>NC_022022.1:12354406-12409709 GCF_000317375.1 Microtus ochrogaster
GTCTGTGTGTGTGTCTGTGTGTGTGTCTGTGTGTGTGTCTGTGTTTGTGTGTGTCTGTGTGTGTGTCTGTGTGTGTGTCTGTGTGTGTGTCTATGTCTGTGTGTGTGTGTCTATGTCTGTGTGTGTGTGTGGTTTCTCTGAAGCTATAGTATATATTAGGAGACTTAATTTTTCTACCAGCCCTCAGGTTAGCTTCTTTCTTTCTCCCAAGAAACTTCTTCTGTCTTTAGAAGAACACCCCTATTATATGTGTGTATTTTTTTATCCTGGGGATAATTATCCAGCCCCTTTGCTCAGTCAGCAAGGCTTGTAAGAGGAATAGGAAGCAGGCTGTTCTACACAGATCATGAATTAATCCCCTTGTCTTTACCCACTACAGGATTAAGAAGAGGAAGAACTCCCTCAGCGAAAAGGAGAAAATTTGGTTTCCTCTTCCAGCCTGTGGGTCATTCTCCATTCTCTCGAGTCTTCATCCCTTCAAACATTTTTGCACCTCTTATCTTGCATTGTTCCACTGACTCCTTTCCTTTGGAACCTGTGTCCCTTACATTATACATTGTTTTAAAAAGATCACCAAAGTCTGCATGCATAAAGGAGCAATAGAGGAGACAAGCAGTAAATAAATACGTTCATTCTGCTATCTTGAACCAGGTGCCAACACACACACACACACACACAGAGGGGGGAGGCATACTCTGTGGTAGAGAAATAGATACACATAAAAATATAAAAACATGCATACATAAATACAGACAGACAGCAGATAGAGAAAGAGTCGGATCTAATTGAATTTCATTTTACTCTTTGTTAAACTGCTTTTTGTCTCATTTGAGTGCTGGAGAACTGATCATGTACAATAGCAATTTGCTCATGATTAGAGAAAAATAATGCCATTGGGGGATGACTTTGAGGTCAAAAGCATTCACCGATTTTTCAAAGGATACAAAATTTTGTGTTTTGTTTCTTTTCAATGCCTATTTCCTATAGCTGCAGCTTCAGGAATTCCCACTCTCTTTCCTGGTTTCCTGGTTCCCATGGCCACTGCACTCACAGGGACAAACAGGGACAAACCCACACAGAGACAGGACTATGAGCATCATGAGCACTGCCATCATGGCCACTGCCACTGCTCAAGCAAAAATAATAAAATAGCTAAAAAGAGAGATATTGATGAAATGTTTGTTCTAGTTTCTTAAATCAGTCACTCAAATGGCATATTTCTTGGTTTTATTTAAAGAATATCATTATAAAGACAACATATAATGAAAACCCGAGCATTCATAAATGCCAGAGAATGGGAAAATGTCCAAACCAAGTTTACCCAAGACCCGAGATCACTGAATGAGCAGAACGGGTTACAACTGACAGGTTAAATCGGGATTAATTTTCAAGGAAGTAGTTCTATTTCAGATAAATTGCTTTGCATCTGAGCATCAGGATATCTCACAGATAAACTACACAAAGTGAGAATTAGATGAGATTCATGCCCATAAAAACATAAAATGTCAGAGAATGAAATGACATTGATATCAGATATTTTTATGTTTATCTTCTAAATTAATTGAAAACTCTTTTATAATTAATTAAATTTATTTATTTATTTATTTATTTATTTTACATCCTGATGACTGTCACCCTCCCCTATTCTCTCCATCCCATTGCCCCTCTGCTGCCCTCCCCAATCTACTCTTCCTTTTTTTCTGTTCAGAAAAAGGGAGGCTTTTCATGTGTATCAACAAAGTATGGCATATCATTTTGAGGTAGGAAAAAGTATTTCCCCTTGTATTAGAGCCGGGAAGGCCACCCAGTATAAAGACTAGGTTCTCAAAAGCCAGCCAGAGTTAGAGATAGCACCTGCTCTCGCTGTTATGAATCTCACAAAATAGACCAAACTACATATTCAAAGGGCTTAGGTCAGTCCCGTGCATGTTCCCTGATTGTTGGTCTCATGCATACTTTCTGGTGGTCAGTTTAGACTCTGTAAGCTCCTATGAGCCTATGTTAGTTGATTCTGTGAATTTTCTTCTTGTAATGTCCTTGACCTGTATGGCTCCTATAAATCATTCCTCCCTCTCTTCAGCTGTAGATCTCTGAATCTGTTTCCATCAATTACCTGGATAAAGTCTCTCTGATGACGACTGGGGTGAACACCAGTTTATGAGTATAGCAAAATACCATTAGATATCATTACACTGACTTTCTTTATCCTCGGTAATGTCTGGTTCTATCTTAGGTCTCAGGATCATCCAGTCTCTGAGTCCTGGTACTTCAGGCAGTGTCAGAGGTGGGCCCACTCTCCTGGCATGGACCTAAGACTGGACCAGTCATTGGTGGACCACTTCCACAATATCTATGGCACCCTTAGCTGGGACCATCCTTATAGATTCCTGGAGTTTCCCTTGTACCAGTTTGATCCCCACAGATGGCAAAATGATCTTCATTTCCAGTCATTTCTTTCAGCACTCTCCCCTTCCTTCCACCCTTCAACCTGACCCCTCATGTATCCATCCTGACCCAACCCTATCCACCTACAAAACCTATTCTATTTCCCTCCCAAAGGGAATCACGCATTCTCCTTCAGGGCCTCCTTGTTACCTGTACTCTCTGGGCCTGTGGATTTTTAGCATAGTTATTCTTTACAGCTAATATACACTTTTAAGTGAGTACATACCATGTTTGTTTTCAGAAATAGCGTCTTACCAGGTAGTTGCAGTGTATAAGCAAGGAAGTGCCAATAGACTGTGTTGGCTGGAAATCTCTGTGGCCTCAATGAACAGTAATTTAGAGAAAGCTATCCAATATTTTATACTGGGATGTTTCATTTAGTAAATCATATCTTCTGAGCACAATGTTTTTTTCTACAAATTCCTAAATCACTTCCTTTTTTAGCTGAGTTTTATTACATTCAGTATTTGTACTTTTTCTCATGCATTCGCCTGTTTATGGACATCTAAGTTGATTTCTTTCTCAAGCTAATGTGAGTGTAGCAATGAATATGGATACACAAGTTTTCTCTGTAGTAGAATAAAAAAATCCTTAGACTGTATGCTCAGGAGAGGAACATATGGGAATTTTATTTCTAGTTTATTTGGGAAACCTTCATACTGGTTTCTAAATTGGTTGAACTCTCACCAATAGTGTATCCAAGTTTCCCTTTTACACATTTACAAAAGAATTTGTTGTCATTTGCATTGATGATGAATATTCTGACTTAGGTGAGTTGGAATCTTATAATAGCTTTAATTCGCATTTCCCTGATGGTTAAAGATGCTGAACACTTTGCAAAGTGTTTTTTGGCCATCTACATTTCTTCATTTGGGAATTTTTTGTTTGCTTCAATAATCCATTCTTAAAATTGTGTTGTTTAGTTTACCTTGTTCTTTGTGTATTCTGGACACTAATCCTTTATCAGATTTTTATCTAGAAAAGATTTTAGTCAATTATATGCATTGTCTATTTGCCTGCTTCAAAGTTTCTCCCGCTATACCAAATGTTTTTAAGTTTCCTGATATATCACTTGTATATTGACAGCATTCTTTACTGTGCAATTGGAATCTTATTCAGAAAAATTATTCTATGTGCATAGAAATTGAAGCGTACTCCCTTTTCCCCATTAAGTACTTTCAGGCTATTTGGTTCTTTGGTGAGGTCATTGATTCTTTTGGAGTTTTCTACAAAGTAAGAGCTGGTTCCAGTTTCATTTTTCTTCATGTTGAAATCCAGTTTTCTCAGAACCATTTGGTGAAAATGCTCTATTTTTTCAATGTATGTATACTGGTTAAAGATATAAAGATGATAGATAGATAGATAGATAGATAGATAGATAGATAGATAGATAGATAGATAGATATAGAGATGGAGAACAGTAGTTGCATGAAATTATTATATTCTACCTTTAATAATAATGTTCTATTTATTTATATGTCTGATTTTGTGCCAATCTTGTTTTAATATTGTGACTGGTGTATAATTTGAAATAATACACACTGATTGCTTCTGCAGTACTCCTTATATTCAGATTGCTTTGGCTCTCCTTTCTTTTTGATGTCTCCATATGTATTTTTGTTTGTATTTTTTTGTCAGTCTTTAGGATTTTCATTGAGATTACAAGGACTATGGAAATAGCTTTTGGTAGGATAGTCATTTTCTTCAATATTAATTCTTCTAATTCATGAGCATTGGAGCTTTCTATCTTCTAATGTCTTATGTTTCCTGATTCCTTATTTAGCTTGATTTCTAGTAATTTTACTTTGTTATATTTATTGTGAATGGGAGCATTTTACTGATTTCCTTTTCCATCTGATAGCCATTGGCATAGGAAGTCTACTGGTTTTTGCGTGTTATTTTTTTTCCTATCAAGCCACTTTGCTCTAATTATTTAACTGTTCCAAAAGTTTTAGTATTTCCTACGTGTAGAATTCGATCATCTTCAAATAAATACTTTTACTTATTTTCTTACTTATATTCCTTTTGTTTCCAACTTTTGTGATATTGCTCTAGCTAAGACTTCACACACACTATTGAAAATGTGTGGATAGTATAGGCATCATTGCCTTGTACAGACAGCAATCGGAGCTCTTTGAGGTTTTCTCCATGTAACATGATGTTTAATATGTTTATCACAAATAACTTCTATTATATTGAGGTATGTTCCTTTCATACATATCATTTCCATGGCTTTTTCCATAAAAATACACTGGATTTTGTCAAAAGCTTTTTTCTGTGTCTAGTAAAATGATCATTTGTATCTATTTTGTGATGAATAACATTTACTGTTTTGCATACATTTTATCATGTTTGCATTTTGGTAATCCAACTGACCTGCTCATGATGAATAATCTTTTTTTGTTTGTTTGTTTTCTTGAGACAGGGTTTCTCTGTAGCTTTGGTGCCCATCCCGGAACTAGCTCTTGTAGACCAGGCTGGCCTCGAACTCCCAGAGATCCGCCTGCCTCTGCCTCCCAAGTGCTGGGATTAAAGGCGCGCACCACCACTGCTTGGCTGATGAATGATCTTTTAAATAAGAGCTTGAATTCAGTTTTCCAGTGTTGGTTGTAAATTTTTACATCTATCTTCATCAAGGAGAATAGCATGCAATTTTTATTTTGTTTTTTTTTACCTGGTTTTGCTAGCAATATAATGTTAGATTTTTAACCTTCTGTTCTTTTCTATTCATGAAACAGTTTGTGTAGCATTGCTGTTAATTCTTCTTTAGTGCCATGCTATACTTTTGCAATAAATCCATCTGGTTCTGAGTTTGATCAGTTGTGACATTATTTATTGCTACTTAAATCTTGTCACTGGCTATGGGTCAGTTTAAATTCTGTATTTCATATTGGTTTAATTTGGGTATATTGTATATATATAGGAAATTTTCTATTTCTTAAATTATTTCAGTTTCACAGAGTCCTTGTTTTGAAACTGTGTTATGTTAATATCTACCCCAATGACTGCCAAGTAATGTGAGATTCCGCAGTGTATAGTGTGAATATGTTTTATTACCATTGGTTAATAAAGAAGCTATTTTGGCCTATGGCAGGACAGAATATAGCTAAGTGGAAAAACTAAACTGAAAGCAGGGAGAAAGAAGGCAGATTCAGGTAGATGACATGTAGTTACTAAAAGAGGTAGATACTAGACATTACTGACACACCACGGCCTTGTGGCAAAACATAGATGAATAGAAATGGTTTAATTGAAGATATAAGAGCTAGCTAGAAATATGTCTGAGCCATTGGCCAAACTGTATTGTAATTAATATAGTTTCCTTGTGATTTTTTTGGATCTACATGGACAGGAAGCAAAAGAACAGTCTCCATCTACAAAATGGCACCCAATGTTCAGCTGCTTTGGTCTATGGCAGGGCAGAATATACTAGTGGACAAACTAAACTGAATACAGGAATAAAAAAGGTAGAATCAGGCAGCCACTATGTAACTGCCAAAGGAGATAGATGCCAGAATATTACTGGTAAACCACAGCCTCATAATGATTCATAGATTAATAGAAATGGGTTAATTTAAAATGTAAGAGATAACTAGAAATATACCTGAGCTATTGGCCAATCCATGTCGTAATTGATATAGTTTCTGTATAATTATTCAAGTCTGGGTAGCCAGGAAATGAAAGAACAGTCTCTGTTTACAGCCAAGCTTTTGTAATTTAATTTATTTGTCTATTCTCTCCTTTTCTTTGAGTTAATTTATCTAAGGCTTTATCAGTCTTACTCATCTTTTCAAAGAACCAATTATTTGTTTCATTTATTCTCATTTATTTATTGTTTTATTTTTATTGTTTTTTTTCTTCCCATTTACTAATTATGGTTTGGATTCTTTTTCTGAGGCTTTTGGGTATATCACTATTACTTTGAGAACTCTCAAACTTTTTGAGGCAAAGTCTTAGTGATATAATCCTTCCTAATATGACATCCTTCATATGCTCCATAGATTTTTGTAAGTTATATTTTCACTCTTACTCAATTCTAGGAAGTTTTTATTTTCTTCTTGACTTCTTCCGTGACCCAGTTTTTATTCACCAGTGTATTGTTTATTCTCTATGATATCATATACTTTCTGTAGTTTTTATTGGAGCTGATACATAGAATACATTTTCACAAGTATTGTGATTTGCTTTTTGCCATAATATGTGATCAATTTTGAAAACTGTTTCATGTGTTGATGAAAAGAGTATTTATTCCTCAGTATCTGAGTGTAATATTCTGTAATATGTATTACTGTCATTTGATTTTTTGATGTCATTTAACTCAAGTGTTTCAATGTATTACTCCTTATACTAAAGGAATGATAAATGGGGCTCCCTTTGGGATGCTACAGGGAAGACTATCCCAAAGTCTTTAAGGTTGCTTGCACACTTACATTCCTTACTTTCTAAAAGCCTAAATCACCTTCTTGCTCACCTCAGATTGCTGTCATTGTCATATTCTAGTGACTTTGTGCTTCCCATGCCCCACTTTAACTTTAAAGCAAATAACAGTGGCATAAGTCTTTTTATACCTGGTTTCGCTAGCCTTGCTAAAGTCTCCCAAGATCTAGATGACCAGCAGAGGCCAAAATCCCCAGCAGTGATAGATAATTACAAGCAAATTCACATGAAGCAAGCGTCTACTTTTTTTTTAAAGCATCTCAATTTCTTAGTTGTCTGCACTAATGATTCTAGTTCATCTGTTTATTGTTCATATTCCAAAACTCCCCATTCACTCTCTTGCATTAAAGTGTTTCTTACTTTACATTTTATTCATATACCTTTTTGGTCAGAAGTTGCTTTTATATCTATTCTAAAATGTTTAATTGCTTGCAATTGTTAAAAAATATAGACTAGTCTTTCAAAGATTATTTAGATGCTCTTACTATTTCTATAATTTGTGGGTGAAATTTCAGGGAATTACTAGACAATGTCATAATAAATTAATCTAATATTAACTAAGAGTTTTTACGTGCCATTCTCAATTTCCAATCTGTGACCTTGTTATTTCTTGTCTCAATGCTATGCTAATTTCAGATCCCCCCCCCCCGAAAAGAAAGGTTGCTTTTTTTGTGTGTGTCAAGCATACCTTTTAAAATGCTTGGTAATTTTTCTACATCTTTGGGGTTTTATTTCTTACATCATCACCATGAAATATATGCTTTCAATCTTTTTAACCAAACAATTATATAAAATTTTCTTTTTCTATCAAGAACACAGGTTTTATCACATTTAAATTGCTAAAAACATTTATGCTAATCACTCACTGGACAAATACATATTATGTTTCATTGGTTCATCTGAGGCTTTTACAAAAGCATCCTTTTAGCTTTTCACATGCAGTGAGATTCTCTACTCAAAAATAAAATTATTGTTGGCTTACATATTGGACACAGCCATTATAATTTAATTGAAATTACAGTTATATTGAATTTGATCATATTGATTCAAATTGTAATAGGAAATGGAGAGTTCTCTATTGTCCTTTGATGTTTTACAAAACAAAATCATCAATCCAGAGTAATTATGACAAAGGCACCCTAAGGAGATGATACTCAATTATTTATAAAATGTAGATAAATGAATACATGATATACTCTGGAACTTATTCATATAGCAACATGGTGGAAATTTAAAATAATCATCTGAAAGATAAAATGTATTTTATGAAATATATTGGGAATATTATAAAAACCTTTAAATTTATTGAGCATCAGAACAATGAAATAACTGAAGTATTTTGCATTTTGAAAAGACTTTTTTTTACTCAAATATATTGATATGACATATATGTGCTTCCTCATATGCTGATAATCCTGTTTCTCCCAATGACATAAACACTTAGTCATCCATCTCATATAAGAATTACACACATTGAAATATTACCCAAATGTTAAGAAAAATAAAAGTATGAATCACACAGGTAAATATTTCAACCTGGACACAATAATTCTGAGTGAGGTACCCCAAGCTCATAAAGACAAACACCATGTTTTCTCTCATGTGTGAATATTAGTATTGAGTCTTCAGATAGCTGAATTCCATATGAAATACCCACCTAGGTGAAGAAATTCATAAGTGGCGGATTTTAAGGTAGTGAAAATTGAAAATAATCATAGACAGAGTTAACAATGAATGAAGGGTTAAATAGGGTAATGGATAAGATGGCAGAATAGAGCAGATAATACAGAGATGGATACCTAACACTACAGGCATTTTGAAAACGTTCTATAGAATTCTAATATAATAGAAGCTTCCTAAATATACATATACACTTACATTAAAAGAGTTTTAATAGAGTTACTCAACAAGGCTCCTCTACTAGACACCACAGATCAACAAATAACAAATTCATTAATAGTAATGAGATTTTTGGGGGGGGAGCTATTGGTCAGTAGGTCCTATAGACAGCCCTAAACATTACAGACTATTCCCAATGATCTTTGTTTCTATAAAGAACTTGACAATAACACTCCATTGCTTAGGTCGTCACATACTTGAGTCAAAGAATATATAGAGAACTAAAGCTGGTGTGCACTTGGGACTGTCGTGTCTGATGGCTAGCTTTCATAGTGCTGGAAGCTGCTATGCTACCAGAGGAGGAAAAATAGTCACCAATGTTACCCAGCGATGAACCTTGCAAGTTATCACAGCTACCTGCCTGACAAGATAGTCCCAATAATGTAATAGTGACACAAACATTATGGGAGTAATCAACAACTTTCTTTTTTTATTTTTTTATTTTTTAAAAAATATTTCTTTTTTTTAACATTTTTTTAATTGAAAAAAAATTTCCGCCTCCTCCCAGCCTCCCATTTCCCTCCCCCTCCCCCCACTCCTCTCCCCCTCCCTCTCCAGTCCAAAGAGCAGTCAGGGTTCCCTGCCCTGTGGAAAGTCCAAAGTCCTCCCACCTCCATCCTGATCTAGGAAGGTGAACATCCAAACTGGCTAGGCTCCCACAAAGCCAGAACATGAAGTAGGATCAAAACCCAGTGCCATTGTCCTTGGCTTCTCAGCAGCCCTCATTGTCTGCCATATTCAGAGAGTCCGGTTTTATCCCATGCTTTTTCAGTCACAGTCCAGGTGGCCTTGGTGAGCTCCCAATAGATCAGCCCCACTGTCTCCGTGGGTGGGTGCACCCCTCTTGGTCCTGACTTCTTTGCTCATGTTCTCCCTCCTTCTACTCCTCATTGGGACCTTGGGAGCTCAGTCCAGTGCTCCAGTGTGGGTCTCTATCTCTATCTCTATCCATCCCCACTATTTGTAATTGATATCTGGCATCAATATGAGCCAAGAATATGTGACTGAATGAGTCGTAGACATAGGAAAGAAAATATTATTTTTAGTCTGCTAAATAAATGTATCAATAGACTTCTGATGGTTCATCATTTCTGTATAGATTCTTGCATTTCTCAGTTCTTCTAAGAAAAGCTCCTATTTGGACAATATGTTGATTAACATGGAGAACTACTAGGCAAACAGGAAGAATATGGGACTAAGAAAAATCTATCCTTAAACAGGATATCTATATCACACCCTCCCTTCTCAAGGCTCATTTGTAGCTAGGGAGTGGGAATATTGTAAGAGTTCAAGCTTGTAGATGGTTTAAAAGAAAGAGTATTTCCTAGACATATCAGGGAAGTTGCACATATTACTTCACAGCAATTGAACCAGCATGCAAAATAGCTGTAGAATTTCAAGGCAGACTATGTCCAAGCATGAAAAGGAGTGGTGGGTATGAGGTCCCATCACTAGCAGAGGAGCTACTGGCAATTGAGAGCTGCTGAGATCTGGAGAATTAGTTTGAGTTAAAGGTGTGGCCCCTCAGGGGTTCACTATACTCCACAATGATTCTCAACTTGTGAGTCACACATTTCAAATATCCTACATATTAGATATTTACATTACGATTCATAACAGTAACAAAATTAAATTTATAAAGTAGCAATGAAATAATTTTATGGTTGGAGCTCACCACACCATGTGATTAAAGTATCACAGATTTAGAAAGTTTGAAAACCACTGCTCCAGTTGGTAGCTACATGTATAGATAGCATTAAATACACTTGATTGGTTAGGGAAAAATACACAAATTTGGATAGAAGCAATGGATAACTTGGGAGGAGGTGAATGTGGGAATCAATATGATTTAACCTTGCATGAAATAAGAAAGAAAAATTTAAAAATAGGAAAAAAATTCACATACAAAACTCATACATATTACTTATGACAATTATTTTTAAATAATGTTTGCATACTAATCCCAGTTCCTCCTCCCTCCCCTCTTCCCCCTCCCCCAACTTTTCCCCCATCTTACTCCCTATTTATTCCTCAGAGAGGTGGAGGCCTCCCATAGTTTATGGCTTTGCTTCATTCTATCCAAGTACTTTTTGTCATTTAAATATATCTTTTTGCAAAATATTTTAGTGTAATTACTCAGTAATGTAGGGATAAGTCCCACCCCTTAGGGGGCATGTTTGCCTTGGGCTAATGTTTACCTATAAATCTGGCTAGCGTGCTCACAGCACTTGCTTCTGCTTTCCTGGTCTCTGTGCGAACGGTGGTTCTGTAAGTCTATTTCTCCATTAAAGCTGTATACATATTTTTACAATCTGTCTGCATTCGTTTATGCGGTTACACAGTAATACAAGTGTGTCCTATTTACAGCAATGAGTGAGTATGTAATGTGAATCCGTAGCGAGATAAGTCAAGGTCCACAAGATGTTTAATGAGGAGACAGAAAAATAAAATCAAGAGAAATGAGATGAATGAGTTTTTATATGGCAGTATTTGAGGAGTAGGGACGTCCCTTAATTTGTGAAGTCCTGAGTATGTGTTGTCAGGAGACAGTCTTTCAAGGACCAAAGTCTTAGGGACATGAAAAATTGACAAGACATTCCTTCCAAAGGTGAGGCTCAGAGGGATAGTAAGCCTTCCCTTTAGTCTGTGTGGGGATGGCCACGGTGTATGCCGAAAATGCCCTCTGCAGCTTTTTTATCCTGAATATTTACAGCCCAAGCACGGCTTCCCTGTAAAGACTGCTCCACTAATTTAACTAAACCTAACTCCTCTGCTCAGCTGTATGCAATAACCCCGTCTCCCTGTTCAACTGTATATAACAAACCTGAGGTGCTGCAGCTTCCCTATCATAGAGCCCAACTGACATATCTCAGCTGTCCTGTGTTCCCGTGTTTGTCTTTTTCTCATACCCTCACCAGCCCTTTCTGGCCAATCTCTGAAGCCACACAAGGATACAGCAGTAGAGAACATAGGCAGACTGCTACACTTGTTGTCTTGAAATATGTGCAGTTGTTTCCTCCAAATTAACCTGTTAAGCATCTTTAAAATTCATGTGTAAAATTTAAAACATGATTAACCAACAAAATTGAAAAGTTTCTCTACTCATAAGGTGTATCACAACCAGTATTCGGCAAATAGATTGAAAAATTTAAAAGGTGCTCATTGTATTCATTGAGCTACATGGAAACATTTTGATAAATGTTACTTTCCAAAAAGGCTAATCAGTCATAAAAATCAACACTTTTAAAATAAAAGAAAATACTAAACTATCTACTTGATTGAAAATATTCAAAGAAATACAAGGAAATATTTATTACTGTCAAACTGATAATTCTATTAAAATATTGACACATTTTAGTAAATACAGTTAGTCACTTGGTGATCTTATATTCATATTTATTACCCTTTATAAATTAGATATATGGCGAGTTTGTCAGAAGATAGAAGTTGACACCAATAATGTAGGTGTACTATCATATGAGGGATTAATTAATACATGAATATTAAACATTTCATTTCAAACTCTCTAACATAGAAAAAATTAAAAATACCTGTACTCTTAAAAATGCTCTGGTTTTATATGGGAAAATAAAATATCAAGGATAATTTAATGCTTCCCAAAATTTTAGGAACATTATTTGATAAATATATTTTTAATTTTTCTGTTTGCCATTCATTTTTATTCATGTAGCCTCCTGAATAAGTTATTTACTTGCTCAGAATTTTTACATAACCATAGTAATTATTTAAATCATTTTACATATTCTCAGTTTGGCCAATAACATGGTATTGATAAAGCCTCTAGTATCATTTAGAGACAGCATTATTACTCTTTGAAACTTTTCTGTTTTTTATAGGATATTCTTGGCCCATTTTCTACCTTAAGGAAGAGTTCTAGAATTCATAGTTATTCCTCTGAACCTAAAATTATAAAAGCATAAATGTATGTATATGTTATTATGATTATAATTTTGCATACCCAAATATATGTTTGTATATGATGCATTAGTTACTTTTTAAAAACTACATTTTTTGCATTGCTGCTCCAAATTTCAGAATGATTAAGAATACAATCCTTATTAGTCAGAGGCTCCCAACAGAACTCTAAAGAAGGATTAAATTACAAAAATAAGGAATTGAAAATTTATCTGTCTATATACAACATAGATAAAACTAGCAGGTTATTTGTAAGACAGTCAAGTGTTGGAAGACCTGAAGTATGAAAAGAGGACAGGAGACATGCAGATAAGAGCATAGAAACCAAACAAAGGAAGCCTGAGCAATGGAGGGCAGTGAAGCACCATGGCCAGACAGAACCCGCATTCAAAAAAGACTTTTCTTATTCTGAAAACACCATAAAGTAAAGATCTGCATTCCACTCAGGTGAAAATACATCTTGGGGGTTAGCAGGTACCCTGAAAATAAAAGAAACTTAGCCATTTGGGAAAACTGGTTATTTAGACTACAGAATATTTGAACCTCCTGAGAAGACAGAAACTGGTATGCAAATTAATCAGTTTATTAACTGAAAAAAAAGTACCACCCTTTCAAAAATCCATAAAGTTTACACTAAATATCACACTTAAAATGCTTACATCCCATGTATGTAAGGAAGTAGGAAAATGCACCTCTTGCCTTGAGAAAAATAGCAAATGCAAACGACTAAAGTATGTTGAATGGAATAGAGTTACCACAGCTCTGTTCACGTCGCTCAATAGGAAGACTTGTAACCACATAAAACTGGATCTCTAGGTGATCAAACAAACTCTTCTGATGGCATCTACATGAACACTCATACACACACACACACACACACACACACACACACACACACACCCCATAAGCATGTATACACACTCTCTCTCTCACACACACACAGCACATACCCATAAAAATAAAAGCTTTTTGAAGTAGCATAGATAAAATATTCACTTCAGATATATTTCTGTGTGTTTGTTTCTTTCTTTCTTACCCATTTAGGACTCCACCTACATCAGAAACAGAAACACACTGTGTACTTGACAGTAACCCATACATCTTAGCAAAATCATCTGTTTTTAGATTTCATTCATTTTTTCTACATGCAGTACATATTTCCCCAGGAGTTCACATGACATAATCATCCCCCAGGTAATCTAAGTAGATAAATTACTGAGCTGTTTGCATTTTAGTAGAGAGAATAAACTTTGTTGAATCTAGACTGCAGCTTCCCTACAAAGAGCAGCAGAACTGCTTTTCTTTTGTCCTTTGGAGTCCCTTATCTTTTCAGTGGCAATTTCAGTGGGTATCTGAAACCCAGTATATCTTTGCCTCTTGAGTCCCATTTGACTGTGTGGAAAAAAAAATAAATTCTTTCTGTGACCATTCAGTCTATCTGATTGTCCTGTGACATTGTTGATAATCAGAATTTGTTCAGATACTTAAGATGGGAAATCAGCTGTTTTCTACTCTACTGAAATTCATTTTGTTATCCAACCTCTGCTGATCTCTTTCCTCGCCTCAAATTTTAACCTAGCCCATCCCTGGCTCCCACTATGAGCGAATAGGCCCAAATAGAGTTGTATGCTGCCTCTGAGATTTTGAATTCCCATATCAGAATAAAATAGTTATTTCCCCTCTTAATAGAAATAGGTTCTTTTCTAATACACTATATCCTGATTACACTCCAATTCTCCCCAGCTCCCATCTCAGCCAGTTCCACAACCCTTCTGTCTCTCCTTGGGAAAGAACTGGATTCTAAGAATTAACAACAACACATGATGAAATAAAGTACAATATGCTATCACAAACACCATCACATCGAATTTGCACAAGGAAAATAAACCAAAGGAACAGAACCCGTACCGAAGGCACAAGAATCTGAGACCCCTGTGTTCACACACTAAGGAGGCCTGTGAAAGTAATAACCTGAAAGTTATAACATATATGCAGAAGACCTGGTGCAGGTCTGTGTCAGCCCTGGTTTGATGCTTCAGTCTCCGTGAGTCCACGTGACATTTGCTCAGTTCATTTACGAGGTCTTGTTCTCTTCTTGTCCTCCATTCTCTCTGGAGGACACCCACCTCTATTACTCAGAGATCCCTGATATCTGAGAGTTGGAATTTAATGGAGACATCCCATTAAGATGTTCCAAAGTTTCTCTATGTAATATCTGGCTGGGGAAATCTCTGTATTTCTTCCAATATGCTGCAGGAAGAAACTTCTATGGCTGAATAAAGTATATACTAATTTAGGAGTAGAGAAGAATATCATTAGGAGTCAACCTACTGTTACTTTTTTTTATAGCAGTAGTATTTGGCTTTATCTCTAGGCTATCTAGTCTCTGGTTCTTGGCCATGCAAGCACTGTTAGGTATGAGCTCCGTCTTATAGAATGGTGCTTAAGTTTAATCGGACATTCTGGTGGGTTACCCTCAAAAGCATTGAGTCACAATTGCCCGTGCGTATTTCTTGCAGGATCAAAGACTTTTGTGGCTGAGGTGATGTTTATGTTCCTCTGTTGGTAGCCTGCAAAGTGTGTTCCCATACCAAAGTTGCTAGAATGTAGGGGTGCAGGTTCTATGTAGGCAGCAGCTTGACGTCTCCATGTTTAATGAGTTATTCGTTTGCTTTCTTTTGCAATTGGGCAGTGCTGTAAGTGTGTGGAGAGCAACCTATTCTCTTGAAAACACTTGATTTTGAAATCTCTTGATTGGGGATTTTCTCAGGACCTCGGTGGCCAATAACTCAATTGAATGTTAGCCGGTTCCGGTACTCTACGTTCCACCTGGTGAAAAAATACAGCAAACTGGGGCTCTATATCCGTCATTATTTGGAGAATTCGTTAGGATCAATTTTATATATTTTAGTAAATTTCCACTACTTTATGTTTCTATACCACCCATCAAATGTCTTTCCTATCTGTTTCTTCTGTCATTCCCCCCTTAACCTCACCTCCTCCTTTCTCCCTGATCCTCCGGTTTCTGTTTCCCCATTCTCCAATCCATGCATAAAATTAATTCTGTTCCCCCTTCAAGGGAGATCTATGTGTACCCCTCTAGTCCCTTCCTCTATACCTAACATAATAGTCTGTCTGTCCCTTTAAGGGACAAGCCCCTCCCATCCCCCCCCCTCCCTTCAGCAGAGACTAGCATATTTTCCTCAGCTTCCAGCCTGCTATCTCTCTGCCTGTCTCTTTAGAAGAGGTGATTGTGGTCTCCTCTCCTGTCCCCACATCTCTCTTCTCTCTCTGTTTCTCTCCCCCTTCCCTCTGTTTCTCTCTCTCTCTCTCTCTCTCTCTCTCTCTCTCTCTCTCTCTCTCTCCCTTTCCCTTATTTCCATAACCCACTAAATAAATACTCACTCTGCATAGTGTGCCTATCCATCTCAGTCTCTCACTGGATATGGCTCTTCGTGGGGCTGATTGTTCCTCTGACCCACCGAGGTCTCTCACCGCCTGCCTCTCACCAGCCTGGGAGCCACAGAGACCTCAGGTTGTGGGTCTGGCTGCCCCTCGTAGCCAGCTGCCGCCCTTCTGGGAACCACGCTGCAGCGTTTTATCTGAGCCATTTCTCCTAAGCTTTCTGGGTCTTCAAACTGTAGCTTTATTTTCATCTATTTAGTGACATCATGAAATGCAGAGGCTCTATTTGTAATCTAACTCTGTCTCTCATTAGCCATGCCTACCTAAATTAAAAGAGAGAGAGAGAGATAGTTTTTAATCTTTCTTCAAATATATAAGGTTTAAGTTCCCTTGTCTCACAAATTGTTATGCTATATAAATGTAATTATCATTCAACCATTAATCTTTTACTTAGTAACATCTTCAGGTAGCATGATGATGGTTGTAAGAAGAGATGTAAAATATACATTTCTTAATATTCAGGTATTCCAAAGCTAGTGAGTAAAATGGGGATTAAGGGCCATGATTGCAATGAACAGTGGTAAATGCCACAGGAAAAGGAGGAATTATATGTCAGAGACAAGGCTGTATTAAAAACCTGGAAAGAGATTGACAGTGAATTGAAATGTGAAGTCAAATAAAGACAATAAGAAAAGAAACTGAAAGAAGAAAGTGTTGTTTATAAAGATGCTGTGGAGAAGATACATGGTGTTTGGGAAGAGTTATAAGTAAATCAGTAGAGCTGGAATATTTTCATCTAACAATTAGTGAGCTGATTCCAGGGAGACCAGAGTCCACACACATAACCTGTGTTTTGTGCTAAGGGACTTACATTTTTGCCATTGAGTCAATGGGGAGCCACTAAAGGATTCAGAAGGATCAGATTTGCATTCGGAAAGAACCTCTGCATTCTTATTAAACACTCAGCTGCGATTATATAAATGATCATCTCTTTACTGAACCTGAATTCATGGATTTGCAAAGATTAAAGTTAATTAGAAAAAGACCCATAGCATAGTCTCATTAGCTTAAGAACTTACCAGTCACATTTCTACCTTCTGACTAAATCATAAAGAACTGGACACTAAACTCTATGAGCCATTAGAAGTCACTGCAATTTCCTGCTGTCACTCCGT
The DNA here is from genome assembly GCF_000317375.1 of Microtus ochrogaster. Taxonomy (NCBI): domain Eukaryota; kingdom Metazoa; phylum Chordata; class Mammalia; order Rodentia; family Cricetidae; genus Microtus; species Microtus ochrogaster. The sequence continues at coordinate 12,371,704 of NC_022022.1, forward strand.
CAGGCCCTGTGGTCTACAGCAAAGTTCAACACACTTCATCATTTGCTAGTACTTCTACAATGTCATGCTGTGAATTTCTCCAAAATAATCTTTATCAAGAGAATATTGTAGGGTGGAAAGGAACACGATTGCTGGGAAGATCAGAGTGGTAGTAAGTTTGTAGTGGGGCTATAAATTCATTTCGTATAATCTTGTTTCACTAATTTGTTAAATCAATGACATTGTTTTCATAGCCCAATTAAAAAATTATTGTCAAATTTCATTTGCTTTAATTAGTATGCCAACCTGATATAAAATAAAATAATATTAGGTTTACCATGTCAGCTTTGCATAAACTTCCACTGATTGTTACCTGGTATCTATAGTCATGAAGTTTTGTCTAAGCTGACAGATGGTTTGTTCCAGGAGTGTTGAAAGAGCTCTGTTAAAAATGGCAATTGTGTAACCCCAAATGTTTTTTGAGCTCCATGGTACAAACTATAAATCATCAACCAGCTTTGTCTTTTCCTTGTCTGGTGGTAATTCTAATAATTTCCAATGAGTACTTAAATGTAATTACAAAAGTATTTTGAAAAAGAAGATATATACTGCTTATGGAAATGTAACTTAATCTAGCTACTGAGAAAACAGAATAGAAGTTCTTCAAAACACTAAAAATAGTCCCTCCCTATGGCCCAGTTAAACCCCTGCCGAGCATTTACCCAAAGGGCACTAGGTCATCATAGCCCAGAAATGTTTGCATAACAACATTTACTGCAACAATTCAGAATAGCTGAGTCAGGACCCAAACTAGGTATATATAAACAGAGAAATAGATAAAGACTTGATACATTTACACAATGGATTTTTTCATCCATGAACTGAATTAAATTATGTCATTTTGATGGAAAATGGTTATAGCTTGATATTATCATAAGAATCTAATAAAGTCAGCCTCAGAAATACAAATTTTGCATGTTTTCTCTTACTTGTTGATCTTTCACTTAGTACAGATAAAATCATGTAAAAATATGATATGAAACTATACATGAAACTGTCAGAAACAAAAGAAACTAAAGGATGAGAAGGGTAAGAAAGGGGAAATCGGAAATTTGGGGGGCATGTGTTCAAACCATATTTTCTAGCAACCACAGCATGCTTATGACTCTCTACCATACACTGTGGAAATAAGCCAATTTCTTTGGAAAGGAATTTAATGACCTTAACATAAATGATTTAGGATTTCCATTAGTGAAAATGTTTGTGCTGTTTACAAGAGGACATTATGAAGAACAAATGCCTTGTGCCTGGTGAAGTGGCTCAGAGTGCAAAAGTTCTACTCATACAAACCCTATTGCCTGAGTTCAAGCAGAGGGTCCCATATTAGAAGAGAAAATTTACCTCACAGAGTTGGCTGCTGACCTCCCCAAATGGACCCAAACTCACCCAAGCGCAGTATAACTGCCCCTACACACACAGACACACACACACACACACACACACACACACACACACACACACACACACACACAAATAATGATTAAAATAAAGTAAAAAAAAAGAAAATTAATTCTTATAGTAAGAGACTGGCTGAAATTTGGATACTGATATCAGTTTGATTTTATTTCATTAATCGAGTATTTAAAAAATACATTAATAACTTCATTCTTGGATAATCTGTTTTCACCTGTAATGGTGTTGAAAACCAATCCTAGGGCCTTGAATATGCTGAGGAGGCCTCTCTGCAATAGGGAAAATCATGTCTCAAACTCATACAGTAGAGATACAATGTTGGCTTGAAATACTGATTTTGAGGTGCCTAGAGGAAATTAATCAGTGGCATCTAGCAAACATTGCATATGTAAATACTGTATATTAAGTAATTGGAAAATTATCTCATTCATTTATTTAATCACCAAACATTGTTGATTAAGTGACACCCGAATGCAAGACACTGCTCTGAATGCTTGAACTCAAAAGATGTTTCCCAGAATATAATCTAATAAGGAAATAAACTGCCGGGCGGTGGTGGCGCATGCCTTTAATCCCAGCACTTGAGAGGCAGAGGCAGGCAGATCTCTGTGAGTTTGAGACCAGCCTGGTCTACAAGAGCTAGTTCCAGGACAGACACCAAAACTACAGAGAAACCCTGTCTCGAAAAACCAAAAAAAAAAAAAATTAAAAAAAAAGAAAAAAGAAAAGAAATAAGCCATATAATAAATAGTAGATATAGCAGCAATAAATTAATAGATAATTATAAGATTCTTAATTTAGAACAGTTACAATCTGTGGAGGATTAGATAGAAATAGTTTAAAAATAAACAATGAAAACTATTATCTAAAGAAGTGACTAGAAGAGCAGAAAAAAATAAGAAAAAAATGTGGTGGGACATTAGGAATTAAGTCAACAGCAATTTTCACTTATATAATGAATGTAAAAATAAAATGTTGACAGGTTTATCCTATCTTTCAATAATTCTCATTTTTTATTTAAACATAATGAAATCTCTCAATGTTAGTAAACAAATGAAACCAAAACAGTATGGGATTTTTCTTTAGTACACTAAGACATATTTAAAATATGAAGATATCATAAAAATATGAAAGAGATATACCATAGCCTCTCATTCAAGCAATACTGAAATATTTAAAATGGTATTTAATGAATTATGCAAATAAAAATTTCCTTTATAATATCAAGTACACACATTTTATTAGTTTCAATTATTCTTAGTATTACCTATGCATACAACTTTATTTTTGAAACTAACACTTTTAATGCTACTAAATAAAGTTATTGTAATGCTGTATAGATTTCAAAATAAATTATGTCTATTTTTTGCATAAAAGGCTAATATTCTGAGATATTTACAAGAATATACTATGTTGGAGGAGGTTGCTTTTTCATTTTCTGGTCACCTAGACTCCCAAAATAAACACACAGAAACTATGTATATAAATCACTGTTTGGTCAATCCCTTTAATGTATTTTGCTAGCTAGATCTTATATCTTAAATTAACCCATTTCTATTATTTTCTCCTTGCAAGTTTCTGGCTGGCAGCTCACGTCTTTCTTCTCTGGCAGTGCAATGCTTCTCCTTGACTCTGCCTACTCTCTCTCTGATATATCTCCTCCAGCCTGGCTAAATTGTGTAAAGCCATTGGCTGAAGAAAATAGCTTATTTATTAACCAATAAAAGCAACATATATACTTTGGACTTCCCACACCAATAATATTTTCATGCATCTACTTAATTTTCAGGATTTATTAACATTAAAATTTACATATTTTGTTAATATTTTGGAATATGTTTTAAGGTGACAGTAGTTATTAATCTGAAATCACAAGACACTTCTGAAATAAAGTAGACACTTCTTTCCTATAATTGAATGACCCTTTAGATGAACAAAGGTAAAACAAAATACAAAGCACTTCATGGACTTTTCCCCTTACACAAGAAATACTTCATGGATGGCTATGTACAGATGCATTGCACAGTATGAACTCAGTGTCATTAAACTAATGGTATGGAAGTGTGATAAGGATTTGACAAAACAAATGACTAAGTAAAAGGCATAGAAGTCTACTTGGAGGAAAAAGCAATTGCGCTGTTTTATTTTAGCAGGGAGCCAGAGGGAGGTAGGGAGCTTGTGGATTTCTGCTGCTTTGTTTAGAGCTCTGTTGTACCGTGGCAGGTTTAGTACAGCTTTGATTTATTACTGAATTTGATTGTTCTCTACAAATGACTGAGTTTCTCTTGAAGAAGTGTGCTGTAAGGATGCTCTGATCATCTGTTTTCATTTGTAATATAATTACCACACAGTACTTAGTTTAGAGCCCTAGACATCATCATCCCTCCCTATCAGTTCTATCTGGCAAGCTTTCCCGCACTTAGTTTTATAAAGCCTGTGTTACAAATGCTACCCCAATGCTGAAAAATGCAAAAAATACAGATCTACAAGGGCAAATGTCCACACAGAACTCTTATCCCAATTATTAATACAGTGAACCTAAACTCAAAGTGTTTTATTTCTACAAAAAGAAATGTTGCTACAAGAATACCTGTTGATCTTGAAATTTACAATGTATAATGATGTTTTCATCATATAAAGTAGATATTTTATGGTATTTAGGAAGAGAAAATTTATCTAAATACAAGTAGTACAATTATTGTTATCTAATCATTATTACATGTACTTGCAGACTACATAAAAAAATAAACGTTCTGTCAACCATCACATCTTGATAAAAGTTTTGAATTTTCAGTCTCACAGAGGATTTTACATTGCTGAGAATAAGAATTCTAACTCTTATATATGAATTTCTAAAAAAAATCTTTTTATTATACCATGTTAATAATAGAATGGAAATAGGTTTTTTAAAGATGTAAATTTAAAAAACAGCCATAAAGATTCTCTAGAAAGTTATCCCAAAGTGTGTGGGCACAATGGCAGTTTCAAGATAAATACTTTCAACTTTTCATGCAAAAATTAATTGTAAATTATAAATGTGACTTTGATTGTTGGGTTGTAATTAATTAAGTAAATAATTACTAAGTAATTTTACCCCTTTTCTATTATTCTGTGGTCACTTCAAATGCACAATCCATTCCTTCATAATGAAATTTTGAGATGTAGTTTGCTTTCTGTTATCTACATTCTGTAAAAAAAAAAAAAGAATCAAAATAGTTAATACACAAGTGCAGAATGAATAATAACTTGATGAAAGAGACAGTATGATAAGAAACTTTCATAATTTTACCTGTCTAAACATTTTTTTTCTTTTTTTCGAGACAGGGTTTCTCTGTAGCTTTTTGGTTCCTGTCCTGGAACTAGCTCTCCTAGACCAGGCTGGCCTTGAACTCACAGAGATCCTCCTGCCTCTGCCTCCCGAGTGCTGGGATTAAAGGCGTGCACCACCACTGCCTGGCCCCTGTTTAAACATTTAAATCCTAACGTTTATGCTTACATTGAAAATAATGGAGTTATTTAAGTAAAAATTTAGAGACAAATTTTATACACAATATGCATCTGATACCTCAACCAATTTCTCTGCTTAATGTGAAAGTACACATAAGCAAGGCCATAGCTCTGTTTTGCATGCCATAGCTCTTAGGAAACATTGCTTCTTATAAAAATAATAAAAGCTGCAGTATGCTGATTTTATGAAAACATTTTTTTCTAGTGGATGTCAAATTCTTTCCACCTGTTTATCTCATTGAGGACATTTGCATTGTTTGAGTTTCAGACAAATAATGTTGTCCGAGTGCGGTCATGTTTAGTGTGAGCGAAGACTCCTTGCTCTTCGTTGCTGACTAGTCTCCCCTCTCCCAACCCAGGACTCCTTTCTGGAAAACAAAAACAAAACAAAAAAAAAATAGTTTGATTAGTTCAAAACTTAGAAATCACTTACTCTGTAATACCATTGTGTACCCCCACGAAATTTTCTTCAGATACAAGCACAGATCAAGTTGACCAGGAGACTAGATTTCAGGGATGAATAGGGAGAGATCAGTTGAGGGGACCAATGGAGTATATCTGTACTAAAAGAAACTACAAAGGCACGTCATTTATTTCTGCAATGTATTTTCAGACTTACAGAATTCCCCCCAAATAAGTGTACACTGCTTTACCCAAAACATTTTCCAATTAAGTGTCCATCAGTGGCCATACATATCTCTGAATAACCAAATGAGTCTATAAAACATGTGTCTTGAATAGAAAAACAAAACAAAACAAAACCCAAAAGAACATTGTCAGTCTAGTTGCAAACTTTATCTAAAGCACCAATTTGAAATCGAGTCCTCTGTCAATGACAGAAGGTTCCAGTGTGGTGCCTGTTTCATAATACTGTGTACAGCTGACTCTCTGCAGCTCAAGTTGCCAGCAAAGCCTGAACTGGAGCGTGAGAGTCCTTTGGTTAACAAATTCCCGCAAAATACTCCCCCACCTACAAAACCCCAGGAGCTGTAGTGATGTCATATCCGTTGCTCAGGTCTCCACACCTCTCAGCAGTTACTCCCTTTATCTTCTTGGGTCAAAACTTTTGAGGTGGGCTGGATAGCTAGCAGAAGGGGAGAGGGTAGACCGGGGCGCACCAGGTGGAGGCGCTTCAGCACCTCGGCCAGCGCCCACTGCATCGGGTCCCAGCCTTCTGTGCTCCCCGACTCCCGACTCCCCACTCTGAGATGCCTGCGGAATGATCGCCCCCCAGGGCGGCTGCTGCTGCTGCCTCTGCTGCTTCTGCCGTCGCTGCCTCTGCCTCTACTCTGCTCTGACTGGCAGGCAGAAAGTGCAACTGACGTGGGAAAGGTCTCCGCAGTGAGTGGAGTGGCTACATAAAACAGAGTAAAGAGAGGCAAAAACCCACATCAGAATGCAGGCGAGGTCCAGCCTTCTCAACCTCCTTCTTCTGTCTTTACTTGCCGGATTAGATCCTTCCAAGGTAGGGGCAATATTTTGACTTGTTTGAAATAAATGTGCAAAATGTAATGACTTGATGAAGATGGGGGCAAAATGTCCAATACTGCATGGGGGACTTCTTTCGACTACCCTGTGGTGCCTGGTGCATCCACAGTGCTCTAAAGATAACAAGGTGAACTACCAGAGGGCTAGCTAGCTTCTTAAGGTAGAGTCCTGCTGTGAAGTGGGGGAGGAGGGACCGGAGGCGATAATGTATATGTGTAGCGGGCATTGCGGTTCTCCGGGGAATTTAGCTTATTCGCTGTCCAGCTGCTTAATGCTCTCTTCTGAAGTAGGACGGGCCATCCGAGGGAGTTTGCAGTAGAAACAATGCAGTTTATATGCCTGTGTTAGATGGTGAGCGGTCTCTTTGTTGAAAGCAGGGAAGCGTTTCCAGCTGATGCTGGTCAATAATACTCCCATCGCAGACGTGCTGCGGTTTGTGTCCAAAACATTGGGGAGGCTGCTTGTAACCCAAGGCAGAGCAGCAAAGCTACACTATCTGCATGGCTAAAAGACACTGCTGCTGCGAGAGGGACTTCGTGTTTCCTTCCTTTTACTGAGGAAATTTAGGGAACCCCAAGGAAGTTCTGGTGATCCTTGTTGAGACGGGAAGAGAGAAGCCTCTTAAACTAAGGAGGGCAATAGAACGGATGAGTTACGATATAGCTGTGGAACTCTGTAAATTATCCAGCAAGGAAAATGAACGCTCAGCTCCTCTGGTACAAAGCAGAGACGGATGGAAGCATGTTTTCAGCGATGTGTGAGGAAAACCTTAATGATAAAGGCTGGTCCTTTCTGAGAGGGAATCATTCTAAGAAATGTATAGTTCTCTAGAGTCAGAGAAAAGGCAGCTGATAGAGTAAGGGATGAAAAGCATTTTTCTTTCCGTACTTAGCTGGTGGACAGCACTGTGATAGGAGTGGGAAAATTATGCCGTATTATAAATGCATTCAGTGCTGTGTTTTGAGTCTTGTAAAGTTATTTTATTGGCTGGCATTGTCTGTTTAATTAAGACAATGGACTATAACTAAGATATAACCAACTACAATCTATCATTGTGACTGTGACGTTTCAAAGCCTAACCTAATATATGGTATAGAATTATAGTGGTATAATAATACTGCAGGGTTTTCATATTTGGAGAGATCTGAGGAAAATAAAACAATTTCATTCTCAACCTATAGTTGTCCTGATGCTGACATTCTGAAAGCTTCAAACAACATGTGAGAGCCATCTTAATAAGCCTAATGTCACATTGCGTTTACTAAGTTATAGCTGTAAAACATTTTACACCTGATAAGACATCACCACTCTGTTCATGTATTTTTTTATTCTTTCCCTTTATGCTCCTGCACCTATAGTGACATATCCTATTCGGACTTTCAAGTGATACTGGCTAAAACTTGCGACTACATGTTCTCATCTATTTAATTTCGAATGCCTTGCAAAAGTATACTTTTAAGAACACAATTAATAAATTAGTACTGAATAAGTTCCTGAACTTAACATGGGCTATGGCTTTTCTTAAGAATTTGGAAGGGCAAGTTCTTATTGACTGCTTATCTGATGGACTGAATATGACTAGAATCTTTAACGCAAAAATACCATCTTTGTCAGCAGTTAGTTCTTAATATTATGCTAAATAAAGAGATGACTTCCTCAAATAAACACCTTCTTTTGTTAATTTCATCTTTGTTATTTTTTTATGAAATTTCTGATTATACAGTGTTTAAAACTTTCTGATTAGGTCACTGGCAAACTCTGAATGCCGTAGAGTTGAGAAACTCATTCACTTTACAAACTGTTCTCAGCATCCAGATGTTTCCAGACAGCATTCAAAGGCGTCTTCATGATATTTTGCTCTATATTTACATGAAATAACAGAGAATATTAAAAATTCTGTACCAGGTAATTCAATATATGAATGTTTTGGATTCATAGACAAAATATCACTTTTATGGGAGTGCATAGAGCCTAATTTTATGTTTATAAAGTGTATTTGCTTACCAAGCTTTATCAAACAGAACATTTCAAAAAGTAGCATTGTGCCCTCAAAATAACTGTCAATCAGCCTACAGAGTAAACATTTTCTCAACGGTGGTTCAGCTCCGTTCAGTTAAGCTTAGAGTTTTCAAGTTCAGAACTGTGAAAAGTTGCCTTTGATGTTTGGGAACATACAGACATTTCTTAAGAAATATAATGGAAATAGAAATCTAACCTGCTTCTTTTCATATGAGTGGAACACTAGAGCAACATAGATTTCAAGAATGAATTTCCTTTCTTTGATGCTCAACCATCTTATAAATTATGTTTTGATTGTAAATGTAAATATAATCATGTATGGGTACAGAGAAATGGCAAAGGAGAAGATCTCTAGAATTCAAAAGTATTTTAAGGTATATGATTCTATCCACATCAGATATCACCATTCTAAATCTCTGCCTGTTTTCTTGTTTAATTATTAAGAAGATAATAACTTGCTATCGCTACTACCAAATTTAATCTTATGAAAGACTATATAATGTTTGCATCTATAGATTCCCCTTCCCCGGCTGCAATCAGGGTTTATCTGTCTTAATTATAGTCTATAAAGTGCCTAGATATCCCCATATTATAGTAAATTACTTGGAAACAAATTTTATTACAATTTAAAATGTTTAAACATCTATATTCATAGAATAAACTCCACTTTCAGCATGTACTCAATTTCTTTCTTCTCATTTAATGCATTACAAAATTGGAAAGATTAGTAGTTCCTTGCCAAAGCAAGGCAATTCACCACTAATTAATTATTTGTATTTTCATATAGAAATATTGATTTTTTTCTCAGAAAATTCATTTGAATTATGTGTTCTTAATTAAAGTCTAATTAACAAGCTCCAAGATCATTTTAGAAAAAAATATAAACTCAAAAGCATATGAGATTACTTATTTTAAGAGATGTCAATCAATTCCATGGTGATGAAAAATCTGAATCATAGGCAATATGCTACACTGTCAAAAAAAATAGTACAATCTTAAAACAGAGCAATGTACAAATTGACTTAATTTTCAGTTTCTTAGACACAGCAGCATGTCTGAGTAGGAAATTCCTTACAATGGCTGCTAGGTGGCATCTCTGTGCTTTTAAAGTGAAGGCATTGAGTTCAGTAATGACCTTGATAGGAGAGTGGGTTTCTTTATTCTTTTACAAAAAAAAAAAACAAAAAACAAAAAAAACAAAAAAAAACTTCAACAGATCATCATTTGAACATTATAGTAAAACACAATCCCCATGAATCAGAGCACAGAGTGTTCTCCTCTGCAGTGCTGAGCCGTGAAGATGGGACAAAGTCAATATTTCAGGGTAGGCTGCAAACAGGGTGTTTATACTCAAATCCCACTTGAGGAACAGCTCAAACAAGGTGAAATGTACATATCTCCACAGTGCTGAGACGGCTCTACTTTAAGGACATGATAATTATAATATGAACCTTTTTTTGCAAAATGTCTTGCTAAGAGAACATTGCTTGAACTGAGGGTGCACTCTTCTCAACTTAAAAAATTATGCTCTGAACTTAGCTCAGTAAAGCTAGTTCGCGTCGCAGGCACAAACTATAACTATGATTCAGCACTAATCCCAGCACCAAACTATTTTGTTCCAGCCAAGAAAGCATAAACATAATTCCTGCCCTAAATAAGAGAATTGCAAGAAAGCAATATGAGTGTGATAGAAATGAAAGGAATTTCAATAGTTATATTGGTAAATGTCTCAAAATACTCATTCAAATGATCACCCTAAATTAGAACAGTACAAAGATCAATGGTATTTGGCAAGATTATATAGATTCACACCAGTACCCCTGCAATAATAAATAACTAGTGTTCAAAGTAGCCCTTCTATATTTGAAAAAGAAAAAAAAATCTCTCTGTTCTCACTTTGTCTAAGTCATCAGTAAACTAATTGAACTTTTACTTTGGAAAAGTGATTATTATTTCCCATTCTTCTTTCAGGAAAGTTGAAAAGGTTACAGCGCCACTGATTTCCTTCATTTTTCTTTAAAAAGTGTGTTTCCTGAATCTTTGCAACTGATTCTTGTGTGATTACTACTCACTAACAGAAGAAAACTCTTGGGTCCATTATTTCTGTTTCTGGATTTTCTCTTGATATGTATCACTTTTCATGACACTGTGAGAAAGCATATCAGGGCCCTTAATATGAAATCGTTAGGCAATCTTATGTGTGTGCATGTGTATGTTGCACGTGCACGTTTACATTCATGTTCATATAAATACGGACAGATACACATGAAATATGCATGCAGGCATATGTGTGTTTGCACCTGTGTGGAGATCTTAATGTAGAGGTCTTCCTCGACCTTGTTTTACTTTTTTTTTTTTTTACTTAAGGGGGGTTTCTTACTGAAATCCAAGCTTGCTGATTTGACTTTTCCCAAAAGACTTCCTGTCTCTACCTTCAGAATGTTCTGAGATTATTGGCACCCAAGAGGCCCAACACAGACTCAGGACACTGAGTCTGACTCTTACATGGTTAATTCTTTATGAACTTAGATATCTTCCTAGCTTCATATTCTCAAAACCTTTTTGTTACACCATACAATAACTCTCTCATTTTACCATAATATTTGATACTTCATCAAAATTTAATCATTTTCTTTATGGGTTATACTTAGTGAGATCACAACATTAGAAGGCCTGAGGATAAACCTCTAAAATAATAGCACGCCATTCCTACTCTTGTAATTGGAATTCAGAGCCTCCAATTGGTTGGTCTCTACACCACAGTCCTGTTCTCCTATCCCCTCATACATGGAATATGGTTTATGACTTCTTTGTCGTCACCTATCCATCAAACCTGACAGGATCATTTACCTGTCTACTGATGCCGAAGGCCAACATTTCCTACTTCAAGAAAAAATGTGTTATTTATTGAAACAGTCTCTTTGAAAAGCAAAGTGAAAACCTATTTCCTCTCTAAAAAGATTTCTTCTCACTGAAGAGAGGTGGGAGGTATGTGAGGGGTCCACACCAAAGTTCATAGTCTGTAGCAGATTCTCCCAAGCTAAAACATGTCCAAGAATTTTCTAAAGTCTGGAAATTTTTAGAAAAAAAAACCTCAATTTTTATAATAAGAAAATATGTCAGGAAACTGGATAAAATTGCACACGGTATAATAAGGCATTCCACCTGACTTACTTAAGTGTTAATTAACCAAAATTTTTACCTAAAAGCAATCAAAACTTAATTGGCAGTAGTGAAGCTAAGAGAAGAGATTCAAAATCAAACTGCTGTCTTGATAGTTGATGTAATGTTACATTGGGTCATTGAGATGATCTGTTAATTGGAATATATGAATAATCATTCCCGGTTGGTCTTAAAGTGTTCCAGTAAGAGCAAAGGGTCTTTAAACACTACCCTTGTTTAAATTCAAAAGCATGGTTGAGATATGGTCCCTGAGTGTTTTAAAACAACAAAAAGTAGGATTTTGTCAACTCAGTGTATGACACTTCTCAGTTAAAACCTTAGAAATTGTTTTTTGATACAAAGTTAACACTATGGTTGTAATATTTATTTAAAATTTTATTTGCTGCTTTCTCAAAAAAAAAACAAAAAAAATATTTTCTGCTTGCTGTACAGTATATTGAAGTTAAAACATTTATAAAATAACTTTTAAAATACAATTTTTAGGAGGTGGAGAGCTGATTCAGTGACTAAAATATTTACTGTGCTAATATGAGGACCTGATTTGAATCTTCAGAACCCATATCAAATTCAACATAGCTGAACATGCCTGGAAACTCAGCTCTAGATGGACACAGTCGGACTCAATGTGGCCATGCCAACTCAAGCGGCCTGTCCAAGAAGGGGCAAACTTTTGGGTTCATTGCTGACATGTCTCAAAGTAGTTAATCAGAAAGCAGTAGTCTGGACTCTACATGGGCACATGTGGTCAAGGACACACACACACAATGAGGGAGAGGGACTTGATCGGGGAGGGGGAGGGAAAGGGGAGGCGGTGGCGGAAAGGAGGCAGAAATCCTTAATAAATAAATAAATAAATAAATAAATAAATAAATAAATAAATAAAAATACATTTCTCATCTAGTATGAAATCAGATAAATATCGTAAAATCACAGGAATTGTCTTTTAATTCTTCATCATTAAACTTGCCCATGGTCAATTAACTAGGCTATAGCTCATACCTGTAACTAATATCATGGCAATGGAACTTCCAGAATAACTAATAACATTAAAATATATGAAGATACATTTAAACTGTAGTATTACCTGCAAATATTATAATTCTGCCAATGGACCTTTAATCAAACTTAAAACCCTTTTGCCTCATACATTAAAAGCTCAGAATCATTCAGAGTACCTCTCATGCCCCTCTTCCCTTGCTGTTACCATTTCTCGACTTTCAGAAATGTTAAATTTATGAAAAGTTCCTCAAAGCCAGCCTACAGTTCTTGTGAAAATTCCAATTGAAACCCATCATGCAGAAGTCTACATTTATACTTATTCCCAACAAAATGCAAATGGTTCCTTAATTTCAAAAATAATTCAAAGTACTTGGGCTAATTGTGGGCAGATCACAGACAAACTGGATATACAAACTCAAATCTAACCTATATGTGACACTGCTTTGTACCTAGTGTACAAATTATAGGTTTGTATGACTATACACAGCGTGGCACCAATAAAGTAATTAAAATTCTGTGATAGTCCAATGCAACATTTAAAAAAAAGAGATGAGGAAAGGAATTTTTGTCATTTACTGAATCTTAAAATGTTCAAGGCAAGAAGGCCATGAAGAAAGGACCACCTTTACGGGGAGAATTGCTTTGTAGACTTTTTTTTCCATCTTCCTTTGAATTTATTTGTATTCTTAGTTACTTTTATAAGATTTCTACAAAGTTCTTGGCACCATCTTGCCTCTTGGTTTTTGTAATAGCATATATATGGGTGTTGTTCATCAAACAATAAACTCATCCGAGGAATTTATGACTCCATTCCTTTCTTCTAACCCAACTTACATAAAGTATATGAAGAACAACAAATACATAAAAGCAACTGAATAATATTGCTGATAGAATTTGCTCATTGGAGTAGGAGGGCCTTCCATTTATGTGTTGCTTTCATTGGTTAATAAAAAAACTGTCTTGTCCTGTTGATAGGACAGAACTTAGGTAGGCGGGGAAAACTAAATGGGATGCTGGGAGAAAGGAGGCAGAGTTAGAGAGATGCCATGGATCTTCCAGAGACAGATGCTGGGAATTTTACCCCATAAGCCACTGCCATGTGGCAATACACAGATTAATAGAAATTGGTTAAATTAAGATGTAAGAATTAGCCAATAAGAAACTAGAGCTAATGGACCAAGCAGTGATTTAATTAATAAAGTTTCTATGTGGTTATTTCGGGGCTAAGCTAGCCAGGCAGCTGTGATGAGAACAAGCGGCTCTCTCCTTGCAATAGTTCATGAAGAAGGAGTATTAAAAAGAAAATATTAGTTTAAATTGTTTGCACATTGTGCAATAATGATGTTTACATGACCTCAACTACTGTGATAGAATGTGACAGGCATAGAACTAGCATAAATTTAGCTCTCTAGAAAGCATCATGCAATTTTAATGTTATTAACAATAGCTTCCAAACACTGTTGTTGAAATAATTTTAAGAAATTTTGTTGTTAAGCATGGTGGAAAATGCATGTAATCCCCAACACTCAGAGTGATGGGAAACAAGCATCTTGAGTTCTAAGCTAGTTTGGTATTATGTAGCCAGGTCCTTTCTCAAACAACCTCAATTCACCTGGCGCAACAATAAAATTAAAATGTTTCCTAAGAACGTTTATCTCTTCTTTTTCCAAAACAAGGTGCTGCAATGTGTTCAAGTCAGACCTTCTGTCACTATCAAAGCAAACCTCCAGGATAAAATAAGAGAATAAAAATAAGTTTAGTGAAGAAACTGCAAATGCTGTGGGTCTCATGCTTTGCCCCTTCCAAAAAGAACTTCCTTTTTTCCCGTATGTCAAGATTTTATATAAGTTTAATATGCAGCTCAAATATAACGTTTTCTATAAAGTCTTGTATGGTATTTCTTCCACTTGAAAAAGAAGTAATCCCAATAAAGTAACATAAAAAAGGGTGCTTTATCTCCCTCAAAATCTATAGCCATGGACACTATGTCTATCACAGAATAGCGATAGATGAATAGGAATTAGAATGGATCTCTTTTCTCTCCCAAATTTACATAACAATTTCCAAAGAGTCTTTAAAAATATTTATACAGCATTTATTGCTATTTTATGTTACAATTGTATCTCTTTTTTTAAGTAATAAGATGTTTATTATATTATGTATCTTTTACTCTGTGTGTGTGATATGGGGGTGGTGTGTGTGTAAGGAGGGGCGATGTGTGTGTGTGGTGTGGTGTGTGTGTGGTGTGGTGCATATATGGGGGGTGATGTGTGTGTGTGTGTGTGTGTGTGATGTGGTGTGTATGTGAAGGGTGGTGTGGATGTGTGTGTGTGTGTGTGTGTGTGTGTGTGTGTGTGTGTGTGCTTGTGCACAAACCAGAGACCTTCTTGGTGTTTTCTTCAATCACTACCCACCTTATTTTTATTGAGACAGACGTCTCATAGTAACTGTATCTCACTCATTTGACTTAACTAGACTGGCTGACAGGCATACTTGAGGGGTCCTCCTGCTTCTGTCTCCCCTGAACTTCCATTCCCTGCATTTTAGAGTTCTGGTGACTGGTGATGTAACTCATATCCTTCGACTTCCATGGCAAATCCATTATGGACTAAGCAAAAGCCATCCTCTGAATCCTTCCCGTCCAAATCCTTAGGGCAGCCTCTGCGCTCTATGGCTTTGCCACTCTTTTGTCCAGTACTACCTAATAACTATCTCAGCCCGTTATCCATATATTAAGTACTTATTGAATGAATAAATAAAGACATAAAATAACAAATTCAGAACATGATCCAAGAACGGAGTGAGAAGAATTCTTAGTCCTTATGCGAAAACTGTAAGAAAAGAAGACAAGAGTCTTGTAACCTCAGTTTCTCCAAAAAAACCAGAATTATTCTCAGGATGTGTTTTTGTGCCATTGCCAGGGGTTGTAGATAGAAGTGAGTATACTTCAGTTATTCATTTCAACTGGCTACTGTTATTTGTTTATATGCCTTTATGGAAAAGCATGTTTTTGCCATGTGCAGTTTGCCCTTGTGAGAGTACACATTACTTGTGTGACTCCTCTTAGCCCTCGGAGTATAAAGTGTCTGATTCTCTGAATAAAGTTGTCTATTAAATGAGACTTTAATCCTCATTTACAGGCTCCATTCTTCCAGGTCCCACCACCTCTGGAGTAGTCAACAAGGGAATAGTTCAATTCTTTAAAATTCTGTTCTGTGTTCTCTATTTTAATAAATTTTCCCACTAGATAAGTTACTAAGGATGGGGGCAAGACTGATTGTAGGACTTTTATTTTAAAGCCTTTAAAATTTTGTATCAGCTTATTTTGACTAATGCTGAAAAGCATCTCCGTAATTTTTTTGTATTAATCTTCACTCCCAGCTGAACATCTTAGCACAGGCTCTCTGGGATGAGGCGTGCTGCATGATCTCATGGCTTTTTCATCCCTGTTTCATATGCCTTAATGTCAAGGTTTACATATCTACTTTTCCTTATTTGGTTTTCTTGTTTTAAAATGGCCATTTTCTTTATCTATGTTTATAAATCGAAATATTTTATATCTAAACAAATGTGTGTGTGCTCACGTGTGTATGTGTGTGTGTGTGTTTCTCATAGCTATTTTTTGGTTATATAATGTCTTAACTTTGTTTAGTGAGCCAGCACATTACTTATTGCTTCAAAAATCTAGTCTTTTGAAAATCTTCTCAAGATCTATGATCGTAAGGACCTACATGGCATTATGTAATGTAAGACAAGGCTTCTCTAATCTTACTATTTGAGGTTAGCACGACTCTATAGCATAATAGCTAATTATTAAAGAAATAGGTACAGTAATGTGTATATAACTCACTAATATCAGATAAACTAAGATTTTTCATTAATTCTGTAGGTTAAAATGCCCTAAAAAGATATGCCAGTAATAAAGTTGTTTAAACATCACAAAAAAAAGCCAGTTATCTAGATAATCCCAAGGAGGGGCATGAATTGAATAGGCAGTCCTTTTAATTTTTCCAACGAAGTTTAAAGATGATTAAGAAACATTATCCCAGGATGATTTAAATAGCAGTACTAGAGGGAGCAATTCCAGATGTCAGGAATTCTTCAAATAGAGAGTCTGTATTCAAAGTGTTGATGCACTGGTAACAAAATGCCACCGGTGAAATATTACCTTACAGAAGATGCCATCACTTCTGGGAATGATCTACCTCTACTGATGTGTAGGGAATTGCATATCTGGAACTAGCAGCAGAGGTTAATATTTTCACACCTAATGTGTTTCAAGACACACTGACTAGATCTTAGCAATATGATTGCCATTCAGAACAAACTGAAACCTTATCTGGCTCAAAACTCACTAAAAATTTTAATTATTATAATACAGGCGATGTTGCAGAAATATTCTACAGACAGACAGGGGTAGACTAAAGTGACCTCAGTTTGGTTATCAAATATATTATAGCATTCAGTGATAAGTTTGAAGAAATATACATAGTTGAAAAGTTCATCCCGAATATAGAGCTCTTACTATACCGAGGCAAAACTGGAGAGAAGATAGCTGAAGATAAAAAATTGAGTCAATAAAGGAAGCCAGGTTTTTATTCAGGGTGTCTTTTTTTTTTTTTTTTGTGAAAACCCATCACAAATTTCTTGTCAATCAAAGCAAGACAAGTCCACAGGTGTAAGTATCTGACCTAAAGTGAAAACAAAAACTTTATAAAATAATGTAATTATAAAACAGCACAGCAAAGAAATAAAAGCAACCAGGATTAAATACGAATGAAATAAGTGGTGCCTGTGGTAATATTTGAAGCCCATAATCCCAGCACTTGGAGCATTGGAGCAGGAAGGCTGATAGGAGAATAAGGCCTGCCTGGGTTACCAAGTGACCTCCATCCAGGTCAACAGTGGCAATAGGATAAAGGAAATTAAAAGGGGGAGGGAAAGATGATTTTAGGGAAAGTGTTTGTTTATATTTAGTGATGGCTTGAAGCTTGAAACCCTCAGAAGTGTATATAGGTACAAACACCCCAATAATATCTACTTCCTTGTACCAACACTGTGCATTCACATATTATTTATAGACATTAATCTGAGACATGACTGCTTCTCACTTCCTGTCAATATTCACCTTTGTAGTAAAGTTTTCATAGTTCAATTAACTCATAATGCTTCCTAGTAAGAAGAATAGAAGACAGAAGAAATATTCATTCTTAAGGACATTGTCTCTTCCTTATTTGCACCTTGATTTGCAAAGAATGAATCTCTAAAACTGAATTACATCCTGTCCATTTGTACATAATCATATTGACAAAGACACATTTTTCCTCTCTCAAGAGGTTCAATCAAATTATTATTAATTCAGCATATAAAAGGGAGACAATGGAAGAGAGCAACCATATCAAATCAGAGAATTGCATACATTGACAGGGAACAGGAAAGTTTATGTGGAATGGAACAATGTGAAATTAGTAGTATGGAAAGCTAGGGCCTGAAACTACCTCTGGAACACTCTAAGAATCTTGTTTTGGGAAAACTCTGAATGGCTTACTGGCTCAGTTTCCTAGAATACTAAATGTGCACAATGAATAGCAAAATGCCATTCTTAATATACTAATAAGTATTACTTCTCAGGACTCAGTTCATTATTCTACTCTCCTTTTGCTTCAGTCTTACAGATTATTTAAATAAAAACTAAAAACAAAGACTTTCTTATATTTGCAAAAAAAATAATTAGTCTAATACAAAATCTTTATAGATTTACTATATATGAACAATTATAGACACAAAAATATTAACAAATGAGACATCAAGCTATGTTATATATTTGACTCTAATTCAATGTCTTTCGCTTTCATCACCTCTTGAAAATTCAGTTGGAAGATGAATGAGTAAGTGTCATAATGTTTCTACTGTCTTCATATACCAAAGTCAAAACAAAATGATTCATTGATAAGGAAACAGGGAGAACGGTATTCAAAAAGGGCTCTGATAAAGGCTCTTACCACATAATCCTCAATACTTGAGTTTGAAAGCCAAGCACTCAAAGTAGAAGGGAAGAACCAACTCCTGAAAGCCTTCCTCTGATTTCCACATGGGTGTACACTCTCACACACGGGCAGAGGCTCACAAAAATATAAATAATAATATAAAAACCAGAATCCTCTCCTGTCAAAAATTCACCCTCTTTCTGTCTATGTTATGCATATAAGGAAATGAGACTTTATCCAAGATACCCAATTTGCTTTTAGTAAGATATAATTAGAAAATCCCTATTATTTGTTCTGTTGATATTTGTATGATTATAGAGTCATCCACTGGAACGTGGTCAATCTACCAAGAAACACATCTTCAAAGAAAACTAATTCTCTCTCCTAAAAATCCATCAACTATCCTCTGCCAGAGGAGGGAAGTTTAAGGAGATCCTCCCCCTCCCATAGTGTAATATTGACTGGCTTCATCTGCCTCATGCAGACAATCACAAATGCTTTGTATTCACCATGGCAGCAGCTCTATCAACTCCTTAGCACATTTTGACCTGGTACTTCCCAAGTGCTAAGGAACCCATTCTCTTTGGACGGAAAACTTGCTCAGCCTAGAAATAGTAAGAAAGGCCTTGGCCCTTCCCCAAAGTAATGTGCCTTATCCTCTCCGAGGAGTGGATGGGGGATGGGATGGGGAGGAAAGTGAAGCAAATGGAAGGAAGGGAGGGAGTGGGAACTGGGATTGGTATGTACAATAAAAAAGTTACCTTCATTTCTTTCTTAAAAACATAAAATTAGGATCAAAACCCATTGCCATTATTCTTGAGTTTTCAGTAGTCCTCATTGTCCACTATGTCCAGCGAGTCCGGTTTTATCCCATGCTTTTTCAGACCCAGGCTAGCTGGCCTTGGTGAGTTCCCAATAGAACATCCCCATTGGGTTTTTGACCCTACTGTACATACTGGCTTTGGGGAAGCCTAGGCAGTTTGGATGCTCACCTTACTAGACCTGGATGGAGGTGGGTGGTCCTTGGACTTCCCACAGGTCAGGGAACCCTGATTGCTCTTCGGGCTGATGAGGGAGGGGGACTTGATCGGGGGAGGGGGAAATGGGAGGCGGTGGCGGGGAGGAGGCAGAAATCCTTAATAAATAAATAAATTTAAAAAAAGAAAATATGGTAAAGAAAAAAAGAAAAAAAACCCATAAAATTAAAAAATATAAAATGCAAACAAAAATAAACCCAATTTAAAAAAGAACTGAGTGATTTGCATTTGATTTTTGCTGATAAAGAAGTTTTCAAAGCATTTAATGATAAGTGTTGTATTTCAATTTTCTCACCTATTTTCAATGGATGTGAAAGTGAAGAGGCAACTTATGACTCAGTACTAGAACGACTATGACTTCTTCATCTTCCACATGTTAGTCAAAATGTGATGAACAAAAGTAATGGCAGGCTTTGAAAGTCATTTGTTTGGGGGGAAATGGATGTGTTATATAGACCATATACAAGCAGTTTGGGGGAACTTCTTAGTCACATTCTAGAAGTGTGGACCGGCTGCTCTCTTTATTATCATCAAAGAAAACATTTTCGGCTTAGCTTATGCAATCTTAAATCCTCTTTTTAAAATATTAATTTTAAAGGTATTTAAGTTGCTGCTAAAGATGGCTAAGTTGTAAAGAGGACTTGCTTCCTCTTCAGAGGACTCTCCTGGTGACTCTCAAACATCTTTAACTATAACTCCAGTTCCACAGGACTCTCATGACGCCCATGGGATTGTATGTATGTTACGTATGTACATACATGCAGGCAAAACATGCATGTGTCTAAAATGAAAACAAATACGACTTTTAAAAATATAAAGCAAAGAAAGCCATCATTCTATAAATCGGTGATGCAAAATGATTTCACTTAAAACAAGGGATAGACAATTTTTACCCTGAAATAATTTTTAAACAAATACTCATGAAGACCTCTGTTTTAGGAATTAGGAAATTTTTTCAAAGGTGTTATGATTGCTAACTCTTACATCCCATCTCCTTTTTTACCGTAGGATTATCATAAGTTTATGTGTACTTGAACTGGATAATGCATTTTATGACAGAGTATTGTATAGGACATAAGGAGAGTACAGGATCATGGATGATTTCCTATGGGAAGAGATAAGGAGAGTACAGGATCATGGATGATTTCCTATGGGAAGAGATACCTAAAGAAAAAAACCTAGAAAATGAAGATAGGAATATCTAGTGCATCAAAGGGAAATTGCATGTAGGAAGTCATAGCAGACTAAAATTCCATGTGAAGGAATGAAGCCTTTTCTATGTGAATAGAGTTCTGTTATTCCTAACTATGTCAGAGACAGACGTTGATGCAGATGGAAAGGAAGAGAACTTATAGAGATAATAAATGGCAGAGAAATGATTATCTAAAGTATTCAAGACAAGATCTACATCATATCAAAACATCTTTGAGAAGTTTAATTATCTTAACTTCAAACAAAATTGGAAATCAAATAAACGGGACACAATTTAGTTATGTTATTTGGAGTACTCAGAAAAAAAACAAAACTAATGTAAATGACATATATATGCGTGGAAGAGAGAGAGAAAAAAATGTAAGACAGAGGATACAATGACAGCGGCAGATTTACTCTAAGGAATTTGCTTATGGGATTATGGAAGCTCAACATTCTCTGTTGGCAAAAATGAAGACACTGGCAAGGTGCCAGTGTAGTCCTCATGCAAAACCTCAGATTCCAGATATGGGGAGAGACAGGGTTTTAGCTTTATTTGAAGGTAGAAAGAACTGCAGATCAGCTCAAAGTAGTCTGGAAGTTCCAATAATCACTTGGCACACTTGTTCTAACAGACCTTCAACACATCAAGTGTGATCAATCCACATTTAGGAGGACAAGGTTTAATATCAGATCTATTACTCAAAATGATACTCTTATCTAGAAGCAGCCACACAGACTCGTTTAAGATAATGTCTCACAAAATATCTGCAATCTACTTCTAAGTATAGTACATAAAGTAACTATGAGACTAGCAATGTGAAACTTTATCCCTACACTTATACAACCAAGTGTGCCTATAATAGCCACTTGCTGCATTCCTAATTAGCTAGTTTTGCATTCACCTACCTCTTTTGGCCATCAAAAATTTGTTTCTCTTACCTTAGTGTATCTGTCAGCCCTTTGAGATTGTTACTGTCTGCTTTATCCAAATCCTGAAAGTTGGGTTTTCATGACATTCTCTGATGGAGTGTAGGGCCATGTTCTGCGTCTTCACAACAAAATGTAACACAGCTGTTTGAAGTATTACTCAGAGCGGAATAAATGGTTCAATGATTAAGATCATGTACTGTTCTTGGAAAGGACCACAGTTTTCCTCACAGTGATGTACACATATACATACAATACATATATAGATAGTCAGATAGATAGATGTGTGTATGTAAAATATTATCAAATTCTTAAAGGCATCATATATCTCATTGTGACAAATAAAGGATTTACTCTACTCCCATATAGTTACAAGATAGTTCTATTAAATCAGCCTTAAGTTTGTTATCACCTAAAGTTTGGTTCTGGCAGCAGGTTGATTTTAAATTGTATATACAATTTAATAATATTGTTGGTTTATCTTAAACTTAAAGAAAATTATTTATTTTGACTTTTACTCAATTCCCATATGTATTAACTTTAAAAGTTCTTCTATATCTCAAAAATGACAAAATATTCTATTGTAACATCAAAATTAAGTTTCAGTACTTCAAACCACACAAAATAAACTGGTGTGTCATAGGAGAAAATAACAATGAGGGGAACAAGCTTGCTCTACAATTTTGTCACCGATCTCCAGTTTCACAACTGTACAACCAGGTCCCAGGAGTCAATGGTTTGGTGTTATTTTAGGTTGTCTGACATGTGTCTGGTAGCACTAATATTTAAGAACACAGCATTAATTAACAAAACACAAATGTTTGTCTCTGCCAAAACAATTAAAGTAGTTAAAAATAAATCTGAGAAAGAGCAAATGGATATTAGATATTAGTGCCTTGTATGGTGGACAAACAAAAGTATAAAATGCAAAGATACATTTTATGTTAAAAACCAAATGATCAGAATGGACTTCATAGTGAATTTGATACTTTAGCAAAGAACGAGAAAGATGGACAAAGATGAGTATGAAACAACTTTTCAGAAGAGAAAAATATTTAAGTACAAATTCAGCGAAGCACAAGTGCCTGTGGCATCTCTAAGGAGAGACAAGAAATCTAGAAAACATCAACTGAATGTGCAAAGAGGGCTTTCAAGAACAGAGAATAAAGATTTGATGGCTAAACAAGGTGGATGCCTGAAGGGGACTTTAAGGATTTTGAACTAAACTGGAGAATATCCAGAGGGGTTTAAGCTTGAATGTTGCATGGTATAATGAACATGTCAAAAGAAGCTTCTTCCTTGCTGTGAATATGATTTAATTTGCATAGCAAGGAAGGAGGGAGGAATGCAATGACTACATAAATATGGAAGCTAGAAATGAAATCTGTCAATCAACTCCGACTTTTATGACTTGGATAATAAGAAAGAAATATCTTTCTTGAGTTTGGAAATGTTGGTAGAGGAGCTAATTGATCCGGTTGTGGACATGTAGGTCTGATCTGAAAAGACTTTAGAACTTAGTAGAAGCTCTTATCTCAATAATTAATACTTAACACATTTCTCCTGAGGACAGGAACAAGTGGAAAATAGACATAAAAAAATAAACCATCCTGGTAGGTCTTCTGTGCAGAGAAAAAGAAATAGAATATATCTAAAGACTATTCTATCAAATGAAAAGTTGATTTTGTTTGAACTCTTAAACATAACAAATAATATGCTAAAACGATGGCAGAAATGAGTGTTTATTTTTCTGTGGGGACATAGAGGCTTCCTCCATGGGAACAGGTAGGGAAAGCATGAAGTATAAATTAGGCTGACAGCTTAGTAGAGGGCAGGTGGACACAAGTAAATGAACCTGTAACTCTTCATTTTCTCAGAGAAATAACCAGCTCATTGAGTAGCCACAGATGTGAATGAGTTATCATTACAGAAAAGAAAGAGTGACCTGAAAACTGAAGCCTGCGTGGAATCCACACTGAAGTATCCATGTGTATGGAAAGACAAGCTTGAATTTTCTCCCGTATCTAGCTGTTTTTCTCACTGACATCATGCAGAGGCACATGTAGCCAAGTTCTCTCTTGATCTGTAAAAATGAACAGAACCACTAACTGGACAAAATCCAGCACCTTTTTTAAGAAATGGAAGGTGACTCATTCTTCTGCCCTTTGCTTTGGGCCAAATATATCCTAGATGGCCAGGGACATCATACTGAAAGGATGGCCCCTTTGTGAGGTCTTGGAAGTAGACACTAGTATAGAAGAAAGGCATTGTTGACAATGGCTAGGTTATGTATTTTAAACATCTTGTCAATTATTAGGCAAAAAATATATTATGAGGGACATTTTTAAGCCAATAGAAGAAAACTGCAGTCAACTGTTGTGGACTGTAACAATCCAACAGCCAAGATAAATCTCTACCACCAAGCCTGCACAAGAATTCACTTTTTCTTCTTTCATAAATCTCATGGCAAAAATTAAAATCTAATTATACCTTATTATATTAATGGAAATAAATTTGAGGTTCGTTATAATTAATGATTTATTTCTGTTCTAGCATATGCCTAAGGAAACGGGACTTACATATGGCTCTTAATCTATTATATGATGTCTTTCTAATTAAATACCAAATACAAAAAAAAAGAAAAATGTTAAGCTTGTTTTTAAAAGAAAATAGCTCACTGGGGGATGGCTTTGTAAAGAAATAAGAGGAATATGTAAGATAATAAAATTGGTCAAGAATCAGAAAACAGAAAAATTAAATTTTTTAACTCTCAGTAGCACAAATAAATATTTAGTGTTAAAGAACAAAAGATTATGGAATGCTTGGCCCTAAATAGGACATCTACATCATGCAACTTCTTCTCAAGAAATGTGAAGAGGGCTAAGAAGACTGTTGTAAGAACGGAGGCAGAGGATGATTACATGAAAGCAATGCTTTCCAGAAACAATACAATAGTTGCCCATGTGAACTCATGGAGGTGATTAAAGCATGCACAAGACTCAGGCATGTTCAAGCAAGACAAAAGGTTCAAGCCAGCAAAGGAAGGGAAGATAGGCAAAAAGTTTCAATTTTAGCTTATGGAGAGAATCAGTTTTCTTCAATGGAATGATCCCTGGGAGGGAAATCACAATGCTATGGAAGGCCCTAAATCTAAGAGTATATGGGCCAAGCAAATTAGAGTTGGTGGGTTTAAAAAAAAAAGGATATAAGGTTGCATGGGTAGGAAAACTAAACCTTGAGTGGGTGAATATGCACCAAATATATTGAATTAACAAGATTTGTAAATAAGTAAGAAAAGTTAGAATTTGAAGTCAATAACTAATAAACAAAACTTTCAGCAGACAAAATGACAATGAATAAAGTTAATAAAGAGTATGAATTGCAGAAAATATATAGACACAGCTGGGTTATCTCCTAGTATGCTAATTCAAAAAATCTTTTTTTATATAATAAAAAATAAAAAATTATTAGAATTAATAGGGATAGTTAGGATATTTTATAAACTATATATAATTACCAAATCATCAAACTAATGAAGTAAGCATGGATAATTTAAAACAGTTTTCCCAAGTGATTTAACTTCCTGTGGCAATCTTGTTAACATCAGTGAGGTCCGCACCCTTCTTTTCTTGCTATTTTATGACAAGAAAATATAATCTTTAACCTCTGTCACAGATATTATATGGCCCACAAAATATGAAATTGCGATAAATAAAACTGCTTGTTTGAAACTGCAATAAATAACATGTCTCATTTGAAGTCCCCTACTTTTATCCAAATAACACATTTTAACTGAAAAAGAATGCAACCTTCATGGGGTCACGAGGTAGTTAACTAATGTTTTATTTATTTATATTTATTTTTTAACCAATCTTTGTTTTATTTGACATACCAATTCCAGGTGCCTATCCCTCCCCTCCTCCAGCTCTCCCCACCTTCCCCCACCCTACCACCATCTATTCCTCAGAGAGGCTGAGGCTGGGATCAAGTTGCTCAGCTCAGTGATTAGCTACAGATCTCTGCATCTGACTCCATCAATTACTGAATAAAGATTCTATGATGACAGTAAGGTATTCATCTATCTGATTACAAGGGAAGGGCAATTAAGGCACCCTCTCCACTAGTGTTTAGATTCTTAGCTGGGATCATCCTTGTGGATTCCTGGGAATGTCCCTAGTGAGGTTTCTCACTAACCACATAATGACTCCCTCTACCAAGATATCTCTTTCGTTGCTCTCCCTCACTGACCTTTCTCCAGCTTGATTTTCCTGATCTTTCATGTTCTCTGCCCTTCTCCCTTGCTTCTCTCTCCACTCCCCTTTCACCTTCAAACCTTACTCCAAGCTCCCAGTTTACTCGTGAGATCTTCTTTATTTCCCCTTTCCGGAGAGAATCCATGTATGTCTCTCCTAGGGTCCTCCTTGTTTCCTGGTTTCTGTGCGGTGGTGAGGATCCTCCTTATTTTCTGATTTCTCTGTGGTGGTGGGCTGGTTATCATTTTCTTTAAGTATTCTATCCACTTATGAGCTGGAGGGAGTGCCAAATCATACAGCCACTTTGGAAACCAGTATGGCAGTTTCTCAGAGAATTGGGAATCAACCTATTTCAAGACCCAGCAATACCACTCTGGAGTATATACCCAAAGTATGCACACTCCTACAAGGAAGACATTTATTCAATTATGTTCATAACTGCATTATTCATAATAGCCAGAATTGGAAACAACCTAAATGACCCTCAACTGAAGAATGGAAAAAGAAAATGTAGTACTTTACACAATGGAGTTCAACTCAGCAGTAAAAAAACAATGGCATCTTGAAATTTGGAGGCAAATAGATGCAACTAGAAAAAAAAAATCCTGAGTGAGGTAACTAACATTTTAGAAGGTTCCGTCTACCTATGCAAGCAGCCACTTGCTTTTCAGTAAATTAATATTATATATGTGGCTTATATCGTATATTCTACTGTTTAATTTATACACTAAGTTTATAACTGATATTAATTTTTCAAGTAATGTTTAATCTAACTTTTGAGAACTTCATATATGAGTACTGCAGTTACATCATTCTCTCCTTATCTATTCCCTGATTTTCTTATGTTATCCCTCCCACTCTTCAAATTCATGACTTTTAATTTTTTTTGAAATCACAAATTCCATAAATAATTTTACTTAAAAACATTATAGATCTCAAATCATATATTAAACACCAATGTCTTCCAATGACCAGCCTGGTAGATGTTCTTTATAATATGTAATAAGTAAGCAGAGTTTGAGAGATGGGAGAAAAAGAAAAATAACACACAGATTAGAATCTTCCACATATTTTTGTTTGAATCAAAATCAGTACCAGTGAGTTAACAAAGAACTGGTTCTTTTTTTTTTTTTTTATTCTCAGTGTAGCAAACAGTACCAGGCAAACACTGCCATTTTATAAAATACTAATAGTGATCAAAGACAAGCAAGTAATTTTGAGAAGTTGACATTAAGCAGGTGAGGACTGTATTTTCCCATGCAAGGAAGTCTCAGAGGTGGATCTAACCCTTGTCCACACCTTTGACAAAGGAGCATTTTCTGACAGTAGGGAGAACAAGACAAGTCAGTCCTGGGAGTGAGATTGTGGAGATAACAGCTCAGGCAACTGCAGCTGCTGTGGAGGGCATTCTGGGCCACTGAACATTTGTGGGCTCAGAGTCACACTGCAGAGACAAGCCTGTGGCTGAGCTATGAGCTGTGTGTGGGCAAGATAACAATCTGAAAGCAACAGAAGCTAGCAACTTGAGGGCACTGAGCTCAAATTAGAGAAGCGAGAGAGAGAGAGAGAGAGAGAGAGAGAGAGAGAGAGAGAGAGAGAGAGAGGTTAAATGAGTTAGGCAAAAGCCTACTGGGAAAGTCTTTGCTCCTGACCTGCCAAACTGGACCCATATTAACATTTTCCAACATCGCTAACACCTGCTGTACTAGGAACCCTGACTCAGAGGAACCTCTACACCTGATATTCCATGCAAATTCTAAAACTAAACTGTGCAAAATCCATATGAAAGATGAGTTGGTGGGCTGAGTCACATCTAGGACCTATGAAACAATGAAATGAACCCTACACAAGCTCACGTCAGAAGCTGAACTGTCTACTAAATCAAGATCCTAAACAGAATCCATAGTATACAAGACACATGCTATTCAGCACTGCAGCCCTCAAAGGACAGACAGAATTGTCTGAGAATAAACAGGAATTCAAAATGAAGAAGACAAAAGCCATCGGTCATAAAGAACTGAGAATTCCATGTTGAACATTGTAGAACTGGATATTAGAATATTTCATAAACTTTACAGTATCCAGATAGTTTATATAATTTATATGACTTGTGGGGCTGGGGCTGTTATACGGGGTTTAATATGATTCTATTGCTGTTAATATCTCTTTCTACCTACATGGATTATTTAATATTTATTATATACATTGTGAATCCTCTAATTACACTTACCTAAAAGAGTCATTATTTCACCAAAACACCCGAGGATATTTTCTCTAGTTTTGGCTTTTTTTTTTGTAGCTCTTTGAAAAAATTACCACACAGTTCTTAATTCTTCATTGCTTTTAACAACAAAAAACAGTGAATTATCTCAAGCTTTTATCTATATATAATTCACCTTTTTTTCTAATATTGAACAAATTATATTAATCCATACTCACGTTCAATAAGTTACTTTGCTATACATGACATTCACATTTCATAGAGAAAAAGTTTCTTAAATTTGTGTTGTTTTCTGTAACTGCTACTTAGTTATTTTCATTAGAGTCATCTTTTTTCGCATAATGTTTTATATTTATACAACACTGAAGCCATATTTTTCCTTATTTGTAATTGTTATATATCTTTATATATGTATACACACACACACACACACACACACACACACATATGACCACAACCTGCTGAGATCATTTATTTTTCCTCATATATCTTTAGAGCTGACCTTTTAGGATTGACTAGCCTATCAGGAGCCACATCCCTGAGGAAGACTAATTCTTCCTCATTGGTTAACTGTTAATTGCCTCCAATTTTTCCTCAAGGAGTAGAGCCTTGAGCACATCCCCCTGTCTACATTATCGTGTCAATCAGTGCTATCAGCTTTAGGCCTTGTATAGGCAACGATGCCGTTTCCATTTCCTGGGTGTGCTTTCCCTGCCATACATAGAAGACTGTCTGACAGGAGATGTCCCATACTGGTCCTCTGGCTCTTACGTTCTTTTTTGGCCTCCTCTTCTGCACTGTTCTCTGGGTCTTGGTTTAAGGATTGTGTTGTAGAGGTATCAGTGGACTGGGTACTCCAGTCAGTTGTTCTCTGCATTTTGACCAGTTGTGCCTTTGTGTGATGATTTCCATCTGCTGAAGAAAAGAAGTTGCTTTGGTGCAGGGTGAGAGATGCTCTTATCTGTAAGAATGGATGCATATTAAGAATGGAGCTAGAACTTACACTGGTTTAGTTAAGCAGCAATAATGGATTTTCTACTAGGGCCTATGGCCTCACCATAGATGTGAGCTAGATTTGCAGTACCAGGCATTACTTTCCTCCTACATATTCAGCTAATCTTATTCATCATTACCTAAGTCCTGGCATGTGTTGTGAGAAAGGACACTTTCCTTTTGTACCTTCTCTCTGCATTGAACCCCTTCTCATAATGTTTAATGTACCTGGCCTATCTTTTAAAATGCTGTTGTTCAAAGTGGTTCCAGTGTGAATAAAAAGAGAAAACACAAATGATAGCTTGAAGCAGGATATGGGGTTTACTTCATAGTATAACGATAACTAAAAAGACAACAAGATAACCAGTGGTTTTCCTTAAGTGTTGAAAAAAAAAAGAATAGTAAAAGGAGGCAATTATAAATCTTGTCTTTAGGCATGGATTAACTCCTATCTCTTGAATACCACTTCTGGTTTATATATAAAGTATGAGAGAAATGGGTAGCAAATGGCCCCCTAGGTCTCCAGGTACAAAGTGTATCTCAGTACAGCATCCACTTTGCTGAGGGCACATTGAGCTCAGTTCTCTTACATATATGATTTTGATTTGTTTAGATCCTCTGTGTTCCTGAACTAATGGCCCCTTGGTGTTTGTTCAGACTCATAGTGCACATTCAGGGAAAACACACTTCTGGACAGATCTAAATTTCAGTTCATTTGGTCAAAGAAGGCAGAGGTTAATTTTAAGTGATTGGAATAGTATGATCAGTTGGTTACTATGTCTGAGAATTTTCCTGTTACATTTATGTTTTCAGCCTCAGCAAATGGTTTGATTGTGTCTCACAAGTGAATCTTTTTGATGAGAATTTTTTTTTAATTCGGCTGTTTTAATAGAGAATGTTGATTTTTTTATTGAGAAAAGGAAAAAAAAAACAAGTTTCCGCCTCCTCCCAGCCTCCCATTTCCCTCCCCCTCCTCCCACCCTTCTCCCCCTCCTCTCACCCTTCTCCCCCTCCCCCTACTCCTCTCCCCCTCCCTCTCCAGTCCAAAGAGCAGTCAGGGTTCCCTGCCCTGTGGAAAGTCCAAGGTCCTCCCCCCTCCGTCCATATCTAGGAAGGTGAACATCCTAGTACATTGCTAAGACACATAGTTACAGACTACAGTTCAAATTCTCAGAGGGTCTAATGTTAGTTTTGTTATTTGCTACATTTACTGAAAGCATTCCTACTAGTGAATTACACAGGACAAGTTACTGTTTGTTTTGCGTTTGCTGTTAGCATTTACTTTTTATAATTATTTTTTATAAATTTAATTATGATGTAATTATCTCGCTGACTCATCTCTTTTCCTTTTTCCATTTTTCCATTTTCCCTCTCTCCAACTTCTTCCATGCCTCCTTTTCAGAGAAAGTTTTAAAAGTGTATGTCAAAAATGTTTGCACATGAACTAAGGACCTCAATTACAATGTTCTATCTTCCATCTTCTATATTCTTAATACAATATTTTTTTTCGTTATAAGCTTTTTAATATATTTTCTTTAAAATATACACTTTTGTTCTTTAAGTTTTAAAAATTAAAACATAATTATGTCTCCCCAAATCTTGTCACCCTCTTTGCTTCCTTTCAAATTCATGGCCTTATTTTTCTATTAGAGATACAGTGTTATGATTACATATATACATGCATGTAAAAATAAATATATAGACACAACTTGTTGTGTTTTTTAGTATTCTTTATTTATTAGTCTCATAACAAGTAAGTCTATCAGTGAAATTTAAGTGTCTCAGGAAGTAATTAAAAGTAAAAAAGCTTTTCTTTTATGGAATAAGACACATGGTGAAGGTCAGTTTTCAAATTTAGAGTCTATAGAATATGTAAAATATAGCGCACACTTAAAAATCTATCATATGAAGCTTTAATTATTTTTAGTTAGCTTTAGAATCTTCAGAAATTACTAACCCTTTGATACTTTGATAGTTATGTACAAATCAGGAAAGTAGGAAAGCTGTGGAAGGTATATGGGATAGAATTTCCTGGCAGTTGCTGGAACACTGCATGACAAAGATAACCAAAAAGAACTAATAGCAATATTAGCCGGTATGGCAACTCTACAGTTATCATTGGGGTTTGTACCTGAGCATATCCATTCAATCCTAGGTTGGCATTTCCATAAGTCCTCTCCACTGGGTAGTAGAGCTTGGGTGCAGCTAAATATCAGTAACGTCTGTCTTGTCCTGGGCTTCTATCCAGTGGCCAGATGGTCACTGCAGTCCACCTGCTTACATGGGGTGCTTTGGCAGACAGAGCCTGATCAGGGCTCCTTAAGTGGACTTTAAACACAAAAGAGGACCATTTATAATTATCTAATTATGGCTTAGGTAAATTTATCTAAAAATATCAATGAAACTGTAACCAAACACAAATAAGTCTTATTTATTAATACTAAATGAATACTGTATTTTAACACTGGGAGCTTTTGTCGTTCATTTGTTTGTTTGTTTGGTTTGGTTTAGTTTTGTTTAGGTTTTTGTATCTTAAGTTTGTTTCCCAACCCCTTTTAATCATTTTCAAAGCACTTGAAAGTTTTCATTGGGGTTTAACAATGACTACTTAACAGCAGCTGTGCTTTGGTTGACGTACAACAGACTTTTTAAATCTTCCCTTTCCATCCCTTCCCTTTGCTTCTTTGCTTTTATGCTCTTTCTCTCACATTCTGTTTTTTTTTTTTTTTTTTTAAATCTCCCTGTGCCTGTGTATTGCAGGTGTCTTTTCCTTGCTTTTCTCATGTACTCTTCCAGATATATTATCCTCGTTCACAGAGCTGAGCTGCTGCACCGAGCTTGCCATCTCCTTCGGGAAGCTAAGATCTGTACGGCAATCCCAATTCCTTTGGAAATCTCCAAGCATCTTACTGTGTTGCAGGCAACACCCATGAAATATTCACATCTTCTAATGGCAGTGGTCACTTGCATTTCTAAGTGGCATTTTCTTTGCTAAAATTAGACTAATTTTATCCTTAGCAAACTATTGGTATTTTGAGTAGAACAAAAGCCTGCCTATGAATCAGAAAGTCACAGAAAAACATGCTCACTAACCACAAAGCAAATCATTTCCTACATCCCGAAACCTCCTTTACCAACAACAACAGTGAGGGGGGGGAAAAGGCATATATATTTTATATTCTTAAACTCTTTATTTTGTTTTTTAACGTTTGTACATAATTTTTCATGTCTGGATGTTGTATTTCTATAATGTTGAACAGTTACATCCAACTGTATTTTTGAAACCCAAAATCATGTTTGTTGTCATCTCGATAATTATGTAGCATTCACATGACTATGTAGGAGTAGCACTCTGTCACTTCCAATGTTAACCTAAATATTATCTGACAATCTCCGCATCACAGTGTCCAAACAGCAACTGCCTGCACAGGAGAAACCTGGATAGGGAGTTAATTTCAGTTAATGAAATGCTTTGTTTCCCATTGAGCAGGGGGAATTACTCGACTTGTTTCCATCTGTAATGCAAGTCTCTTCACAGAGTAGGTGTTGATGGCCCCATATTGGCTTCCTGCTGGATGAGTCAAAGTCATAATCAACAAGAAAACAAGGGCCCTTATGTTGCCATTGAGAAACCACCTTCCTGATGTTGTCCACAGGGAAATCAGTACCATAAATGGTAACAAAAGATACACCTGGAAAGCAGAAGGTCTTTTCATGCTTATTTTTTAAAATTTAATTTTCTCTTCTTATAGAGAATTTGGTCCAAAATTACTTGATGAGCAGATCTGTCTCAAGAGAATTCAAATATACTTCTGACATCAGAACAAATTAAAGATAATAGATAGATAATAGATAGATTAAATCTATTAATATGATAGACATGGATAGATAGCAAACAGCATAGCATTTGAAAATTATCAAGAGACTTCAGAGCATATGATGAATTCAATTGTGCAGCATTATATACAGTAAACCGTAAGAATTGGGTTAAAGCAGAGGTTCTCAACCTATGGGTCATGATCCCCTTTCACAGGGGTCGCCTAAAGCCACTGACAAACACAGATGTTTACATTATGATCCCTAACAACAGCAAAATTACAGTTATGAAGAAACAACAAAAATTGTTTTAGGGTTGGGGTCAGCACAACTTGAGTAACTGTATTAAATGGTCACAGCATTAGGAAGTTTGAGAACCAGTGGTTTGAAGTGATGCCTTCCATCAAGAAACCTAATAAAAGCAGAATATATTAATAGGACATAATTAGTGTCTTTTATACTGAAAAAGCTTTGGTAACAGCTCACAGTGGTATGTAATTATTAAAGTAAAACAATATTCCAACATCCTTTAATAAGAAGTCAAATTACGATGGTGTGATTGTGTTAGTAACCAAAGCTCTATCAAGCTGGGGGATGATGCCAAAATATTTACTGTCTAGTTATCACTTTTGCAAATAATTAGCTATTTAGCCGGTTGACTTTAGACAATATGCTGCGTACAAAACAATCAAAACTGTAGCAAATCTTTCCACCCACTTATTAATCTGTGCACATGGGAGCTACCTACACATGTGGAAATGCCAATCGTAGGCAAATAAACATGAAATAGAATCTTAGCAGTGGGTTAAATTGTTTAACAATAGTGGATTATTTTGACAAATAGTTCTGTGTTTCTATCCTGTGTTAGTCACTAAATTAATAAGATATCTTTGAGATGAGCAATGAGAAAAGCCAACTATTAAAGAGTCAAAAATAGCAAATATATTACTTGAAACTGATTGGAAAAGAATTAAGCAAATAATCAAAGAAAACCTGTGATCTTGTAAAGGATTTCAAAATCCCTCAGAAAATATAAAAGGTAAATCAAGACTGTTTCCCATCTGCTCATGATTTATACCTTGAGTAATAAAATTTCTTCAGACTCTGTCCAGAAATTCATATGAGATCCTTTACAATACAATTCTCTCTTCATAGAATTGCTTTGTGGTTCTTGTAGTGATATCAAAAGATATGCTAGTGCCAAACATTCTGTTACTTTTTGAACAATACCTTTTAAACTTCTGAGGGTCCTGTGATGACTAGCTTCCCATGTCAATCTTACTAAGCCAAAGGGATGCCCAAATTGCAGGTGAAGCATTTCTGGGTGTGTCTGTGAGGGTGCTTCCAGAAGATATTGTCATTTGTGTTGTAAACTGAGGCAAGAAGATCTAGTCTTACCAGTGCATGTTAACTTCAGACTCATTCAGCCTGAGTAGAAGGAAACAATGAAGAAAATATATCTTTTCTCCCTCTCAATTGCCCCCAGTAATCTCTGAGTTGCTGCTCCATCTTCTCAGTCCTCAAGTGTCAGATACAAAGATCTAGTAGAAATCAACCACTTAGTTTTAAACCTTCAACATCAGAGTAAATTAAGCCACCAGCTTCCATAGGGTTCTATTTTTAAGATGGCACAATGAATATCCTCTGGACCTCTATAATTGTATGAGCCAATGCACGATAAATTCTCTGTGTGTGTCTCTCTCTCTGTTTCTCTGTGTGTGTCTCTTCCTCTTTGTGTGTGTCTCTGTCTCTCTCTGTCTCTGTCTCTCTCTCTCTCTCTTACACAAACACATACACATGTAATCAATTGATTCTGTATTCTTATTTCTCTGGAGAATCATGACTAATACAGACCCACACAATTTTGTTTTTATTTTTAAAAGGAAAACCCTTTACTAGAATGTGACCCAACTATTCCACTCCTGGGCATACACCCAGAGGAACTACATAGCCTACCATAGAGATATTCGTGTGTCTATGTTTGTTGTTTCTCTATATCATATAGCAAGAAAGTGGAAACAACATAAGAGTAGGTAATAATAAATATGGCACATTTATTAAATGGAATATTATCCAGCTCTAAAAATGAAATCACAATTTTTAAAGAAAATGCATAGATTAAGAATGTGTAATGCTAAGCAACACCATCCAAACACACATACAAGAAAAGCAAGAAAGTACAATGCATGTTCTCTCTCCAACTCAGATAACACACACACACACACACACACACACACACACACACACACACACAATGAAAGGAAAAGTGGTTATGGATTAGAGAGGAAGAGAGAGAAAGGGATTACATGAGAGGTGGAAAGAAAAAGAGGGAAATAATGTAATTATAACTTAATATTATAAAAGAGTAATAAGATAGTTACAATATAAAACCCTTAGTGAACTTCCTGGCTTCAGAATGGCCTTTCTAACTTCATAGAAATTCATAGGAATGTAGAAGGTTTGGAACTAAGCAAGTGTTTGAATACTTGCCTTGATCTAGTTGTGTGATGTTTACATGAATTCAGTTTTATTTTTGCTCAAATATTTAAACAGCATTATTTTAAGTTATATCTACATGTATGTGATTCACTTGCAAAACTCTCAAAACCAGAAATTGTATCCTGTTTGTTTGTTCTCAACTTCCTGAAAGAAGCATTTGATATTTCTGAGGTGGTTGTTGAATGATTTGAGATCTATAGATTTAGAAACTCTCAGTTTAGAGCAAACATGTCTAAAGGCAATACAGCATGTAACTTCCTACACAAATGAAAAGGTATAAGCTTTTAAACACAGAGATGGATGGCTTCAGAAACTAGGCTTAACTAATACAATGTATAGATTACAATAACAATTAAATACAGCATTATTTTTATAATTATACATTTTCACTGTTAAGATCCAAGCTTGGGAATATACCAGAGAGAGCTTCAGAACGCTGGGATTCTAGCCATGATCCATCACATTGCTTAACACAGTAATCCTTCCTGCACTATGTGGATTTCATTTGAAAATTAAGGAGCTGGACTCGCCCTTCTGAAAACATTTACACAGTAGTGCCCTAGTGTCTAATCTGAAGAATTACCAGAGGGAGATGGCAGGCATTTCACCCAGACAAAATTAATCCTCTAGAGAATGCTATTGATCACACAGCAGGAGAGGAGCCTCTTTGACTGAGTAATCAATGCACTTAAGATTTTGCCTCTGAAATCTATGAAGCTAGCAGCATTATCATCAGGACATTTTGTCTTCAAAAGGCATAGGATTCAACATGAGGTCACCCTTAGAAATAACAAAAGGCAGTTTTCCATTGGAAGGAAACAACTGCCCAAGAAACAGCAGGTACCACGTTGTCATTATGTTCTCAACAGAATAAGAAAATTGTAAAATGAAATGTTGGTGATTGGAAACAAATTTCACATTGAATTTTAAAAAGTACTCGTTATGGGCCTGTGGGAGAAAAGTGGAATGCTGTTGTTAGGTTTCACAATGTGAGTTTAATCCCTGCAACCCCATGGTAGAAGGAAAGAACCCTCCGTTTGCCCTGTGATGTCCAGAAGCATACAATGGCACATGCGTGCACACACACACACACAAAGTAAAAAATAAAAAAAATATTTGTTGACAGTATTATGATGTAGGTGTAGATCTGAGAAGAGAAGAATAAGCTTAAATAAGCACTCACAAATACTAGGAACTGATGAGAGAGCTGAGTAGTTATGAACCAATATTGTTACTAGTAGGTTATCTGATTTGGGTCCCAGCTCCAGGAAGAAGACAGGAAGCTAAAAGTCACCTCTAAGTCTAGCAGTGTCTAAGTCAGACACTGCACACACATGTGCCAGCCCACACACAGACTCACATAGATGCACATAACTACAAGTATAAACTTATCACTATAGACTCCAATGTTAATGTTTAAAAAAATTCCTTCATAGTTAATTTTCTATTTATATTTTTGCATGAATATATTAATTAAGCAAAGTGTGTTTGGGTGTAAACCAAATGTGTAAGTTTTAAATTGCTTAAAGCAGAAGTATATTAAATTAGGACTCTGTTGGCAAATCAAGTATTTAAAAATAAGATATCTATGAATTTATATTTGGAATCCTCCACTCATGCACAACAACTTGCCCGATAGTTACAATAAATATTAAAATAGTTAAATGTAATACAAGCAAATAGATTTTTCTGTCTGCTGTAGTTTCTTAAACACTTTCATGTCTTGCTAAATTTTTATCTGATCAGATTTCCAAAGAGCTTTAGTACTGACAAATCCATATGCATTCCAGTTGAATCATTTATCGTTTTCAGTTTAGGTTTTCTGAACACCACCTGGTTATTAAAAATGTAGTCTAGTTATAAAGTATATGTGAATAATAATGCCTCTCTCTCTTTTGAAGATAAGATTCTTTTTGTTGCCAGACATTTGTACATTAAGATCTAACATTCTAAAATCTTCACAAATACTCGCTTTCATATTAGGTAAAATAAAAAAAATAGTCAAAATGAAATGTAGTGATATTTGGTTTGTATTTTAAAAAATAAAACTTGCCTGAAGATCAGAGGGTGAAACAGCCAAGCTACTAGAAGAGTCTTATCCCTGCCAAAGCTGGGCGACTGCAGACTGGGCTCTGAGCCTCATTTTCCTCCTGTCCTATATTCCTCTCTAGTGCTGGGATTAAAAGTGTGCACCACCACCTCCCTGCCTCTGTGACTAACTACTCTGACTACTAGGATTAAAGGTGTGTGCCAACACTGCCTGATCTGTATGGGTGACCAATGTGACTGTTTTACTCTCTGATCTTCAGGCAAGCTTTATTTATTAAAATACAAATGAGAGATGGCTCAGAGGTTAAGAGCATTGCCTGCTCTTCCAAAGGTCCTGAGTTCAATTCCCAGCAACCACATGGTGGCTCACAACCATCTGGAA
>NC_022022.1:12409809-12425096 GCF_000317375.1 Microtus ochrogaster
CAACCATCTGGAATGGAGTCTGGTGCCCTCTTCTGGCCTGCAGGCATACACACAGACAGAATATTGTATATATAATAATAAATAAATATTAAAATAAAATAAAATACAAGTGAGAAATCAATACACTGAAATCTTTATGGCCATCTTAAATCTTCATGCAAAAGTTATCTTAAATCCCCCTCTTAGCTTAAAAACCACATCCAAGTAATCATTAGTCTACCCATTTGCACTGTTAATATGATATAATCTTGCCTCTCCCCTGAAATCTTGTTTTACTGCTTTGGCTCAGAACCCCATGTGCACAGCCCAGAACAATTGATGCCTCCTGTCGCCTCTGCTATATTTTTCAGAGCACCATCAGTTTCTGATTTACAGTAGTTCACCTCCAGATCCTTAGACTTTATGATGGTGAGAAAGCATTATGCATTCTGTGAAAACCCTGCTGGGAATTAGAATTTAGTCTTATCCCAGAAGTAACAAAATGGATTCTTTCTGACAAAGATGGGCTGCGAAGCAAGAGTTCTCAGTTAGCTATGTGACCACAGTTCATAGAACTTGTGCAGTATACACTTTGACTAAACACTGGTGTGGGGCAGGCTAGGTGTCCTAAATGTACTATTTATGATATGTACAAGCTACAATTGGTTGACACAATGTGAGTAACATCCATTACTAAATCAAGCATCCTCTACACTGTCTCCACGGCTGTCTGCATAATCCTCCTAACCATTACTGAAAATGCAATTATCTCTGAATCAAAGGCTCCAGAATATTTCGCTGCCCCACAAGACGGAAACTCCTACATAGGGTGTAAAAAGCCTTTTATAAACTGTTTGTTCTTTGCTCACTATGCATCACTCTGCTGCCTCATGCCTTAAACTCAGCAGCGCAGTGACTTACAATTCAAAATGTGGTGCTTCCGTCCTGCCTCTTTATATTACTTGCATTGCTCTTCTTGCTAATGGGACTACACCTCTGATCTATTTTTCTTCCCTGAAAACTCCCACTGTGTTTCAGCTCTACCTGTTCGTTTTGCATGAAATTTAATCCAGTAGTAAATGGAGCAGGGGGATCTCTTTCTTTGGGGGAGGAAATCACTGTCGTGTTATTTTTTTAAATTATTTTCTTACTTATGCTTATAATTGTTTTCCAATTAGAATGTGTCTATCTTTAAGATATGAAACAGACCTCTGACTTCATTATTTAGCTCTCCAGAATCTGGCAGAAATCCCAAAAGGAAGCATGCACTTAGTAAAGATTCATTATGTGTTAGAAAAGGAGGGAGAATAGAAGGAACAGAGACAAAGAAGAAATAGAAGAGAGGGAATAACAAAGAAGTGACTCTATCAGAGTAGTGATATGTAAGCCATTTGTCTGAATTTTCTCCCTCCTCTTCTCCTAACCCTAATATTTCTCATAACTATCTTCAAAACACCAAGTACAGTCTTGAAATTGATAAGAAAAGGAATCTCCCCACAAAATGACAATGTATTGATTTAGAGTGTAAGAGAAGATAGAGAGGGAAGCGACTTCCTGGTAAAAGGAATGAGTCCTTGTTCACATTTAAATAACTGCTATGATGTGGAATTTCTTTTTCTGAACCTTCTGCCCTGAAACTGATTTTCATTGTATCGTACTCCCGTTAGGGTTCCTTTTCCCAATGAACACACAGACATTTCTTAGACATGGTATCAAGGGGAAAGAGAAAAACCAACCAACCAAAACAGAAAGTCATATGCAGAAAAGATCAGTCGTAAAAACATCTCACAGATTGATATACACATGTATAAAGAAGTAGGAAACGCAATCTGTCATGTTAGAGCTAGATGCCTATTATTTGAGTCTGAACAAGAAAGGAAAGAGATGGGTGAGTTAAATGAAAAATAAAGCAGTAAGAAAACTGTTATCCTTTAAAAAAAACAAGTTAGTCTTTGACAGTATCAAGTATCAAGTATGGTTTTGTTTTGTTTTTTCCCTTTTTTTTGGTTCACACAAAGGTGGAGTTTGTTCAAACATGTGACATCTTTCTTACTAGTATATAATCACTGGGAAGCTCAAGTGAAATCACTTAGTCTGAAATAATTTCTAGGATTCACAGTTGAATTTGGTTTTGAAAGAAAGGATATCACAAGGGAATGTAGGAGTGTAATATGTGGGCCGGCATGACTTTTACTTTACTTTTATTTTTGGCTTTTCAGCAATCTTAAACTAGGAGGAGTTGGAAGCGCTTTAGATGATGATATGGGAGTTTATGCCTGCTAGCTTTCTGTCAAGTTGGCATCAGCCAGAGTCATCTGGAGAGAGGGAACCTCTATTAAAAAAAAAAAAAAAAAAAAAAAAAAAAAAAGAATGCCTCTACCCGATTTGACTATAGGCAAGTTGGTGTAGCATTTTCTTGATGAATTCATCAGGAAGGGTCCAATTCACCTTGAGCGGTGCCATTCCTGGGAAGGTGGTTCTGGCTTGCAAGAAAGCAAGCTGAGCAAGGCATGAAGAGCAGTACTGAAAGCAGGGTTTTGCTTTAATTTCTGCCTCCAGGTTCCTGCCTTGACTTTTTTCAGTGATGGATTGTCACCTAGAAGTGCAAGATAAAAAAAAAAAAATCCTTTCTTCCTCTAGTTGTTACTGGTTTACCACATCAATAAAGAAGGATAGTAATATCAAGTTCTAAAACAATTTCTTCTTTGTTTGTTTTCCTCAATAAAAATAAAGGAAATCTCCTTTTCTCCAGTAAAAGTTGCTTTACTCAGTGACATTCTATTTCTGAGATCCACAGTTAAAATTACCTACACATTAGGTCTGCTATTGATTGACTATAATTCTCTGGATTAATTACATTATTTCTATAAAATTATGTTCTTTGAGTTCCAAGCAACTCTTGGGGAAATGTCCTAACATAATTCTTTATGATATGAAGTTTTTCCCAATATGATTAGAGTAATTGAAAGAAAGGATAAAAGATCCTTTCTTTGCCAAATGTGTAGTGGAACTATTAGCTCATAGTAATAGAGACTTCAAAATTGCTTGAAATTATTATATTCTGTTACTTCCAATAACAGGGCTCATGATAACTAAAACAGATACCATGTTTTTTTTTTTCTTTGCCTTACTGAAACCAAGATATCACAGAACAACTGCTAAATGAAGAAATTGAGGATCAGAATTTAGCTCAACTGGAGAACAGATTCTTATCAGGAGGGAAGTAATGAATTCATTTCTGAATTCATTCACCCATCACCAACAACCACACACAAACACACAAAAATATAACGAGGTGTTTTTTTTTTTGGTTTCCTCGTACCTGAGGCACATGAAAAGAAAGATAAGGAGCACCCAATCTGCTCCATCCAAATCAGCAGCAGCCAATCTTTAAAGTAAAGAATTTCTTGTTTGAAGTGAGGAAGAACAATGCTCTTGAGACTTTTTTCTCTCATTGGGTTGCCTTATCTAGCAACAATTTTGCTTTGTCTCATTGTATCTTGTTCTGTCCTGTCTGGCTCTCATTTCTTGGGGGTCTGTTGTTTTCTGAAGAGAAAATGGAGCTGAAGAGGATCTGGGGGAGAGGAGATGTGAGGTATGAGCTGGGAGGAGTGGAGGGGGCCAACTGTGGTTGGCATGTGTGATATGAGAGAAGGGTATATTTTCAAAAGGAAAGAATGCGAGCAGCTGCACAAAGCTAAAGAATGTTGCTCCAACCAAGCCCCTCTGAAGGGGGCTGAAAGCTGGGGCAGACTGAGGGGCCACTGATAGTGACACTGGGCTGTGTCTCTACTGCATATACCAGCTTCATGGGATTCTATTTTCTTTGGTGTAAACCTTGCTCAACTTAGATGTCCTAGGGAGGTCCTTGGACTTTCCACAGGGTGTGGTGCATGGCACTCCCTTAGGGTTGGAGGGGTGGAAGGACGGTCTGCTGAGGGAGAGGGATGGGAGAGAATTTCAATTGGTAACTTTTTAAGTAATCGAAAAGGGGGAAAATGTGGAAATACATCAAATATTTAAAATATTAAAAAAAGAATCCTGCTCCAAAGAATGACCCATGTACTATCCTCCCAGATTCTTTGAGGGAAAGGTAATCAGACTTATTGAGTCCTATATCTTCATAGATGCCAGAATGAAGAAACACTAAACTGGCTGGGAAGGAGCTTGATCCAATACAAGTCTCACTATTACATACCAGCCCTCAGTCTACTTCTGCTTCCTGCGGACATGTTATTTTATTTCCATGGCATGTCCTGGAGATGGGGATGCATATTTCTCACTTCCTTTTCTTCTCTGGCCAGAACAGAAGTGTTAAAGCACTGTGTTGGGAGCCAATGGATCCAAAGGTGGAAACTGTGTGACGAACAGAGACAGACCTCTCTGTTAGGAGCTGTAGATGACTGACTTTTATTTTTTACTATTACATAATGGAAAAATAAACTCTACCTTCCTTAAACCATTATTTTTATTTTACTCATATATTCTCTTTTGTATTCAACAGCTAAAATTGCAATCTATTAAAAGAAAGGAGGTAAAAAATATGATCAGTTTATAGAAGCCGTCATTTGAGGAGATCGTCAAAATTAAAAGTAACATTGCTAGAATTTTAAATAGATAATCTCTTTCCACATAAGCTTCTTAATAAGCGGATCATATACATTTAGTTAGATCAAACCTAATAATCACTATCTTGGAAAAACAAAAATAAAAAATTCAAAGAAATTTAATGGACAAAGTCTTCACTCAAATATAAAATTGTCATGAAAGATCATCAAGAAAGGGAATAATTGCTTGTGGCGTAGGGAAGCAGCTAAACCCCAAGGTTGCAGAAAGAAATGAACACTACCTACCTAGAAAGAGAGGTCCCACTGAGATAGGCTCATCATTGAGACTTTTGGTAAAGACCAAAAGTGAAATATGTAAGATATATATACTTTGCTGGGCTTTAGTCACTGCTGTCCTACGACTACCTCCCAGTGGGCAAATCCAATGCAAAGTTGATGGCCATCCTCCTTCCTCCC
Organism: Microtus ochrogaster; assembly: GCF_000317375.1. Classification (NCBI taxonomy): domain Eukaryota; kingdom Metazoa; phylum Chordata; class Mammalia; order Rodentia; family Cricetidae; genus Microtus; species Microtus ochrogaster. The sequence continues at coordinate 12,414,813 of NC_022022.1, forward strand.
AATCACATTGCATGGAATGAGGGCTTGATTATAGCGGAGTAAATGTTATCAATAAAAATATGTCATTTGAACTAATGATACTATAAATTAAATTGATTCAATGGACAATGTTGTAACTTCTCTCCAGAATAAGATGTCTGTGGTGCTCGGTTTGATACCCAATGACTCTAAACTCCACATAAAGACTCAGGACATCTGGGCTTCCACGTGTGTACCAGATGGTGGGGGATGCTCAAAGATCTGGATAGCTAATTTTATAGAGTAACTACATCTAATAGGAGTTTTATATTGAAACCTCTGACATTCTTTGCAAAGCAGTTGTATTGGTAATTCTGCTTATAATAAATGCTTGACTTAATAGCTAATTCTCCAGAAATTTATGTTTTGAATATCATCCTTCAAAATACTTGCTTTATTCTGCAGCTCTTAATTGTACAGTCTTCACTCTTTTGAAACATAGCTCTCCCCTAGAAGTAATTCTGATTAACCTAGGTATTTAAATATCATAGTGTTCATTCAAGAAATTTGAAGATTTTTTTTCCCCAAAAAACACTCTTTACCAAATCTCAAGGAAATTCTCGTTCCTGTTCTAGCCCAGAAACCACGCCTCAGTCTCCTGAAAGCTTGTCTCCCCAGTCAGTTTTCTCTGCTTTTAAACTTTATCATGATTCGTAGAGGTATTTCAGTATTTTCCCCCTTTTAGCCAGACACGGATTTGAGTTTCTTTTATTAATGTGTTGTTGTAGAAACCTTTATTTGTACGTTACCCACTTGATAGCCACACCCTCATGCAAACGAAAATGGGTTTTGAAATTCTACCTCTTGTCAGGTTTGACTTTCATCTGATTCAGTTTCTACTTTCTGCCCTTGGTTGCTACTAACTTCTGCAAAACTGAGATGCATTTTATCTCAGCATGCGGGCACACTGATGCTTCTGTACTGGCTTGTACTTGATTTCATTCAGAGTTAAACCAGTACCTAAAGAAAAAAGATTCACCTCCAGTGGAGGACAAATATAAATGAAGGTGGAGCTTTATGTACAGATCACGTGATCCCAAATAATCATACAGAATCTTAATATTAATTACAAATTGTTTGACCTATTGATCAAACTTATTGCTAACTAGCTCCTACTTTTAAATTAACCCATTTCTGTTAATCTATGTGTTGCCACATGATTTATGGCTTTACCTGTGGTCTAGTACATCTTGCTGCCTGGCAGGTACTGGGCATCTCCTTGTATCCACTCCTCCTTCTCTGAGTCCTCAGTTTGATTGTCCCTCCTAATAGTATCCTGCCTTGTCATAGGCCAAAAGAGCTTTATTATCAACCAAAGAGAAACACGGATGGATTCACAGGGAAGAGCAGGACTATCACACAATAGGCAACCTTTCCAGGGTCTTCCCTTCCTCAGACACAGGGACAGCATCTTACTTAGAAGCAAGCTTAAGCAACCATTTCAATTTTTTCATGTAAAAATGAAAAAAGGAAGGTTGCAATATTGGTAAATGTACATTCAATAGTTGATATATCTTAGCAATGAAATGTGAGGATTTCTTGATTAATATTTAAAACATATTGCACTTATAATGAATGAATTTTCTCTTTTATTTTCACTTATAAATTCATGAAAATGTACCCTATTTTCAACCTGTTTTTCTCCTTAGAAGTCATCAAACAAGTATTAGGCTAACCATCAATTATAGATTCTCAACATGGCATATAAACATCCTATGATGATGTTTTGATTCTTGCCTTTCCCATCCCCCATAAGGCACCGGAACTCTCAAGGTTTTTTAACATCCCATTTTTTACATCTTCATGTTTTGGTACTAGCTTATCCCTTGGAAATTCTTGCCACAAAATTTTCTCATCCACATTTATAACCACCATGAACGTCTTTGATCTGATTCAAGAATCAGGTAGGCTCTTTCCTAAATACTTGGCAACTGTCAGCTGAATGGAAAATAAAAATGAATCAAAGGCCGAACTTTAGGTTGTGAAAGTTAAAATGCTACTATGGACAAAATTTGTTTATCTGCCTTGACTATTATTAAACAGTCAGTTATTATTGCATTCTCATGGTCTAGCCACTGCCCTACTAATTGACAAGGTAAGAGAAGCAAGACAATTCTGTTTTCTAGAACACAGCATCCTGGGTGGGATGGACACATTTCCACACCAATTTACAATGAGTTTCATAGCTGTACATTGTTAGTCATTTGGGTTTTAATAATATTTAGGAAATATTATTTCTAAAAATGAACAGAAAAGTCAATGGGAAAAATTGTAGCCATTCTAGGTTTTTGTTAAAAAAAAAAAACTGTGAAGGTTAGAGAAATTGCCCAATCGTTAGGCGTGCTTCCTGCTATTGTAAAGAACCCCTGTCAGGAAGTTCACAGCAACTTGTAATTCTAGGGGATGCCGATACACCTTATCTGACTTCCCCAGGTAACCAAGTCTTATGACATACCCACACATAGATAAATATACATGCACATATGTAAATGCCAAATTTAAATATCTTTAAAAAGGAAAAGAATAAGGCTATGCAGACAAGAAACTAACCTCAGTATTTCAAATATAACACCTCTGGAATTGTATACTCTAGTTTTTTTGTTTTGGGTTTTTTTTTTTTTTTGGTTAGGTATATATTATTTTTCTTTTTAAAAATACATTATCTCTTACTATTAACTTTCTGGTGAACTTCATGCCCAGTATCTTGGATCATTTCCTAAGTTATAGATTTCAGTCACAAAAAAATAGCTTGGTTATTTTGCAACCTATCAAGAAAGTATGCTTTTTTTCTTTTTGATGGCTTTATAAAGCATGATGGGAGAGAATGAAAGGGGGATTTGAATTTTTAGGAAGTTCTGCTTTCAGGGAATCTAGTTTATCTAATTTAGATTTAAATCTCAAAGTTATAGTATACTTAGGAGGTAGAGAGGGGATGAGGAACTGTGTTTGGAAAGTAAGATTAGTAAAAAATTTTAAAAACTCATTCTATGGTATTGTTGAAGAGGAAATCAGAAAATGAACATCAGCTGTGAAATTCTATGTATTGTAGCCTTCGATGCTACCATTAGAGAATTCAGAGCACCTCTGGAAATTGCATTCCAATAGCAAATCTAAGACTAAGGAAGTGGAGAAATGGAGAGCCGTGGCTTCAAATACAAGATTTACTGAGCAGCACAGTGTACAATATATATTTTCTTGAATGTATAGTGTGAGTCTTATGACCAATGTAGTTGACATACCCATCATCCTGCATTCACGTTTGTTCCTAGTGGCTATATTTGAAATATACAGTCTTAGCATTTCTGAAGTGTATTGTTTTTAAATATTTTTCAATTGAAATAGAATTACATTACTTCCTCTCACTCACTTTCTCACTTTTTCCCATACAACAACTCTTAACTACCCTCCCTCCAAATCCTCCCACAACCCTTCTCAAGCTGACAAATTCTTATCTTTGATTATTATTTTAAAAAAACATACGTGTGTATGTGTGTGTTTGTATATGCGTGCACACACACACACATATATACAACCTGCTGAGACTGTCTTTGTTGGTGGTACATCTATGATTTCAAGGATAATTAATTGTAATTAATTAAATAAATAATTAAATAAAAATAATTTTAAAATAAGAGCATTTAAGTGATTATTCTTATACTATTAAAGAGTGAAACAAATTATCACTTTTCCTCAACAGTGCACTTTAATACAAAATATATTACAGGTAGCAAATTGTTCTAGTTCTACAGATGTGCTCGTCATCACTAGCATGACTGCACACAGTTATCTAAAATATGATGGTATAAAGCTACTATATCATGAAGAAAATTTACAAGAAAGCCAACCTTGTGATCAACTTAGCCTCAACTATACAGTGCAGTGTTACAGACTGCATGAAACAGCACAGACTTTATAATAACTGTGTGAATAGGACAAAACATCAGACATTGTTAACTTGTTTCTCAAGTGAAACAAGACCAATGACATCAGCTATCTCTACCACTTGACTGTGACAGAAATAACCACAAACATAGTTGGAAAAACAGGCATATTACACTCCAAAAATTCCCCATATCACTGTAATGTAAGGCCCGAAATAATCACACAAAAACTGTATTACTGCTTGGCCCATTAGCTCTAGCTTCGTATTGGCTAACTCTTATATCTTAATTTAACCCATCTCCAATAATCTATGATCACCATGAGGTCATGGCCTATCAGCAAAGATTTACTACATCTGTCTCCAGCAGGGCTCCGTGGCTTCTCTCTGACTCTGCCTTTTTTCTCCCAGCATTCAGTTTCATTTTCCCTACTTACCTAAGTTCTGCCCTGCTACAGGTCCGAGCAGTTTCTTTATTGATTCATGGTAATCATAGTGTACAAAGGGAAATCCCACATCACTGTAAAGTGTCAATTATTTTCTAAATGAAATTAAAATTCCCATGCTAAAAACATAGCATACATAATCAACATGTAGTGAGATCTATCTTTACAAAGTAAAGTAAATCGGTTTTGTTTTGTTTTTAACCTTCCAGCAAACTTCTAGAAGAGTTCCTGAAAATAGGGTAATATACTACCATCTGAAAATCTGAGGAAGAAACCGACTTCTAAAGTTCTCACCAGTGCCTTTCTTTGAATGTTACTCCAATAGTTCATTCATTTAGACACACAAATCATTCCATAGTCACTGCTTCCCTTCCTGCTGTGGGCTGGCATTTTCCTCTGGTTGTCATTTAAATGCATGCATTATGCTGCCACCTACTCTTTCTCCTGGGGGTCCTTCCTGAATTAAATACACGGAGGGAAAACGGAATGTCTATGGTTTCTCCCATTCTTGCTTCCTTAACATTCCCTGATATATGATACTCAGAGCTGGTGATTTGTCAATTTTAATAGTCTCTAACCTTTGAAGAGCCACAGTGCAATCCCATCACTCCCTAATTATTCAGTCTCACCCCATGGAGACCAATTCATGTAACAGTTCATCTTTTTAATTCCTTTAACTCTCAAGGAAGAAAGGGAACGTACGTGTGACTCATTAGCTTATCTTTTATTTCAGTGGCCGTTGCATGGCACCTTAACTAACTGCATGTATTATGATTTTAAGCATAATAACAATACAATTATTCAAAGCTAGATTTACAAAATTTTATAAAATTCATAAAAACTTCCAAATAAATAAAAACATTACATACCCAAACTATCCAGACCAGATCCAAAATCTACACAACTTAAAAATTTCTCAAATATATTTTCATAAGATCATGTTACCATATTTTTTTTTTGTTTTTAAACCACTTCCTCCAGTTTTAATTTAATCTGATTTTCCATTTATTTGTAAGGTAAAGGCGCTTTTTCATTGTTTATTCAATGTGCTGTGTAGCCTGTGTACTATCCCTTTGTTTTATGTAGTTTAGCTTTGTTTTCCTTTTAGATTTTTGAAGACAACATTTCGCTGTGTAGCATGGAACCTGTCTTGAAACTCTCTCTGTAGACCAGGCTGGCTTTGAACTCACAGAGATCTACTCACCTCTGCTTCCCAAGTGCTGAGATTAAAGGTGCTTGCCACCACCACCAGGCCCTTTGTTGTTTCTTAATTTACTCTTCCCCACCCACCCACACACCTTTGACTTTTTGCTTCCTTTGATACTCTGGTAAAGTACATTAAATGAACATTCATGCTATTTGTTCTTTTTTTTAATAATTAATAGTAATTATATTTATTTACACATACACAGTCAAGACATGAGATAGAATATGTGTCGTGTTTAAGTGTATGGGCCACTTTCTCTTTTTGGTTTTTTATTTATTTATTTATTTATTTGTTTATTTATTTATTTATTTATTTATTTATTTAAGATTTCTGTCTCTTCCCTGCCACCGCCTCCCATTTCCCTCCTCCTCCCCCAATCAAGTCCCTCTCCCTAGTCAGCCCAAAGAGCAATCAGGGTTCCCAGCCCTGTGGGAAGTCCAAGGACCACCCACCTCCATCCAGTTCTAGTAAGATGAGCATCCAAACTGCCTAGGCTCCCCCAAAGCCAGTATGTGCAGTAGGATCAAAAACCATTGCCATTGTTCTTGGGTTCTCAGTAGTCCTCATTGTCCGCTATGTTCAACAAGTCTGGTTTTATCCCAGGCTTTTTCAGACCCAGGCCAGCTGACCGTGGGGAGTTCCTGATAGAACATCCCCATTGTTTCAGTGTGTGGGTGCACCCCTCGTGGTCCTGAGTTCCTTGCTCATGTTCTCTCTCCTTCTGCTCCTGATTTGGACCTTGAGATTTCTGTCTGGTGCTCCAATGTTGGTCTCTGTCTCTGTCTCCTTTCATCGCCTGATGAAGGTTAATATTCAGGAGGATGCCTATATGTTTTTCTTTGGGTTCTCCTTCTTATTTAGCTTCTCTAGGATCACTAATTATAGGCTCAATGTCCTTTATTTATGACTAGAAACCAAATATGAGTGAGTATATGCCATGTTCCTCTTTTTGGCTCTGGCTTACCTCACTCAGGATAGTGTTTTCTATTTCATTTCAGTTGCATGCAAAATTCAAGAAGTCCTTGTTTTTTATTGCTGAGTAGCACTCTAATATGTATATATTCCATACTTTCTTCATCCATTCTTCCATTGAAGGGCATCTAGGTTGTTTCCAGGTTCTGGCTATTACAAACAATGCTGCTATGAACATAGTAGAGTATATACTTTTGTTTGTCCTTTAAATGTCTTTTCTTTTTCAACAGGCAAACCTGTCAATAAAAGACTCTTCACTAAATCAGAGATAATCCCCAAGTATGGAACTGGGTAACTATTATTATCAGATGGCATACCTGATTGTTGGCATCAGACAGCAATTAGTACCAGGGCCATCCTTTAAATGCCTGCATGCATAAATATATCATCAGTATTTCTGAGATTGCCTACTGCGAATAATGAACCATTCTAAGAAGATCCCCCAAATGCTAGATTGTTTATAAGATACATTTGGGCATCCAAAGCCACAGGACATTTTCACAGACTGTGTCAACAATAGATCACATAATTGAATCTAGATGTTTGTCAACATAATTTTTTTATAATGAGAGAGTAGGTCAAATTATGACCTGGAGGATTATCAGAAACTGAAAGAAGGGGTAGAATTTTCTTCTCAGATCTGTGAAACACAGGGAACTTTACTCAATTGGCTTTATTCCTCTCATAAGGGACCATTAGCTAACCTTCAGTGCTCTGTGAAGTTTAATACCTCTGATTATTTACACATGCTGTTCAATTAGGAACAATATTGCTCGATATACTTGAAAGAAGGAGCTTTATGATATCTGTTACAGTTTTCTCTTCAGGAACTTTAGAATCACCCATTCAGTGAACTGCTTTCTTCCACATAGTCTCATGGCATTTATTCCTACTTCTAGTCTGTCTGAACAATGATTGGAAAGGTGGCATCATTTTAGCCATCTTTGTTGTTAGCTCTAAGCCCAGTATTATCAATTGACAACAGTAATCATTAACAAATACTTAATTCAAATGTAGTAATATTCTTTTAAGTAGCTAACTAGCTGACTAATTAATTAGCTGTATTCATTGGTTGTAATTTGAGCTATAAGCCAACATTCATAAAAATTACTTTGCATCTCCCCTGAATAAATTAAATTTAATATGCTCAAGTAAAAATTCATGGATATCTAGTTTGTATCATTAATTTAAACTTTTTTGATATTTTATTTTCTAGTGAATATTTGCATTCTTTCATTTGGTCAAAACAGAAACATTAAAATCAGCTGATTTCAGGTCATTTACTGTCTCCCATAAAATTTTATTTAAGTATTTGATTTTATTTCCTGAATATTCTTAATCTTTTTATTCCCTGTCCCTTTACCTCACCATCTTAGTATAAAATACCATACCTATTGGTGAGCTTACAGATACAAGTTAAAGAAGAAAAGTAGAAAGCAAGGGAAAAATGAGTGGCATTATAAGGTTTTAATTAATAAGGTATAATAAAATAGGGCAAGATGTTAAACAGTCACAGGATCTCCATTCAATTAGGACAAGATATGAAATTTTGAGAGTGGACTGGACATTGTGGTACATGCCTAGACTTGCATGTATTCAAGAATCCAGTCAAGAAGGAAGTATCCAGGCCAGCCTAGGAAATCTAGTAAGATCCAATGTCAAGACAATAAATAAAGTAAACAGTTTGGATACCCTCAGTGACTATATGCTTGAGTAAAATATTTGCGGCTCTAGGCTCAATTCCTCATACATGGATGAAAAAGGAGGAGATAGAATGAGAGATAAACTTGGAATCTAAAATTACATCCATCACAGACATCCCAAATATACCATTCAATTGAAAACTGGAAGTGCTTTTCCTTGTTTAGTCTGCCTGTGAACTCTGAGCACCATTGTGAGACAAACTGCTGTTGAGAGACGAGAGAGACTCTTGTGTGTTGTGAGAACAACAACAACAAAATACTGCTGGGTACTGTCTCAATTGAGTTTTCTTGTAAGGATTTGTCTTCAATATTGACAAGCCCTCTCATCAGCAATGTGGAATGAAGATTTCTCTTTGCCCATCAGCAGTCTAAACATGTATAATCTCTGATGGGGATCATCTTCTCCAATGGGGAAGAGAGAGATAAAGCATGAAATGCTGTACTGTTTGTAAGGATCAGATATAAGAGCACAGCATTGTGCTAACCAAAGAGAGGAGGAAAATGTTCTCTCTCCTCCTGGTATTAGTTCCTGTAGGTTGTGTTTGGGGAAGTATTTTCAAGAGCAATTGCATTATTAGCTTTGCTAAATGACCAAAATAGACATATGACGAACCATGAAGGTCCACGTGAAGCACCCTAGTGTCTATATTGATATTAGTTAACCTGTGTGCCTAAAGACTCCAATATTTCAAAGGCAGTTGTGTGTGTGTATAATATATATATATATACATATATATATATATGTATATATATATATTAACACAGGGAATGTACTTTGTGGAAAAAGTACTGAGGAAAAAAAACACAATGATTACATAGTAAAGAGAAAACATACATTCCATAAGAAGAAAATTTGAGATTAGTTTTTCAAGCCCTAAAATATAATGTAAAACAGCTAATGTTTTGAAGGTCAAGAGAAAAAAGTAATATAGTTGACACCAAAAAGCTGAAGTTTTCAAGCATTAGAATGAAGGTGAGTTAGGAAACTGACCAGCATGGAATGCAGATGCAAATGCAAAAAGGCTGGATAGAGTACATTAGAACTTAAATTCCATTTTATGAGCTAATGGAAAGTTTAAATATATTTCATTTTAAGTAAGATCACCATGGCAACACCATGAAGTATAAGACTAGTAACAGAAAAGAAAAAAATTATAAAAATGGTACTTTTTAACAAGTGGAATTATGTTGAAAGGAGAGATGGCAGAAAGTAAAAAGAATCAAAAAGCAAAATTACCAGTTTGGTGACTAGTAATGTGTGAACTGAAAACATAAGACAAGTATCTTTGAAATAAAGAATAAAAGAAAAAAATAGATTAGAAGTGTGCTGGTGAAGAGATATTGTAAGGTTTAATTTGGTACCTACATTTATGTGAGCCACCTGATTTATGTCCTGTGAACTGTATTCCAAGATTCTTTAGGGATAGTACATGATTTTAACTTTTGAGCCACCTAAATGTTTTAAGAACCTGGGGCATGTTCAAGAAGCAATTAAATGTATTGAGTTTGAAACTTAAAATGATGACCTGACAGATATCAACATATTGAAGGTGGTTGAAAAAGTTTAATAAATGAGGAAATGTACATGCATAAATGTAGAAATAAAAAACGAAAAATAAAAACCCAACCCTGTTACTACTGATGGACAGATGAGTAGAAAATTTCAGCAAACATGACTGAGCACCAGGGATCACAAAGATAAAGGACAGTCAGAATTCACTCTGAAACACAACAAATAGATTCAGAGCCTTAATAATGGTCTCATGAAGTATGTGTAACAGTCAGATAATGTTTGAAAAGCAAAACCAGCTATTAAACACTGTGATCACAGTTATTAGAAACTTCAGTGTTCCTATTGTACAGCAATGACAAGTTAAAAAAAAAACCTAAGTAAGTAAAAAAAAAAAAGAATCTCAGAAAAAATGGTAGCACACGCCTTTAATCCCAGCACTCGGGAGGCAGAGTCAGGCGGATCTCTGTGAGTTCGAGACCAGCCTGGTCTACAGAGCTAGTTCCAGGACAGGCTCCAAAGCCACAAAGAAACCCTGTCTCGAAAAA
>NC_022022.1:12425196-12434061 GCF_000317375.1 Microtus ochrogaster
CTAGACATGGTTTCTCAGTAACTTTGGAACCTGTCCTGGAATTTAGCTCTTGTAGACCAGCCTGGCCTCAAATTCATAAAGATCTGCTTGCCTCTGTCTCCTGAGTGCTGAGATTAAAGGCGTGGACCACCAACACCTGGCAAAATCTTGCTTGTACGAAGAACTATAAATATATTATTATTATTTGAGTTACAAATGACCAGATTAATAGTACTTTCTTTAAGATAGATTATATGTTCTGAATAGGTTAATCTTGTCCTTTTATTTATTGTTCAGCAACAAGAGATCTCTGACTCCTATCGCAATTTAACCATTATTTTTCTCAGTAGAAATTAGGTGTCACCACCAAAAATCAATCTGATATTTTTATTTTGCAACCTGAGGTTTAAACATAAATGTTTGCAGGTCAAAATTAGTCGGATAGAGATTTTATAAAGTCCTAATCTTTCGAAATGGTCTCTAAAATCATAGAACTGGTTCGATCTCAGTCATCTCCAGCATGAAAATATAGGTTTATATTTTTTAATAGAACACCATATTACCCAGATCACAGTATTCTGACCCCAAGCATGTCTGGTAGAAAGGAAATCCCCAAAAGGGGTCAGTTTTCATAATAGACATACACAGCTTCCTGAAAGTGCTCCAAGCGCTACCCATTAACTCACAGCAGATAAAACGCTCTCAGTTTGTAATGACCTCCACCGCCATTCCTCTGTACTTAGAAGAAAACGGGCAGATAAGTGTGCTCATTGAGAAAACGACACAGAACCAGTCTTTAGAGACACTCCTGTTTCTCTTTTCTTTTAGGCAGTCCTCACATATGTCTCGTACAGGAAGTTTAAAGTACAGTTGTTTTTATTCAGCGCTATTATCGATAGTGAGGGTGAGATCTTTTAAGGAAATCTATAAAATTCTCAAGAAATACTATAAGTTTAAATTAAAGAATTATGGTACATGTTCATTGCAAATAAGAGACAATGTATCCTATAACCAGAAATAAAACAAAATTAGCTGATTCAACAAAATACTTATTATTTTTGGAATTATTTATACATACATTTATCTTCTGTACTATGAAATTTTACACTTTTTATTTCTATTTTTTCCTAAAGTAAACATTTCTTATAGGAGAAATTATACCTTGCTATACTAAATTTGATGTAAATCTTACAATAAAAATTGCCAGCGTAATACATTTAACTCCATAACACATACTAGTAAAGGAGCCTTCTTTTGAAAATAATTCTACTTAAATGAATGAACAATTTGGTCAGTTCTTAATTATAAAAGAAATAGTAATGTCTTCAAAACAAATTTTAATTGACTAAGCTAAAGATCATTTAAAATTTATATTGAAATATAGGTTTTAATACTTGCAATCAAATATGAACAGGTATCCTAGGAATAAACTCTCAATTGGATGTAAAATATTAACACTGTAATTGATGCAGAATAAACCAGAAAAATCCAAATAACTGAACCATTGCATTTATTTCTTGTCTAAGAAACTCTCCTTCTTCTCCCTCAAGGCTTTCTCTAAAGCCTCTTTCTGTAGCTCAGCATCTAAGCAGGTTGTTTTGTCACATGTATTTGTGACACTTTCATTTATTATTTATATTTAAGTTAAATCTTCTCTATGCGATACTAAACTGTAAACATTATACATACTGACAAGATATCATGCACAATGGACTATGGTCATCATATAACTTTCAAATCAAGTTAAACATATCTATGTCTTCAATGGTTATCAAGTATTTATGGTGAAAATAATTTACACCCTTGCTTCCATTTTGAAAGCACAAAGAACATTATTATAATCTTCAGTCACTCTATGGTGAAATATGATACATCAGCATTTATAACCCTCATACGACTGTAGCTTATTATCCATTGAATAGTCTTTTGTCTCCAAAAATCTCTGACTTATGTTTGGTTCTATGGAACTGAAATGGGGCTACGTGTGCGGTTCCTAGAACATTCTGGCCCTGATGTAACCCACTCTGGTAGCTCACAAATTGGAGAGAAATAAAATCCTAGGTCAGTATCTGTTGCCAAGGAGCATCAGCTGGGCTTAATTGAATACCTGCTCTATAAACCAGATCAAATGGCCTGGCCCTCCCAAAAGTTCTGAAAATAGGATGAATCATGTTGGTTGGAGAAATGCAAAGATCTGTTTTCTTCTAAACTTTAACTAATTCATTGTAAATTAGTAGTGCAGATGTCCAAAGAGAGCCAAAATATTATAGAAGTCTAGAGCAGCAGACTGCAGACTTTCCACTAAGGACCAGATACTGAAGGCTTTACGATTTGTAGCTATAGAGCATCTCTCACTATTTCTGATTTCCACTGCTGGAGCAGAAGAGCAGAACAAATACACAAGTAACAGCTAAGCACGATTTTGTTCTAACATATTTCATTTCAAAACCTGGAAGATGGCTGAGTCTGAGCCACAAACCACAGTTGGTCAATTTCTGTCCCAGAAAATTAATGTCCAGTATTTATATAGCAAAAGAATCAGATGTGATATACCATTTTCTAATAGCACATGAAAAACTTCAAACAAACATTTTTAGCACTGTGTTGTGTTATGCTGCGGGATAATGGCTTTACCCTGTAAATATTTGTTTCTTATACTTGTTTAATAAAATGCTGATTGGTCAGTAGCCAGGCAGGAATTATAGGTGGGATGACCAGGCAGGAAGTAGAAGTGGCGCAACGAGAACAGGAGAATTCTGGGAGAGGAAAGAGTCAGTCTACAGTCATCATCCAGACACAGAGGAAGCAAGGTATGACTGCCTCACCTGAAAAGGTACCAAGCCACGTGGCTAAACAGACAAGAGTAATTGGTAAATGTAAGATGTAAGAATTAGTTAATAAGAAGCCTGAGCTAATAGGCCAATCAGCCTATAATTAAGGTAGACCTCTGTATGTTTGTTTGGGGATTGAACAGCTGCAGGACTGGGCAGGACAAACATTTCTGTCAACAATAATCTCACTATGCCCTACAGGCCATCATCTCGGTGTGCTAGTTATGAAAACATTATTACAGTGCATAACACTTGCTTTAAAACCTAAAAGTTGACATGAATGTCCTTCATCTTTGCTGCTGCCTAAAGCCATGTTGATGTCCATAGTTCGGGCTATGCAAGAGACCGTATTGGTGTCCTTGGCCTATGTTGCCACTGATGGTTATGATGGTGTCTGAGGCACCTACTGTGACAGTGGGTTGCATTGTTGTCTGTGGTTTGTACTGCTAGGGAGACCATACTGAGGTCCACTGGGACTTTGGCCATAGTCCAGTGAGTATAAGGGCAACACAAATTGAACTTGTTTCTCTCTCTCTCTCTCTCTCTCTCTCTCTCTCTCTCTCTCTCTCTCTCTCTCTCTCTCTTTGTTTTTCTTTTATGGGGGTGTCATTAGGGTAGGGGGGAGACATGGGAGTACTGGGAAGTGAATGTGATTGTGGTTTATAATATGAAATTATCAAATAATCAATAAAACATTATGTAATAAAAAGAAAAAACAGAAGGCTAAAGAGGTGACTCAGTGGTTAAAAACCCTTACTGCTCTTCCAGCGGGCACAGGTATGATATTCATTATCTACAGGGCAGCCCATAACCTTCTATAATTCCCATTCCAGGGAATCTAAACACTCTCTTACCTCTGAGGGCACCAGGCATGCACATGGTATACAGACATACATGCAGATAAAACACTTATACACACTAAATAAACAAACAAATAACTGTCTTAAGGAATTGTTCATATTTAACATTTATAGTACCCTTCAGTTTTGAATATACACTAGCCAGGAGCTAACATCCACTATTGACTGGAGACTATCACATTGAATTCTGAAGCTAGATTATGAAATAGATTATGAAAGTAGTCAATTTTCTATGTTCCTAGGGCCTAGAGTTTTTCAGTTCCATAATTTTCCAAAAGACATCCTCAAATATAATGCTGGAAAATCCTTCTCACAAAAAGCTTTGACCTAATCTGTGAGGTAATAAATCAATGTGTGGCGAGAGATGAATGCTAACCTGTAATTGGTTAGATCATCTCTCACTGTCTGTTTTATTCAGCTTCATATTTTTATTATTTTCTATAAAGATTTGAAAGAAAAATTGATTGGTTGTATATGTTCATTTTGCAGTTTCCCTGCATACCTTTTCTTATTCTTCCCACAGAGACACTCAAAAAATATTATTGATCAGCCCTCAATGTATATATAGTCATTATGTTTACCATCTATTCATGAAAATGTTTGAGTTCCTTTTAAATAAATCTTCAAAATGTGATAGTCAGGATATTATCATCTATTCACAAAATGTCTCAGGTGGGTCTAATATAAGTCATTAACTCTAACGCAGAACTTTCAAATATCAGGAAACTTAAAACTTGAAATGATCGTGTAACTTAGTCAAGAAAAAATGACAAGTAAGTTGGCCATGGAAAAGAAAAGGAAGCTACTCCTCTTACTGTCTTTAGAGAAGCGATCTTTCTGAATACTAGTCCCCAAAGCTGCTGTTTCTGTGAAAATTAAAATAACTGTTTGGATAGGAACTACTAATCAAAAGTGTTAGTAGAAAATTAAAAAGATCAAGTAAAAAAGGGAAAACACAAAGAGAAGGGAAAACACTTCTAGGAATGAGAATTTTATTTAAGTTTTTTTTTTATTTTTCAGATTCTTTGGAAAACTTTAAATATTTGCACATTTTAGTTTTACTTAAAAAATTGTTACCCCAATCTACTATTCTTCTTTTTTTTTAGTTGACAAACTGCCTCTTCCTTAAGGACAGAATAAGAAACTATCGTCTCAACCAAACTTAGGTATACCGTCAGTAAGGCAGTTCTTGACTGTATGGAGAAACTAAAGCTGAATTTTGATAATTTTGCTGATTCGGTCCCTGACTGTGTCCTTATTTTAAAACTAGAAGATGATGTAATTTATGATTTGGAAAGAAACCTTTTTATTGATGCAGAATATTTCAAGATTTATCAAGAATAGAGTGTGTTTGCAGAGAAAATGACACCTTTGAAATCTTGAATATGGCTGACCTTTCAGGGTTTTTTTTTTACTTCCTCAAGATAAATGGCTACAGAGTGACTAAGTGTTGAAGAGGGGGAAAAAAAAGGAATAGAAGTCGTTAGAATTCTGAAGCACTTACAGACAGTAGATCATCCTCTTTTACTTTTGGAACCCTTGGCAATGTCAGATCAATATGATGATTACTTTAAACTAATCATGAATGATTCAATAAGTCAGTCTAGTATCTTATGAGATCTAAATGGCATACAGCCAGAGGATCAAAATAAGAAACATACATTGTATTTCTTTATGTATATTTGCTGAAGTGTAGGTTAAAGCCTCTCTTTCCCTTATAGAATAGTATTGCATTGGGGGACTTGATTGGGGGAGGGGGAGGGAAATGGGAGGCGGTGGCGGGGAAGAGACAGAAATCTTTAATAAATAAACAAATAAATATTTTTTTAATAAAAAGCTTATAAAAAGCCATAAATACACAGCATCCAAACTTCCTGTTTCAGAATGATTTCTTTTTCTCAACTGATGCAATGTAGTGACAGTTATCCGTGTAGCATGTTCCACTGTCTCATTTGAAGTAGAGGCTGCAAGTTAGATTTCCTTTTGTAATTTGAATACAGAGACTTAAATAACTTGTTCAAGGGTGCACTAAGTTGAGGACCTAGAATTCCTTTCTTTCTCCAATCAATAAACACTTATTGGCTTCATTTCCTGACCTTTCCACTTTTCTAAGCAGTCAACAAAATGGGCAATGTTCTTGCTCCTCTGGGAGATTCAAGTAGGCAGTTAAAAAAAACAAAAACAACAAATATATTTATTTCTAGCAAAATGGAGATAGGGCGGACAAGTCATCTTTAAAGGTGAAAATTGTAGTTGGTGTGTAACTTTATCCCCTAAAGTTGTGACTGGTTTCTGTGAAAATGGCATCTGAGTGGAAATATGAAGGAATCAAGATGAGTGTTCTAAGGGGAAGAAAGGCAAAAACTTTTCGATGAATTTATTTTCGTGTTTTGAGAACAAGAAAAGGCAGCAAGCTTGGAGAAGCCGTGAGGATGTTCTGGGCTAGGAGGTTCTTTAGGACAGAACTCCAGATGACGTTGAAGACTGTAAGACCTGAGATTAAATCAGTATAAATCAATCACAAGCATCCAGTTGTTTGCGACAGAGAAGTGATTTTCGTAATCCAAATTTCAGTTATACAAACAATACCCTCATTTCTTTGTAAGCCATAAAAAGTACATAAAACATGGGTGGGTACCAAACAATCAGAAGCAAGGGCTGAAGAAATGGCTCAACGTTTGCTATTTTTGCAGAGTAACTGAGCTCCATTCCCAGAATCTACGTGGAAGCTAAGAACCAACTCTAATTCTAGTTACAAGAAATTAGACACCAACTTTTGTTTTTATAAGGTATCAGGTAAATACGTAGAGTACAGATATATATGCAGGCAAACACTTATACATATGTAGATAAATAAATATTTTTAAAAGCAAAGATATATGTTAATGCAGGAACTTCTGGACCAGCATAAGTCGCTGTGTGTAAGAGTTTGCAATTTGCAAGGAGTATAAATAGATTTCATGGAAATGAGATGATTTGTGGAAACCTCAACATGTGTATGATATGTTTAGAACTAAATGATTGAATAAAGTCATGTTTCTACTTAGAAACACTGAGTAAGAATTGACAATATATTTCCACAGCCTCAGGATTGAGTAGTGCAACATTCAGATGGCAAGAAGATGAGAAAAACTGGAAAAGAAGGTTGAGAAAGGATGGGTAGTTGGTTCAAGGGAGCAAAATGAATGATGTCCCAGAAAGGACAATGGAATTGCAAAAATTAAAATGACAAAATTCTGAGTGTTTAGAATGAACCCACCATTTAGATAATGTTATAATAGTAGTGTTGTTAAAGGTTACGAAAATAAAATCAAAATAAGGGAGTGAATTACAAAAAATTTTATAAACATATTACACTAGGAAGTAGAATTAGATTATATGCCTTTCTACATTCACTTCCTCCATATGCAATATTATAATGGCAGTATTTTTATTTGTTCTACTATTGTGGAAATACATACACACATAGTCACATAACTACTGAGATAAAAGTCATATTTTCCTTACACTGATGCTAACCAAGGACTTGAAATGTGTATTCAAATGGAGAAAAATTAGATGTTTTGGCACTGAGTTATTTAGACCTCACCATGATGAACAGACCGAAGACATGCACACAGACACATACCAGTGTAATTAAGGAAAACAAAGACAACTCTAAAGTGAAATGTGAGCATTGAAAGTTAAGAAAAGTCATGAATTATTTGCAAAAACATTTATTTAACACTAACTAAGATTCCGTAAGGCAAAAATCTCTAAATCTTATATAACTCAATATAATAATAACTCTTAATGATAGGATGAAAATTAAAAGAACAAATGTCCCTAATATTTCTTGAAATATTTGAAAAATATTTATTTATTTTACATGTATGCCTGTGTGTATGTGTTCCATGTGAATGCCTGGTGCCAATAAACTTCAGAAGAGGGCTTCAGATAGGATTGAGCCATCATGTGGGTGCTGGGAATCCAATGTGGGTCCTATCAAGTGCTCTTAACCTCTGAGCCATCTCTCCAGTACCCTAACTCAAGTATAATGGAGAATAAAAGAAAAGAGACCTATTGTATTAGCTAGTCTTTAATTTCTTTAAAGGATAAATAGATAACAGAAATAAATTTATTAAAAAAATCATCCAGTAAGTCCATTTAACCAACACCATATATTATTGAAGGTAAATGAATTGATTCTAAAAGAATTTTAAACTCAGTATCTTCAGTTACATGACAATGAAAAACAGAAATGATAAAGTCTATCTATGTTGGATTATGTTCTTAGTCTTTGTTGCAATCTTTGTGTTTCCTTTGAATGTTTTAATACTTTAAAATTTTGGATGCTCCATATTTTAGTACTCTTGTTTGTCACTTTTAAACACCTTAACTGTGCAATGCCACCTTGTACAGTTAAGGTGTAAGACACTAGGACACAGAAGGGACTTAACACTTTTGTATGTAAAGCTCTGGCATTTACAGATCATTTCACTCAAAAGTCCTATATAAACATTGAGAGTGGTAAATAATTGTCTGCAGTAGTTACTGTTTTTAACCAAAGAGGAGGCTGTAATCTAATTTCTGAAAGGCCGAAAGGTCATTCTTCATTTTCTCTTTGTTCTTACAAGAACAAAGCAAGGATAGCAGTATAGCTTCTCCTATTGCAATTCTATTATTCAAAGATCACTCTCCAGTAATTTATTCATTAACTCTGGGCGAAAAATAATTTGAAAGTCCTCATACTGTATAGCATGCATCAAAGAACAGTGCAGCCTAGAACTACCAATCACGACAGCCAATTGTCTAGTCATAATTGAAAATATCCTAAAATGTTCATAAAATAATAGAACTGTAAAGCACTGTTTCAAATAGCAGCAAGATAGATACATCAGTATGAATAGGAAAACAGGAAATGTATTTTAGTGGCAAATACAAAATACAAAAAGCAAAAAAAATACAAATACAAAAAAGTAATTGTATAGAAAACATTGCTCTACAGTAAAAAGAAATATTTATTAATAACAGTGAAGCACTCTAGATGTAATAGCATAATCAAAAAATTAAAAACTTTAAGATGTTTCATTTGAATATCAATGTACTAACTGTACATAATTGTTGTATTACCTCAGTATACTACTTACCAACTGTGACACTTGAGACATGCAGAATATACCTGAATATTCTAGGTGTGCTTCTTTTTTTTTTTT
>NC_022022.1:12435082-12462900 GCF_000317375.1 Microtus ochrogaster
CCAGCAAAGGCTATCATTGGTGTTTTTGATTTTAGCCATTCTGACAGGTGTAAGATGGTATCTTAAAGTTGTCTTGATTTGCATTTCCCCGATTGCTAAGGAAGTTGAGCATGTGTTTCTAAATAAATTCTGCATTTGTATATTTGTGCATATTTATATAGTCTTCTAAAGAATGATTACCACTTGCTTTAGATTCTCGAATATGCACCACCCTAACATCATTAACATAAATTATCCAGTCATAGCTAAGCAGAGCCCAACTATTTGACTAATAGTCCTTGTACTCCCATTTCTTTCAACCCTCTGTCCTTCTCAACCCAATTAGGATACAGATATCTTTTAAAATAGTAATAAATAAAGCCAGGTGATTGTCTCACACACCTTTAATTCCAGCTCTCAGGAGGCAGTTGCAGGTGGATCTCTGTGAGTTTAAGGCGGCTGATCTAAAGAGTGAGTTCCAGGACAGCCAGGACTACACAGAGAAGCCCTGTATGTAAAACCAAAAATGAACAATCAAATAGAAATTAGTAGTAAATAAGATGATGACTGAAACTGATCTGTAGATTAGAAATATCTGACCAACGTTAATTTTATCTCCATATTCTTTACAGTGAAGTAGAATATCATTGGTGTGTCCACCGAGAAATGTCTCCAGGAGTCCGGAAATCTGGGGTAGCTGATGTCAGAAACTTAGGGCTTCTTAGCATCTGATACATAATATTCCAGTGTAGAAAACCCTTAACCTCATGTTACATGTTCTGATAAAAGGAGAAATTTTACCACATTTTTGTTTTTTCACCATTTCTGAACTTTCATTCTTTTAATACTTCATCAATAGGTTCTTGTATAAATCAGTCTAATAACAAATTGCTTAGAATTGATCATCTATGTCTCTTTCATAAACATCAACGAGGCCTTTATGAAGTTGCTAACTTCAAATAAGACAATTTTCTCCCAGTTCTAACTCTTACATTTCTTTCATAGAAGCACATTACCAGGAGACCCCAGTGAGAAGCTAACACTTACTAATTTCTTCTGGAAAAATAACATCTTTACTATGCCTACTACATACCCCATCCAGAGACTACTTTGCACCTCTCTTCCCTCCTCCACTATCCTCCTCTTTTCTCCCCTTCTCTCTGCTTTCCTCCTTCTCCTCTTCCTCTCTTTTTCTATGTCTTTTTCTCTGTCTCTCTGTCTGCTTCTTTCTGTCTGTCTGTTCCTTTCTCTGCCTCTCTGTCTCTATCACTTTCCCTTTTTCCTCTCTCTCTGCTTCATAGTCAGTTCCTTCTCACATTTATTTAGTGGTATGAAAACCTTTCTGAGTCATCACTTGTTTTTTTAAAAAGATGTAACTGTATCCAAATATCAACCCATTTTATTCTTTTTATTTCCTTCTATGTATCTTCCTGTTCATCCATCTAACTACATGTCTATTACCTGTCTACTTTTGTGGAGCAGCAAATCACAGGGGAGAGGAGAGGAGAGGAGAGGAGAGGAGAGGAGAGGAGAAGAGAGATTTCTACTATAAAACTAATCCATATACCACTAACCCAAGAATGGTATGGCTCTATAATGTTCTTAAAAATAAGTAACACACTAGAAATGAAAGTTCTGTTTATTATATGTCATGAACTCATTTATTGCCAAGTCTCGTGATTTCTGTCTAGATAGAAACGACTTTGTACAAGTTATTTCAAAACTTCAGAGAGTAGCATTCATATACATACATTCACTTTTTCTAACTCTTTTCCTTTGGATGAGTTAAGATCCTGAATCGTGAATAGAAGCATTGAGAGTTAATCAAATTTTTACTTAGTCCATTATTTACTTCATAGTGTGTTAGGAATTTATTTTTGTGGCTGTTAATAAGCTAAATAAAATTATATTTTGGAAATAATGCAGGATGTATAAAAAGAAGAAATGGCATACTACGTCAACATGAAGTTTGACCATCCAAATACATAAAACAACTTAGCACCAATACAGAACAGAACAGTAACTTCAAGATTTATGTTTCAATTCACCTGAAGACCTACCTCTGGGAGCTCTCTACTGCTTAAGGAAACTTATTTTTTATCAGTCTACTGTCGTGGAATATTCGTTTACACCGTGTGAAGATGGGTCACTGTGATTGGTTCAGCAAAAAACTAACCGGCCAATAGCTAGGCAGGAGGTATAGACAGGACTTCTGAACAGAGAGAACTCCAGGAAGAAGGAAAGTGGAGTCTCCAGATGAACACAGAGGGAGAAAGACATTCAGGTGGAGAAGTAAAATCCATGAGCCACATGACAACACGTAGATGAATAGAAATGGGTTAACAAATTATTAGAGCTAAAGGGACAAGCCTAAACTATAGGCCAGGCTTTCATAACTAATAAGTCTCTTTGTTGTTTTTTGTGAGTTGTCAGCCCAAAGAAAAATCCAACTACAGTCTATTTGATGCTTCTTCTATCTGATGGTCTCAGGGTTGCTTCTCTCTGAGTTTTCCTTCTGAAATAACTGGTACTGAGCCTCCTGTCCTGTTATGTGGCAGCCTTTCACCATGACAACAGATATTCTGTGACTACTGAATTTTCCATCTCTCTCAACTGTCCCAGATAATTGCAGCAATGTCATCCTGCTCATAAAAAAACATTCAAGTATGTTAAGAAGTCTTCCAAAATATGTAATTTGGATTTAAAAAGTGCAGTATGCTTAATCACTAATGAGCAATGCACACATTTTTTGGATGAACACTTGAATGAATAAGCATTTTCAACCTCTGAAAAAAACTGTGCCTGTTATTTGCTTCCCTGTATGAAATCATTTCTACATGCAGTTTTCATTTGTAGTGAATGAGAAAAAAAATAAACAGAATAAGCGACATGAAATTAACTTCTTTGTCACAAAAGTCACTAAAGATTTAATATCTAAATTGAAGAAGTTCTCTTTACCAGGATAGAGTTATAAATGCTATTTGAAATGCCTTGTTTTCTAAAGAATATTTTAAGCATTGCTAGGATTTTACAAAATGAGGCCAACTTTGGCATCATAAGAGGCAGTGAAATTAGGACTGTGGAACAAACCAGAACCACCCGCACCACCAAAGTCTCCACAAAGACTCCAGGTGGGCAGGAAATTCATCCCAGATAGAGAAATGAGCCATCTGGGGTTTTTCCTGGTCCATGTGTGGATTCTCAGCATGGGAGCATGCTTTGGGTGAATACTTGATAGAGACACTCCAATTCCTTTGAGTCTCAGGGGAACTTGTTACCAGTGCCTAAGCAGAGGCAACATCAAAATCTGACAGGGTGGGACTAGTAAAAGGGACTAGCAATTACGCACTGGGGAGCAACTTCCAAAGCAGAGAGGAGGGACAGCAAGAACCCCAATAATCTTTAGCCTTAGATGGCCGGAGCTCCATTCTTTAACACAAACAAAAAACCCTGGTTGCACAACATAAAGAACAGTTGTGTTGAGGATAATTGTGGAAACAAGAACAGGCAAGTCATCATCTAGTGTCCACAAAAAAAGTCTGAGTGACAAGCAAGGCCATCAGAAAACATGTTGAAGGCAAGCAAAAGCAGCTCAAGGGAAGGAATGTCAGTGGTCATTCAAGGATTCACTTGCTTCAGGGAAATAAGAAGGCGAATGGGTTCCCAGTGATAACTTGCTTAGAAACAGAGACATGAAGAAAGGTTAAGAGGCTGTGAGGTGACTTGATGGTTAAAAGCTCTTGCAGCCAAGTCTGACCATCAGGATTCAATCCCTGGAATCTACGTGGGAGATGGAGAGAATGATGCCTGCAAGTTGACCTCCAAACTTTATGTATGCACTGTGTATGCACACATATACAAATACATACAATGAGTACATATAAATGTAAAGAAATTGAAAGAGTTCTTTTGCCCTTTTGGCTATATTTAGATATAGATTTTGCCAGAAATATCTTCCCAGCAAGGTTTATGTAAATAGCAGTCAATGTAAATGTATTCAGTGAAATTAAAAGCCAAATAGTATACTTTACTTGGGAATTATAGCAATGATAACGAAGACTTAATATTAGGAAGCACAATACACTGAGGAGTGTTGGAGTGATTTGTTAAATACTACTAGTGAAAGAAAGTCTGCATTGATTGCTTCATCTCATGAGGTAAATCAAAGAAAGTATTTATATGTATTTATGAAATATTTAGTTAGTAATTCCTAAGTGCCAAATAAAGATCAAGAAGGTCAGGGACCATCAAGCTCCCCCTTCAAGACTTTACATACTAGTAGGGAGAAACAGACAACAAAGAAGTAAGCAACCAAAGTGTATGATATGTACTATGAGTACCACTTTGCAGAAAGAGAATATAACCAAGAAAGACCAGATATTGTTTAGCTGTTGAGAATTCAAGATATACCCATAATAAGGAAACATTTAGAATGTGAACAAGAAAAAGTGAAGTCTTCATTTATCTGAGATGCAGTCTTCCTAGTAGAGCCTAAGGAAGAAAAAGTCACTACAAACGGTTCTCTTTCTGTTTTAGGAACAGCAAAATCATGTTAACTATAATAGCTAGCTTAGGGATACAAAGGTAAGAAACGATTCCTGGATATCAGTGGGTGGATGAAAGTATGTAGTCCCTGTATGATTGGAGGTTACTCTGGGTGGGACAGTCCCCACTAAAAACAAACAAATACTTAAATTTCATGATAGAGATGTGACCAGGGAGGAGAAATAGAGACAAATGTTAAGTATTATTCCTTAAACGACCAACCTCTCCACCATTGCAATAATTTCAATCAGACCAAATTAGAATATGCCCATGTTTAATGGCTGCCAGCACCCCTGGGTGGCCCCTCAGGAAAACATGGAGAGAGAGACAGAGAACCAAAAGACCACAGGAAACCAGCAGGAGACCATGTGTTCATTCTCTGGGGGCAGGTTAAATAGCCTGTGGGAATGGTCTTGACCTTCCCTCAGGAGAGGTCACCATTTTCAGGCTTTCTTAGAGGTAGAGTTTGGTCTGAGGCAACTCCCAGGGGAAGGAGCTTGGAATGGAGTTTTTCCACCCAACATTCCAAAAATGGATGCCAGGGGGCTGAGGTGAAGCCCTCTAACTAAATAACAAGTACCTCTTATATATGAAAATATAGGAAATATTTGAAAGGATTTAAAACTATAACTATGGTTTGGTGGAAAGTGTTATGAAGTGTTTATAAAGTCCAGGAAAAAAATGATAACATTGGTAACTTTGAAATTATAAAATAAGCTATATATGCAATTTCTTGAAAACATTTTTTGAATGTATGAGTGTCTTACCTGCATGTATATATGTATGTTACATACTTGGTGCTTACCGAGGCTAGACTATTTCAAACTGAAGAAAATTTGAGTTTCAGATAATTGTGGCATGATATGTGGATGCTGGGAACTGAACCAAGTTTTCTGCAAGAGCAGCAGGTGCTCTTGACCACTGGGCCATCTCTCCAAATTCAACATGCATTTGATATTATTGCTCTGCCTTGAAATAAAATGCAAGAAAACGGTTTTGTTTAGTTCAGCAAGAATAAAACAAATTTTGTTAATGAAATTTCAAATATTATGATTATACTAGTTAAGAATAAAAGAAAATATACAGAGTCCCAGCAGAAAGGAGTAACAAGAGCTAACATGAATTAATAATATGAATTGAGTTAAAAACACATTAGGAATCTTCTCATGTCTTCCAGGGATTATAAATAAAAGGACAAAGAAAGATCTTGTTCTGAAAAGGTCACTACTTCATGACCTTGATATTTCAGTTCAGAAGATGTTTTCATTATATCGCCTATATACCATGCATTATATTAGATGATAAGGGCACATCTATGTGAAAAAGGGAAGCCATGTGCAAGCTATTAATTGTCAATGATATATTTTTTGTTTATGGAATTAAGCTTTTCAAATGTCCTTTATCACACAACAGTTTAACATTTAACGAATAGTTATGCCGACTTTTATATTGAAAAATCATGGGACATATTTGTGAATAAAGGTTGTAAAATTATAAATATTCCATTGTCAGGAATACTTATTTAATATCTTATGCTACGTACTAGCTAATGCTGAATAAAAGTTGCCTCTGTGTGCTTTATATGCTCCATGTTCCTATGATTAATGCAGAATAATAACAGAATCTAGTATTTTACTAACAGTGATAGGTAATTTCAAATAAAGAATTTGTATTGAGTGGATATTTCACAAACACTACTCAATATCAATGTCATTATCATCATGAAAATTTTAAACCACCCAAATCTTTTCATGACCAACAAGCTGAATAAAAATTCTAAAGCAATTTACTAATATAAAGTGTCCTCTTATCCATTTTTTCATCTACTCATTCAGTTTTATATTTGAATAGTTATTATAATCCCATCACTGTGAAAATATCCTGTTTCCTTCAGATTTAATAAATAAGATTTTTTTCTCTTCAACCCTCACATTCTTCTAGAACAGCACATGATTTTACATATAATTAAAGTTTAAAGTAAATACAGAATACTTAGCATAAAAGATGATGGAAATTTGTATATTGTCTCCTGACTCCTGGTGTCAGAAGAGTTTGAGAAATTACAGGGAGGATGAGCAGGAAAAAGGCTCTTAAAAGGTGACATCAAAATGAAACAAAAATAACAAGAAAAACAACAAATCCTCCAAAGGAAGAAAATAGGGAAGAAATTAAATTTTGGATGATAAAACTGATTACACAATATTGTTTCATTTCTTATATTATGCTATACACAAACATGTTCCATAACATTCCCTCACTTGAATCAACTCTGATTTCCCAATATGATTTAGAGAAAGTCAATAATAATAATAATAGAATCTTAGCTCCAATGTGCTTAACTATGAAGGAAAAAAATTCTAGGAAATGTGCTCAAATAATTGATGACATATGAAATACTTTTATAATATAAATAGAAATAAAAACTCAAACAAACCAGAATAAACAAAACAAAACAAGAAAAGGTGATAAACCTACGGCCTAGGAGTAAAGTGAACAAAGACTCAGAAATTTGTTAACAGTATAAAAGATTTTATATATGTAGTTCATTGTAATTGTACAAATCATATTTCTTTGAAAATTATAGTACAAGTTTAAAATTGAATATTTTTAAAAGAATTATAAAGCCTCACATTTTCTGGAGATATAAGGTTTTGTTATAAAATTAAATATAGGATCATATATATACTATATATTATATATACAATTGTATATATATGTATATATACACACACATACAGACACAATATAACTCCTATATTAAATTCTTGGTAAATTGAAACACTTTACATAGTTTCTCCTTTACTATACTCAGTGGCTTCCATTAAGAAATAGATTTAAAATATGAAATCCCTGATCCTGCACTTAACTAATAATCACATTTTCTTAGATTTGAGTGTAAAGCAATTATAAAGCAGCTCATTTATATCTGAGTAATATAAAAATATAGATTTCATAAGGAAAAATTTTCAGGTAATTTCTGATTCTTCATCATGAAATAAAAAAGCAACAGAAAACTTCGGTTAATAGCAAAGTAAATGCCAGGTGGTGGTGGTGCATGCCTTTAATCCCAGCACTTGGGAGGCAGGTGCAAGTAGATCTCTGATTTCAAGGCCAGCCTGGTATAAAGAGCGAGGGCCAAGACAGGCTCCAAAGTTATGCAGTGAAACCCTGTCTCAGGGGAAAAAGAAGGAAGGAAGGAAGGAAGGAAGGAAGGAAGGAAGGAAGGAAGGAAGGAAGGAATATAAAAGCAAAATTGAACAAAAAGAGCAAAGTAAAGGGCAAAGAGTAATTAATTGCTAGTCAGCTAGTCACCTTCATCACTCTAAATACCTCCGCTCACTGACTGCTCATCACTTAGGACTTTTATTTTAATTTTGCTTATGGAAACAGAACTCTCAGTTCAGAGCACTAATCTTTTGCTTGATAATTGTTTAATTTGCTCAGCAAATATTTATTAAGTGTTGCTTTTTGTCCTCATGCACAGTGCAAAGCAATAGAGATATCAGACTTAGCCAACTTCTTCAGGTTACTGTTGAAGCTCCCTGATGCAAAGGCTACTGGTAGGGTGCCCATGGTTTGACTCCATTGTAATGTTAAAAGCTAATAAAGTTAATCTTCAGCTAACAGTGAGGGTAAATCCTGTGCTTTAGAGGCATGGGTAATACAGCGAGTCAAGCTTAAGTGGAATTTCATGAGGAACAACAGTTGTTTCTTTCTGTTTTTGTTTGTGATATGTGAATTCAGAGTAGTTGATTGTGACAGCATCCATGTTGTAACACCTGATGGGGGAGGGTTTGGATGGGGCTTGTATCTTAATAGGACAGGACAGACCATTACAATCAATCTAACCCAGAACAACAAATTATAAAACTAGACTCCTCTCCTTATATCCAGGCTGGAAGAGGCAACCCAATGGAAAGAAAAGGGTCTGAAGAACAGGAAAAGAGTCAAAGATTCTCCTACTCCCATTGTTACAGTTACCAAGAGAACACCAACCTGCACAACCATAACGTATACACAGAGAACTTAGGTCAGATTCACACGGGCTCTGTGATCGTCGCATCAGTCTCTGTGAGCCCCTACAAGCACTGCTTAGTTGATTTTGTAAGCTGTGTTTTCCAGGTGTGCTCTACCAATCTGGATCTTACTATCCTTCCTCCCTCTCTTTGGCAGGATTCTCAAAGCCCTGCCTAATGATTGACTGTCGATCTCTGCATCTGCTCCCAATAGTTTCTGGATGATGTTTCTCTAATGACTATTGCGCTAAGCTCCAGTCTATGAGTATAGCAGAATATCAATAGAAATCATTTCATTGACTTTTGTTTTTTTTTGTTTTGTTTTGGGCCAGTTATGTTTGGTTCTATCCTGAATCTCTGGGTTATCCAGCCCCTGGTTATTGAACATCCAGGCAGTGTCCGTCATGAACTATTTCTTGAGGCATGGGTCTCAAGTTGGATCAGTTATTGATTGGTCTCTCCCAAAAGTTCTATACCACCATTATCCCAGCTCATCTTTCAGGGAGGAAAAATTGTAGGCTGAAGGTTTTCTGGCTGGATTTATGTTCTAGTTCTACCACTAGAAGCCTCCCAACCAAAATAAGCCCAGGGCCAGATGGTTTTAATGCATAGTTCTACTAGACTTGCAAAGAAGAGCTAATATATACTCTTCAAATTATTCTACAAAATAGAAACAAAAGGAATATTGCCAAATTCATTTCATGAGGCCATAGTTACCCTGTTGTACAACTCACACAAAGATCCAACAAAGAAAGTGAATTATAAACCAATTTCCTTCATGGAAATTGATGCAAAAATACTCAATAAAATATTTTCTAACCAAATCCAAGAACATATCAAAAAGACCATCTACCATGATCAAGTAGGCTTCATTCCAGAAATGCATAGATAGTTCAACATATAAAAAGTTTTTTAAGCCAGGCGGTGGTGGCGCACACCTTTAATCCCAGCACTCGGGAGGCAGAGGCAGGCGGATCTCTAGGAGTTCGAGGCCAGTCTGGTCTACAAGAGCTAGTTTCGGGACAGGCACCAAAGCCACAGAGAAACCCTGTCTCAAAAAAAAAAAAAAAAAAGAAAAAGAAAAAGAAAAAGAAAAAAGTTTTTAATGTAATCCACCATATAACAAATTGAAATAAAACCCCACATGATCACCTAATTAGATGCTGAAAAAGTTTCTGTCAAAATCCAACACCCCTTCATGATAAAATTCTTGTAGAGATCAGGGATACAAAGAACATACTTAAATATAATAAAGGCAATTTACAGAAAGCCTATAGTCAATATTAAATTAAATGGAGAGAAACTTAAAAGAAATTCCACTAAAATCAGGAAAAAGAAAAGACTGTGCACTCTCCATATCTATTCAATATGAACAGTTCTTGAAGTTCTAGCTAGAGTAATAAGGAGATCAAGGGGATACAGATTGAAAAGGAAGAAATCAAAGTATCACTCTTCACAAAAGATATGGTATTGGTATATGGTATCATATTGCTTATGATATAATACACAATCCTAAAAAGTCTACCAAGGAACTCCTACAGCTAATAAACATTTTCGGTGAAATTGATGGATGAAAGATTAACTTAAAAAATCAGTAGCCCTTCTATATACAAATGATAAATGGGCTGAGAAAGGAATTAGGGAAGCAACGCTCTTGGAAACAGTCACAAATAATACAACATATCTTAGGGTAACTCTATCCAAGCAAATGATAATAAATGATTAAAAAGATTTATCAAATGCAAAATAAAAGTTCCAGGCTTAGAGACTGATTAAGTGGTCACAATTTACTAAGTATAAGATTTTCAAAGAAGTAATAGCAACCTGATATGGTTG
Organism: Microtus ochrogaster; assembly: GCF_000317375.1. Lineage (NCBI taxonomy): Eukaryota > Metazoa > Chordata > Mammalia > Rodentia > Cricetidae > Microtus > Microtus ochrogaster. The sequence goes on from NC_022022.1 coordinate 12,445,459, forward strand.
TTCCCTCAGCTGTATAATGGAATATACACAAAAATCAGAGAGTAGTTATGACAAAGATAAAGGATATATACGCACAGCTATTAAGCACACAGCATGCCCAGCAAATGCTTACTATCTCACTGGCTGTTCTCTGAAATGGTTAGCAATCTGAGAGGCAAACTTAAAATTTTTGTCTCAAGATCATGTTTAAAATGTATACTTCTGGAAGGGCTGCAGTTGCACCCTTGAGGTCCTTGACTAAGGAGGCTGCCGGGCTTCATAGTAGGAAACCGTTTAGAAAAGCAAAACAAAAGTTTATAAAAGGAAAACATCCGATACTTTTGAGTTTGATGATGGTCTTACTAAGTGAAAACTACCTGAAGGCAGTGAGAGCAGCTCCCCTGACCTCAAAATAGGGAGGATTCCAGGAGGAATCACAAGAACTGAACAGTAGAAAAAAATGTAGGATGTACACAAAGGAAAAATTTAGCATCAGTTTTTGATTATAGAAGCTTTGAAGTCAATCAAAACAAACAAACAAACAACAAAGCATTCTTTCTTCTTTCACATATGTTACATGCAAAATGATTTGAGCCATGTCTATTTTCTGTTCTCCAGAGTAGAGGGTAATCTTATTGGGCCATGTGAGAAAAAAAATAAACTTATCTCCAGTTGATAACTTACCCTTTTGAGAAGGAGAAATTTCTGTATTTTGGTTCTATTTATTTTACTATCCATTAAACTACAAAAGGATTCTTGAGCCTATTTCCTAGACACTTCAAGCAGATTGGAAATTTTTATTAGAAGGTCTTGCAGAGCCTTTTCTACAAGGTCTACTGGGGCACAGATCAAAAACTGGGTGGATTTTGAAGAACAGGCACAATCTTCCATTTTTCCCTAAAATGTGTTCAATGTGGCTATCAGTGCCTTTATTTCATTTTCTCTGTGAAGTCTCACTGTGGCTATTGTGTGTATTCTGTCTGTGGGTGATAATGCAGAAATGCATGAACTATTATTACATTTGTGATGGAGACAAAAGGAAAGGGAGAGATGCATTAGGTCATACTTAATGAAGACAAACCTTCCCCAGTAGCTTTGCCATAGTCTAGAAGAAAGTGCCAGATTCCTATGAATTGGACCTATAGGTGGTTATGAGCTATCAAATATGCGGCCATGTACTGAATGGAAGTCCCATGCAAGAGTTGTACAAGCTATTACCACCACAAAGCCAACTTTTCAACCTGAGCATTCTAAAAATGAAATAGAAATAGCATATTTTATTTTTGTTGAGGTAATTTGATGAAAGAAATTCAGGAAAGTGGTCTGGAATCAAAATACTTCTTAATGCAACTAAAATATGCTTTGCATGCAGCTTTTTGCGTTTGTATATTTCACAATTAATTACAAAGCATAATTACAAAGCAAACACCACTGTGTATACAAACCCCTGAGATGCTACAATATGCATCTTCCCACTGCTGTAAATGATTCCTTTAGGTCCTATTATTTTGATAATCCCTTTCAAAGCTAACACAGAATTGATAGCCTCATATAAAAATGCTGGAACCTGGCTCAGCCACTTACACCACTGGGACAATTATTCAAATGTTACTAAGTTTTTTCATTTTCTCAACTGTAAAGTAAGACGTGCAATGACAATCTTCTCCAAGAGAATCATCTGGAGCCCCATTAAGGTGTATCGATTCCTCTTTAAGGCTCAGGTCTAACCTACAAGGTCTTTCGATCTTTACACATGCTAAGCTTCTTGACCACTCCCTACTCCTCATGCTGTATACATGGATAGATGGGTAAACATCGGATAGTAAATAACTATCAGATCAGAATTGGTGAACTTCTCTGTGAAGAGCTCATGCACAAAACAACACAGCAGCAGATTCTCTTACTATTGCTCTGTAGATGTGAAGGCTTAAACCCCGAAAGGTCAAATACTAGAAAGTGGCAGGCCAGGATTAAAAAACCTCAGCTCTATATGTTTGTTTGTTTTTTTTTCACTCAGACATGCAGACTTCCTCTTATGTCAGTTCCCATTAGAAAACTCTTGGAACATTTCATTCATTGCCTGTGGCCAGGACTGTAATTCCTCCCTTTAGTATGAGATGTCAGTAATTGCGTTATCCATGGACTCTGATGAAGATTCACTGGAGACAAACTCACACACTGCTGACCTTTGTGTGTGAATGCATACTCTCTAGTTGAATAAACAAATGTAGAAGTGAGAATTGTATCTTTCTAAGGATGTGGCAATCGTCCTGGAGTTATTTTAAGTGTAGCTCCACTTCTGACGAAGAACAAAATTAAATGGTCCACGCATGAAGACTGTGTCCCTTCTATAGAAAATTCAATGTTACTTCATTCCCTTATTTTTAAACAGCTTCTGTACAAATGTCATTTTTCTTTCTTGTATACAAGGTTCCACAAAATTATCATAAATTACAAAGCAGCTTCAATAAATTTATCATACAAAAAGATATTCTTTACATATTCTTTATGGTTTACAAATACATTTAATATAAGACCTTAAAATCTTTAGAATAAACTAAGCAAGGAAATAGTATAAAAACAATTATGTAAAAAAAAATGTGGAGAATTCTGCTTCCTCTTACTTTCTGATAATTTGGGATGTTTCAAACAAATTTCATTTATTTCATTTGACAGAATGTTTGAAATGAACCATCCTGACCTCCACACATAGTGTTTCCAATTTGATTTTATAGAGCCCTAAATGGTTTCCTAAGTTATTTTTAATTCATGTGAATTACCTGGATAGGAGGTCCATTAACTTTCATTACACTGTCTAGGGAGCCTGCTAGGTGGCAGGTTTCCAAACTCCTAAAGCCGGAGGGGTTCAGACAGATGAGGGACTGTCAGTGACTAGAGAGAAAAGAGAAAAGCATTCCTCCACCACTCTCTCTGCATTCAGATGAACCCAGCCGCGGGTCCCTAATCCTCTAACACTAGAGAATCAGAATCAAGAAAAACAAGTAACGCAAAAGGAGTTTTTTGTTTGTTCATATGTTTGTTTGTTTTTCAAAATGTCTCTGTCTAGAGTGCGTAGTTTGGTGGAGTTTGCCATTGCTCTAATGCTTCCTGATTTCACCTGTCCAAATGTAGCAAAGTAATGAAAAGATAGTTACGCTGGGAGTGCTCATGACATTTTACAGTGCCACAATGATTGAATACCTGCTTAGTTAAGAAGTTTTGCCTGCTCGGTCGCTAGTACTAGGAATCCATCACTAATGAGTTCAGGCCCATATATCATAGCAAGAGAGCATGAGACAGTTTGAGTACAACCTGAGGCCTAGCATTTCAGTATTTTATTCTAATTTCCAGAGAATTTCCCAGGGTGTAAAGCCTTCTTGTATAGAAGGAAATACCAGCAAATGAAGCCACAGAAACAATGGGTAGTGTGTAATAAATTTATAAAATAAAACATCCCCAATAGACAATATGCTTAGATATGAACCAACCAGAATCTGAGTCTCAGGCCAGTCATCCACCGTAACCTTGTAACAGACACTATAAAATCTCTAGATCTCAATAAAAAAAAGTTGCCCTGTGTCCTGCCCTGTGTAGTTTTCTTTTAGATGAATTAAAATTTTAAATGTATATAGTAGAGCTAATCATTTGGTATTAGATAACCAATTGTGCTCCTCCTTGCAGAAGATTATTTCTCACATTCTCCTTGATAACCTTTATTTACAATTAACATAAAGAATGAACATGTTGTATTTATCTTTATGAACACATACCCATGTATGGACATATGAGATCATTAAAGGAGGCTGTAAATTTCATCAAGAGCAAGGGGGTACATGAGAGGGATTTGAGGGACAAAAGGGAAGGGGAGGAGTGAAGCCATTTTATTATAATCTCAATAAAATAGAAACTATTATTTCAAAAACTGTACATATGGGCTGGAAAATGAGATCATGAAGACTAGAGTTAGGGTCCCAGCAGCCATGTAACAAACCGAGCACCTCATGCAGGCCTGTAATCCTACCTTCCAGGTGTAGCATGCAAATGAAGGTTGCTGGAACTTGCAGTTTTCCAGCCTTCTAGAGAAAATATGAGCACCACGTTCAGGGAGGGATCCTGCCTCAGAGGGGTATAAGGAGTGTGATAGAGAATGACACCCAACACCCTCTTTTTCCCTTGCTGTACATGAACAGAACAATGCATACTCACACGTGTATATTATCACATGCAGAGAAAACCACATAAATAAATTTTAAATTATATATAAGTGCCAGCCGCATAATTGGTCTCCATATGTATTAGTTGTTACTGACTTTAAAACACATCATACTTTTAGAATTCTTCTGCCTGTAGACACCATAATAAATGATACCCTAAAATTTTAGGTCTCAGTGACTTTCACTAGATATCTATGCTGTGGAGGGAAAAGTGATTATGAATTTAAGCAAAAGAAGGCATATCCTATGAAGCATTCCTGAATAGATTTTCCAGTAAAACTTTCTTCCAATGGAAGGCAAGTGCTCGGATGAGTGAGACTCTTTTCCTCTTACTCTGAAGATGCAGATAAAGTATGTTCTCATGAACAACAAATAGGATTCTAGATCCTATAAAAAGAACTAGGCTAGTAAACTCAATGAACACGCTTCTTTTCATGATATCCCCTAACAAGTCACTACATTTCCAAAGGAAGGCACTTGGTGGTGGTAGCAAACATGCCTTTTTTTCTGTAACAATGGCCAAAGAGATTAGCAATGCAGATATTCCCACACTGAGTGAAGACCTTACATACCCTCTAAAAATAGTCTTTAAATTAGTTGTCACTGATTCCTTACTACTTTTATTTATTCATAAAAATTATAAAATATTTTCTGTGATGGAAGCTTTGGGAAACATGACTGCAAACAATGTAGAAACAGAGCCTGTGTTAGTGGAGTTTCTACTTCATTATCTTAGTCTATATTGATATACTACTAATATTTAGTTTACTTTTTGCATTTATTATTGTGTGTAGATCATGAAGCATACATAGAAAATAGGACATTTTGCAGAACTTTCTCTCTCTCTCCTTCTACTATGTGTGTCTCAAGGTTCAACTCAGGTCTTCAAACTTGGTGTCAAGCTATCTCACTCATTATTACACCTAATTTTAAATGGCTTCGCTAAAGATGTTTACGGTTTTATATAAAATGCAAAAATATAAAATAGAAAGAAAATAATATCTTATGATATTTTCTGCAATTTACCACCATAAATCAGCCATTTTTACAATATATATCAGTAATTTTCACTATGCATCTATAAATAAATATATGTGCGTGTTTTTTTTGAAAAATGTAATGGCAAATATCCTAGTGTTTAGCATAATGATTAATAATAATATAGGTCCTGAATTAAGAAGAATTTAAAATGAAGGTTACTCATCATGTACCAAGTTATAGTCAGGAAAGAAAAGCAAATTCTGCTTGGTAGAGTGACAATACTGAACAATAATGCACTGCAGACTTCACATGTGCTAAAAGAATGCTCTCAGTCATTTATTTTCTCAAAAAGAATAAAAATATATAAGAATATATATGCTTATCTTAATTTTAGCATTATGCAATGTATACATCTACAAAATTGCAAATTGCATCCTATAACTACATGTAAGTTTTATGTGTCAGTTGAAAAGAGGAAATTAAAAATAAAACGAAGGGGATTAAGTGCAAACTTAAGGCTTTAGAAAAGCCAAGTAGCCAGCCCTCAGAGACTCATGAAAGAGAAATTTCCACAGAACTGCCAGCTTTAACCTGATTATCCCCTCACCAAATAACCCGCTATTCTTCTCATCTTAAAAGGGGGGCTGACGTCATCAGTCGTGGCTTCACAGGGAAACTTTTGAGTGGCATGAAAAGTCTTCCTCCATGCTGGAAGATGGCTTTGGCTGGATTATTTTTGAAAGAAGGATCAAGAAATGTTATAGATTAATAGGAAGGTGCTTCTTTTTTATCTCATGATTGTGGGAACACTAAAAGGTTTTGACCAGACCATTAATTTGATTTTGGATGAAAGTCACGAGAGGGTGTTCAGTTCTTCGCAAGGAGTCGAACAAGTCGTATTAGGATTATACATTGTGAGAGGTGACAACGTAGCGGTCATTGGAGAAATTGACGAGGAGACGGACTCTGCGCTCGACTTGGGGAACATCCGAGCAGAACCTCTGAACTCCGTCGCACACTGAAGACTCAGACTGCTTAGATGTCTGTAAATCCTGTACAGAAACTGCTTGTCCTGAAGATGATGTTGAGATTTTTTTATGAATGTGTAATTGTGGATTTTGACTTTGTGTTGGTTCATTGTAATATGTAAATTTAAATATTTCTACATTTTTATTGGGAAACATTGCCTAAATTAATAAATGTGGTTGCCTAGTTTATTTTTCTACTAAATGATATAAAACTCTAAGGATCATTTTGAAAACTTTGCAAATACTATTGCCTTTGGTAATTTAATATTTATGGAAATTGGCTGTAAAAAGAACTTGGGCTATTATTATAACTTATACATGCAAATAATAGTAATAAAAGAGACACATTTCTTACCTTTTTTTTTAATAAAATAACCAGACAATAAATTGTCTTCTACAAGTACCTGAGTCATACCTGAGATGTTTATCCCACTGCTCTAGATCTACGGTGGTTGAAAAACTTGATCCTTAGGTCTAAGAGATGTGAATATACAATTTGGTTGAGTAGTGAAAAACTGCACGCTTAAGTTGCAACGAAAATGAATAGGAAAGAGTGACCAGGAGGATGTCGATAAATCTTCAGATGCCTAGTAAGGTCCCAGAATTCAGTGTCTGAAAACAGATTCTGCATATCTTAAATACTGTTGTGCTGCTGGATCTTTTAAAAAAGCGTGGGGAATGTCTGCCATTGCAGGAGTTTTGTACAGTGTGGGTATTGACTTCAGTCCAGAGCAGTGCTCTGCTGTGTCTCTATTCGCTCGTTCCATTGAGCTGCTCTCATAAAGTTGTCTCAGAGAATTCATGGAAGCAGTGTTGGAGGTCGATTTCATAGTGTACGCATTTATAGTTTTATGTGTGGGCCAAATATCTTTGGATCAAACAGAAAAGTGTGTATTATAATTCAAATAAAATCAGTCTTTTTTTTTTTAAAAAAAAAAAAGAAAAAAAAACAAAAATATGAAGGACAAGTGAAAATCATTTCAGGGGGAAAATGCCGCTTTATAGCAATCCATTTCAGGCAGCCTTTACTTCTTGTCTCGCAATCCCTTTCTAGGTCGAACAGCATTGGGTGTAGAACATTGCCATTCACAATCCCTTCTACTTTCATAGGATGGCAAAGTGGCTATCTGGAAAAAATAATTTCCACTCTTTCTTAGAAATAAAAATAATTTCAAAAAAAAAAAAAGAATCTCGATCTACGTTTCTCTGTGGTGTTCTTCCAGCCTTCCAGCCTAGGCAAGACTGAGTCTTTCCTTTCCGCAGGCAAAAGTGGTTGGATTTTTTTCCTCAGTTCCTTTATTACTGGTACAAGTTTTAGCAATTTGATACTATTATCAAAGAACTTCTTTCCAGAAATAAACTAGGAATACCAAATGCATTCTGAAATCTTAGAAAGATTCATTGCATTCTTGTTTTTTAATGTTCTGTATTATTTGAGATATAATTGTCTCCCGTACATGAAGCAAACAACTATGTTTATAATCCACCATTTTAACATTGTACTCATGAATACATTGGTAAAAAGTCATCACAACTTAGACTTCTGCTTTAATAAGTAATGAAACTCAAAAACTGATTGGAAAGAAACTCAAGGCTTATACAAGCCAGTTACCTGAGAGATGTTTACTATACTTCATTCAGATCCACTGACCAAACTGAAATCTTTAGCATTAATTCTGAGCTACAGTAATTTTTTTCCAAACTCACAAGGCAGCTTAATTTTACATCTGCAGAAGACTTTTATGTTACTGCAGGGATCTTCTTACTACACCTATCACACCTGTGGGTATGAATCTGTCAAGAACTTCAATAGATACAGCGATGACGTAAATAAATAGAAATGGCTTAGGTTAATGAACTATATTGTAAAAGCTAAGAACTTTAAGATATAATCAGCATGGTAACGTCATTGAGATAGACTACCCTATCAGATACACATTAGATACTAGATACAGATCATCACTGAATCAGTCCCATCTCTATTGCTAGAGAAAGAGAATAAATGGGCAAGTAGTTCAGAGATATTGAAGTGTCATAAGGCGTTCATCAATAAGCTACTCCTTAATAGCACACTACAATATATTCATGAAATTCTTCGAAGCATCCCCTCGGTTCCACTCCATTCCCTGCTATTTTCTGTGACTAGTCTCCGACTCACACCTCTGCAATACTGAGATGTAATTAGCATAATCATGAATTGTTTCCCAAGCATCTTCCATAGTGTAGGTCACAGTTGGAATTTATTTCCCTATATTCTAACCTGCCATAGGTCAGCTTCTTTATTAACCAATGGTAATCAAACATATTCACAGTATACAAAGGAGAATCCAACATGCAACAGTGAGAGAAATAGTCTTTCCCAGGGAAGAGCTTGCTAATTAGGTTATCCAATATTGATCTATGTTTATCTACCGCCACTTAAACCCTATGCCACACAACCACAGAACTATTCTGTCCTTTTCCCAAGCAGTTCATTCTTTATAATATCCTGTGATGCAGCCTGATTCCTTGCGTCCTCCGTTCTTCATCCAAAACAAGTACTCAGCACAGACTGCATCATGTCCTACTTTGTGCCCCTCAAACTTTCACAGCCATAAGATATTACATCCATTTTCCTATGGTCTACATCATTCCACATACATCTATGCCATACTTTTCTTTTTATAGTCATATATAAATTGACTTCTGAGTTCCTGGGTATCTTATATTCCCTTATCACATTATTTGATCCACATTGGAATAGAAAAATACCTCTTGAATTTGGAGGAAGTCTTATTTGTTTTGAACTTTGATGTGACTGAAAACGTTACATTTTTAGAAATACAGTGTTGAATAAAACAGACAGGAATTTGAAAATGACCCACCATGTAAATTTATTTTACAGGCCTAAGAAGTAAACTTTTGAATGTGGATGGAAAAGTATAACTACATCTCTGAATTTACTTTGAAAGGCATATTGCCTGAACTTGAAAAAAAAAGAGCAAATGAAAACTGTTAATAAAACCAGCTCTATCCCACAAAGATATGTAAAGTTATCACACAAATGGAGATCTGATAAAATACAGTTTATTATCCTAAATGAAAACTTCAGTAATGGTATTTTGAGTATTGTAACACAATGCAGCTACATATTAACTTCTATGACACTCTTGTCTTGATATTTCTTTGCTACTATTATTTTAATAATGAAAACAAGTGATCTGCTTGTTCTCAAATGACAAAAAAAAGTAGAAAAATAAAAGCTTTAGGAATCGCTGATTCCTCTATAGGTTGCATATGGTATTATGGAAAGGCTTCAAAAACCATTTTAGTAATTGCTTCAAAATTAATAAAAATCAAGTACTTTTCAGTTTAAGTACAGCAAGGGTTATTAGCTTTCTAAGCTCAAGATAATTAATAATGATGCATCAAATATTCTTGATAGGAGGTATATGATTTCACTTTTGTAGGTAATAAAAATAGTTTTTGCTTCTACACAACTGTTTACTATACTTTGGTTCTGTGTAGGCCTTAAGGGTAGTGTGAACATTACAAAAACCATGAGGAAAGCTGTGATCCTCAGCAATTATACTCAGTAGTCATTGTCTTTTCAGTGTTTGTATTATTACATTTGTATTCTTGAGTGAATTAAAGGAAAGGATAATTTTAACATATGCATAAATACGTTGAACTAAAATATTTCAGAATAAAGCCACCAGGATAACACAACTGCAAGATACATGTGAAAGAGAGCAGGGACAGGTATGTGATAGGATTTGGACAGAGGATAGAGAAGGGCAAAATGTTATAATCAAAACACCATCCCCAAAATAAACTAAGTAATAATGCAATCATGGAGGATACACAATCTCAAAGCAAACTCGTTGAGTTTCTGCTTTTTCACTCTCTCTACTACCTCTCCCTGCTTTGTTCTCTGAGCTTTAGGTGCAGGAGCTACTTTGAGGATGCATTTGTTGGGACTGGGCTCTACAACACAGAATTTTGATAGAGTTCACTGTGAGACTGTCTATCCTAGTAATGTCAGCAGCTGTTATTAAGTCTCCCCAACATGACTACCTAAATATGAGCTGGACAAAGACAACAATAGAAATGATAAATAGGCTTGGCAAAGACTGTGAAGCCACAATACTATACAAAGAACCACAGGCAACTAAAAAATTCTGAGGGTGGGAGAGATAACCTTTCCCAGAGATATGGCAATAACAAATGACTAGATCAGGTTATATTTAGGAATGCATTCATTTGTGTGTGTGTGTGTGTGGTGTGTTGTATGTGTGTATACCCATATATTCCTGTAAAAATAATTAATTTAAAAACAGGGCATATACTTGAAAGAGAGCAATAAGAGGTATTGAAGGCTTAGAATGAAGAAAAGGGCAGGAGAAATGCAATTATATCTCAAAAGATAAAAGTAATAATAAAATAAACCTGTAATTGTATCTGTTTAAATATGGTATCTCTGTAAATTCCATTAGGAAATCACAGGAACTAAATGTGTTCAAGCTGATGTTATCCAGATCAGTAAAATGTTTCAGAAACTTTGATCTTTTGGACAATTGACTCATTTTTTTTCTCTTTATTTTTGTGCATATGTGAGAAATATATCTTATTTTTGAGATTTAAATAGACCATTTTCCTTGGCTTACTAATTACATGAACCTTTAAACAGATTTTATTCACTTTTATTATTCTTAGCCCCACTAGTAAAGTAAGGCTAAGAATACACTTGCGACATCAGTGTTTCCAGCACGCACAGATTTTAACAAAGCAAAAGTGTTTTCAAATCCCCATTGTACAAAGATGCAAGGTAAAAATAAGTAACCGGATTGAGATTATAAATATACAGGTTTAAAAAGATGTGACACTGGAGAATCTTAAAATATTTATGTATTCTACCAGATCTCCACATACGATATTCAGGAGCAAATATTCCAAAGCAAAAGAGTGCTCTCACAGGAAGTAGATTCTTCTGTAAATTTTAAAATCCCCATTCTTTGGGGCAATCAGGTTCAAGTCAGTCATCTTAAAGAAACATGCCTAAGAAATAAAAAGCATTACCTGCTATTTCCTTTTCTCCAGAATATGCTTATATAGAATCCACTAGGCTTCCTGCCTAAGCCACAAAGCATCTAGTCAAATGACATAGATATTAACTAACTTTGGGCTCCGTGAACTTTACTAATTTAGCTACTTTCTATCTGTGACATCTGCTTAAGGCAGCTTCTCTTATACTACTCTTTAAATATAGTAACTATAGTTCTTATTTAATTTTACAGCATTGATTAAGAGCACTGCTGTTAGATCCATGATTATGTGTGATATAGCACTGTAAAGAATATTCCAGCAAATAATACATTGTCAGGAGGTGATGTGGTACTGCAGGCATTTTAATAACCCTTACTCCATGGAAGGTTCTTTTTTTAAAATAAGAGAATCCTGAATGGAATTCATAAGAATAGTTGGTTATAAGCAGATTCATACAAAGAAAGAACAAATAAATGCATTTGTCAGGACAATGGAGGAAAACTATAATGGGGGGACAAACATGACCCGCCCGCTTCAATCTCAGCGAGCTTTGATAGGCAGAGCCATGAGACGATGTTCCTGATTGTCAGTCTTATGACACAGTTGTTTTATACTGACAGTGAAATCAGCTGATGAATGAACACATGCTCTGAAAAGACTGGCTCTTGATGAGCATATATATATATATTGAAAAAATCCTTATGTTTTACTTATTATATACAGCAAATACCAAACAGTTTCCGTGGACCAAGTGACTTTAGAGATGAAGGAATGAGGCAAAGCATCATTGCATCGTTTCTAAGGAGCACAAATGACAGTAAATGGATTCTGTGTTCCCCTCCAGGAAGTCTGACTTTAGAGACCATGTCCTTCCCTTGTATTAGAAATTTAGTGAATTCTCCATAACTCAGAATTTTCATTTGATTGCCAATTCTCATAGAGTTTTGTAGAGATGAAATCCAATAACTTCTTTTATGTATTTACCATGGTCAACAAGTACTATCTGAAATGCTTCTCCATCAAGAATTCATTTAACTGTGGCTGATAGATTTTTAAAGAGTGCTTGTTGCATTACTGATCTCAAATGGAATTGCATATTGGTTTTGCCTGCAAACCAAGCATCTCTGAGAGCTCCTCAACTGTCCTACTCAAAGCAGGCTAGAGTAAGGTTCCTTCAAAGATGCCACGTTTTTATTGAAAATAGACTGTTCTCTCCCATCCCAAGCACAGTTTTTCCTCCCTCCACTCTAAACCCATCCCGCCTTATTCAAGATCTACTAATCTCTGTTTCCCTTCAGAAAAGAAAAAAAAACATCAAAGAAACATTAACAAAACAAGATATAATAAGAAAACGAAAAAGCTCTCATATCAGGGCTAGAAAAGGCAACTCAATAGGAGGAACCAAGTCCCAAGAGCAGGCAAAAAAGTCAGAGAAAGACACACCCCACTGTTAGTAGTCCCACAAAACACCTAGCAAGCAGGTATAACATATATGAAGAAGGCCTAGTGCAATCTCATGCAGGTCCCATGTTTGCCTTTTCATTAATGGGTCAGAGATATGGCTCAGCCACTGAAGGCTAGGTTTACAACAAAAACTATAAAAGATGCTGCTTTTAACTACACTTTCCTCCTATGATTTCTCTATCCACTGCCCAGTAAAAATTCATATATGAAGGAGAGGCAAATACTTGCAGCATCCTTTGTCCTTCCAAATAATTCCCTTGGTATCTGGACTACTGATCTTATTTGTCCAAATCAAATATTATCTTTACATCTAAAAGTGTCTCTATAGAAAAAAGGGTGATAGCTACCTCTCTTAAGAGAGGCTAATGGCATTTAAGTTACATAAAAAAATATATATATATGTACATAATAATAAAGATAAAATTGGACTTACAAAAACATGTTATTAATAATTTATGACTTATTCACATAATATAAAATATATGCAGACATTTAATTATTATATATTTCACTCTAATTGAACTATCTTTGATAACAAAAAGAAAAGCAGTAAGAATATCTGCATATGGATAATACACATGTGGAAAAAGCCAATGAACAAAAGAGAAGGTAAGTTGTATGAATAACTAATTTTCACATAGTACTATGCAATAGAAATACTACAGGTACAAGAAAGCAAACTTTTGAGAAAAAAATGTTTGAGTGTGTTTAGAAATTTAAATTACCTTATAAAACCAATAGGTTGGTATCAAATAGAATCCACCTATTAGATGTTGGCAGAAGTTGGACTGTCAACAAGGAAATGGTCCCTGGTGTTTACAGAAACACAGGAGCAACTTTGTTTTGGCTATGGCAAAAGTTCATTCATGGATAGAAATGTACCTGAGGTTAGCTGGTAAATGAACAGAAATGCACCTGATTTTATATCTCTAACCCCCATCACAAGAATCCTCACTGGAAAACTCCATCAAGCTGCTAGCTACCTGCTATTACGAAGTCTGTATATCTCCATGGAGCCTGCTGATGACCAAAAACAGAAAAATAAACTGACTCTTTTGTTTTCCTTACGTTCTCTGAGAGGAAGAGGAAGATGTGGCTAGAATTTACTTCGTATTAAGTTTCGGGTTAGATATGCTCAACCATTGCATAAACCCCGAGAAGCATATGGGAAGCCAAATGATTGTTACAGAACAACTTAAAGTTTATCGAATGACATAATGGTTGAAATTTCTTTAAAATTTAATATCTCATTGCTATAACATCTAGTTACAGTTCTATCACACTTGACTTGGCCTCCTGAAAGCAGGACTTTATAAATAAAACAAAAGTAAATTTAAATAATTGACATGTCAATAATCTTAATATTTGCACGTGCTTCAGTTAACACACTCAGTCCATTATCAATTAATTTGCTTCCTTGTTTTGAAACTTAACATGGAAATATTTTTCTTGCTTATATTACTTAATATGTTAATCTTTGAACTTCGTAATTTTCCAGCAAACATTTAAACTATTTTTAATATGAATAGATTAAGATTGCCATTATGAGGGCTGTAGAGATGACTCGGTGGTTACTTGTTACCCTTTGGCCTCCACAGACATATCAGACACAGATGCAGTGCACATAAATACGTGCAGGCAAACACTCATGCATATAAAATAAAAATTAATATAGAGAATAGAAATTAGGATACAAATATCTTTAAAAATAGTAATAAATAAAGCCAGGAGGCAGTCTCACACACCTTTAATTTCCAGCTCTCAGAGGCAGGGGCAGGTGGATCTCTGTTAGTTTAAGTCCAGGCTGGTCTAAAAAGTGAGTTCCAGGACAGCCAGGGCTACACAGAGAAGCCCTGTATGTAAAACCAAAACCAAACAAACATAGAAATTAGTAGTAAATTAGATGGTGACTATGAATCTTCTCTGTAGATTAGAAATATCTAGCCAATGTGAATTTTATCTCGATATTATTCACAGTGAAGTAGAATTTTATTGCTTTCTTCATTTAACAGAATAATAGTAACAGAGTTTCCTCTGTGCCTGTGACCTAGAACCTCAGGTTCTTAGCCAATTTATCACTGTCATGTATGGGTTCCACATCATGGAGTCAGCCTTCAATAAAAAGAAAAAAAGGTGGGCTTGGTTATTGAAGCTACAGTTCTTTTCAGCCTTTTCTCTCTATTTCTTGCGGATCCCCAGAGTAACCATATCGGTGGTAGTTGCTCAATGAACAATTGTTGAATTTCTTTCGAAAAATAATTAATATTTAAACAGGGTACCAAAATCAGAATACTAATTATTTTAGAAGTCTGTGCAGAAGGAATCCTTAAAGGGGAGAACAGTGAAATGTGAGATTTGCCATCAGCATTCTTCCCAGAATAAATGAGTTTATGAACACAAACAAAATCATTGTGGGTAATTATAAATTATGCCATCATTCTTACTCAAAACAATGTTCCTTATACTGTCTCAACATCAGAAGAATTTTATTATTTGATTTCTGCAAGTTTTATACATGAGCTATAAAATTGTATGCTTTTAGTAATGAGAGCAGTAATTCAGTAATTTATTGTTTCTTTAACATTTCATAAATGGTGACTACTATTTGTAAACTATGGTATTGCTTATTATTTTATTTTTTGATGAAGTATCAAAGAAAAGGGGGAAATGATAATTTATCTATTAAAATACATTTTAATAGCTTCCCTTATTATAAACCACATTTGTGACTATATTCTCATTAAGCACACTCCTGGCATACAACAGGAAATTATAACCTATAATGGAAATCATAATTGTCAAAAATAGCTTAAAAGGAAAATATCCAACTTTTGTTTTGTTTTGTTTTTGAGATAGGAACTCACTTGGTAGCGCTGGTTGTTTTGGAACTCACTCTGTAGACTGGACTTGTCTCAACCTTCCAGAAATCCACCTGCCTCTGCCTACAGAGTGCTGGGATTAAATACGTGCATCGCTACACCTGACCCCATTTTTGTATTTTACAAGGAATATGAATCTTTTTGTTGCGCTTAGCAAATCAGTGAGTTATTGGGGTTGATTATCGGGGAATGGGGAGGAGCTACTTACAGGCACAGAAATAACTCAACGTCAACTTTATCATGAAATGCCCACCCAGCATTGATGACAGCCCATGAAAGCTGAAAACCGAGGGTGCACTGCACACTCTGCCGGCAGGTAAACAGGTTGGAGAGTATCCATACCAGGTAGCTCAGTTGTTACGATTCTTACGGGTAGTTTGACTTCTGTGATTCTTGCAGGCAGCTTGGGTGGTATACCTCTTTTATACCTGATTTATAGCTGATTGCAGAGTGTTCTAGGTATCCCTGTTTGTCTGAGAGTGTCTTTCAGCAGTTCTTACTGCTCACACATGCTTTAGGAGGAAATGTCTCGTGAATCTTATCAATTTCAGGGACTTCTTGAAGCCTTGAGTTGTTTATTTTCTAAGCTTCAATGTGCATTTTTTTTAAATATGTTCTGGTTTGTGGTTTCTGCAGCCCTAAACTTCAATATAAATTTGCTTCTAGTTCAGTGGGGATTTGTGTCATAGCAATATGAAGAATGAAAGGCCTACCTCAATGATTTACAGAATAGCTTAATGGATCCATGATTATAGCAATATAATTTATGAACTGTTTTACCTTAAGCCTTTCTCTTTTTTACATAAATAAGCTCAACATGTTGCTTAGTAACTGGATTATAATAAGAACATAATAATAAGCCAATTACTCAGAATCTCAAATAATTATAGAAATTATTCAATGTTAAGTGTTTGGTTATAAAAAAGTATGTGTTTAGTTATGACAGTCAATTAATACAAAAACCAGCCTTTTTTCTTTTCCATATAACGTCCCCCCCCCAAATCCCACAAAATAAAAACAGAATAATGGTACTTTGAAACTGAAAGAACTTTCAATCAAGCCTTCAATTTTGTTTCATCCACTCATTCTTCTAAGACAGGAAGTTTACTTGTGTTTTTGAAAAGTACTGTTAATGGCAACAAAATTAAATGTTCATCCAACCAGAACGCTAAGCATGCAACCCATCTCTCCTGGCAATATTAGTTTTCTGAGGTCATATTCAAAGCTATAAAAATGAGTAGAATTGTACTTACTTTGTGGAGAAGGTATGAAGATTAAATGTAGTGATATTTAAAGGGAAGAGTTTGGTCTTGGGAACAAAACAGAGCTAAGGTAAAAGTGAATTTCTTCACTGTTGTGGACATTTGTTTCTTCACCTGGAAAATGTAGAGGACAAAAAGAAGTCTTTAAGGCTTTGGTTTTTTTTTGTTGTTGTTGTTCTTTTTTTGTTTTTTTTTTTTTTTTGTTTTTTGGGTTTTTTTTCGAGACAGGGTTTCTCTGTAGCTTTGGTGCCTGTCCCGGAACTAGCTCCTGTAGACCAGGCTGGCCTCGAACTCCCGGAGATCCACCTGCTTCTGCCTCCCGAGTGACTCCCGAAGGCTTCGTTTTTGATCACATTCATCATACACTCTTTCTCTTATCTTCTGTACAAACCACCATATCACCCACTCCCAAATTTTGGACTCCTTAAAGATAAGCTAGACAAATTAAATAACACAATGTGTATGCAGAGAGCACAGAAATGTATTAGGAATGAGAATTAAAAATGTCAGAAATCTGTATTATAAGCTCACTGTCCTTTAAATATGGCTAGAAACCAAATATGAGTGAGTACATCCCATGTTCCTCTTTTTGGGTCTGGCTTACCTCACT
>NC_022022.1:12464495-12486299 GCF_000317375.1 Microtus ochrogaster
CGGGGAGGAGGCGGAAATCCTCAATAAATAAATAAATTTAAAAAAAATGTCAGAAATCTTAAAGAAATGTTTTGTATATGCTTTAGTACCTTTTTACTTGGAAAGGTTCCTGCTGTGAAAACTGGAATCCTCAGCTCTTTTACTGACTCAGTCACTTCTGTCTATATGAGTCACTTTCTGCGCGGACATAAAGACCATAGTGCAAGGCTGTCTCTGAGTTGCTGAAAGAATTAAATGAGACAATACAAATGCAAGCTCTTTGAAATCTACAAAGTGGGTTATTAATAGCTGTGCTAACACTCATAATAATTTTTAAAACTAAAGATAAATCTGGCATTAATTTAATGGTGACTCTTCCTACTGAGGACATTACAATGATCTATTTTGGGGGATAGAAAGTTCCCAATGATTTGGCAAGTATCTCGATACGAACTTCTGAAAGGATGCCAATTCTGGAATGTCCTTAGCACGATGTGGTTTCCAGCTCTGTTCTACCTTGTGAGGAGAATCATTTCTTTATTTTAGCATTCATCTATTTCTCCATGTTTTGAACATTTGCCAGCTTATTTCTTGGAGGTGATTTCAACTCCCTCAGATCCAACAGAGGAATTATTTATTGTGCTCTAGCTCCATTAAATAATTAACATTGCCTTTAAGGTGGCAAGTACCAGTTTTTAAAATAATTATGAATTTTAGGATAATGTTCTTCATTATTTCATTTACTCCTCTTTACTATGAAATAACAGAACTGTCATGTGGTTTCTATTGTATTTTTTTAATTACAGACCAAATGCTACGGACATTGCAAAGTAGAAATGACCTACAATAATTTTAAAAACTAAGCTTTTCATATTATTTTATATGTAATAACACAAGCTTAAATAAAGAACACATGAAAAAATCAAATGATTTTTATCTTGAGAGCATAATGCTGCTAATGTATATAAAATACTGATGTTTTCTTAGATACTTGGGGGATAAAATCATATTAAACAACAGCTGACTAATCAAAGGCAGAGAATAAGTCCCACTAAATTCTGAGTTTGAGGCTGAATCACACCACCGAGCTTAACCATGTTAGATGAGTCATTACCATCTGTGACGTCAGTGTGCAACTTGTGACATCCGTGTGCTACCAAGCTGTATATAATACGGTCAGTTATATTCTGGTTCTATTTTAAAAGACTAGTGTTTATTTTATTTCACTTTTTACTTTTCAAACATAGAAAATAATGCGATGAGTTGCATTATAGAATTTTTAGTCATTTATTTTCTTCTTATTGATTATTCTCCTTCTTGCAGCTCCCCTTCATCTCCTCTTCAGCCCAGTTCTCCTTTCATGTCATATTTTTACTATTATTCATTGTTATTCCTTTAATATCTCTTCCTTCACTACCATCATATGTATTCTAGGTTCACCACATGCACTCACGTGTGCACAACATGTATGTGTGTGCACACACTCACACACACACACACACACACACACACACAAACATGCTCCACATTTTAGCTAATGAGAAATGTCACCATCCACACAGATGTTCAAGTATCTCTATGGTAGGATACAACTATTTCTGTATATATTCTAGATTTTTATAGCTGGGTCATGTGATAGTTCTATTTGACATTTTATTTTTTTAGAAATACCCATGATTTTATGATAGCTGTTGCAGTTTACACCCCAAATAGCGGCATTCTTCTTTCTCATATCACTGCATGCATGTACGTGTTGGTCGTTTCTCTTGATGGTAGCCACTCCTGTTGGGGTGGGATGAGGCCTGAAACAATTTAATACACATTTCTGAGATGGATATAGAATTAAATATTTTTTTTGAATTAAATATTTTTTAAAATACTTATAGAAATTTTCTGTTTCTGCTTTTGAGAAGAGAATACTCAGGGTTTTGGTCCACTTATTTATTAGATGATTTAGTGATTTGGTGTTTAGTATTTACAGTTCTTTATACTCTCTCTATACTGATCTCCATCATAGTTGGAAAGGATTCTTTCTGGTTTTGCAAAATGTTTAATTATTCTCATGACTGTTTCCTTTGCTTTGGATCACTCTTCTCATTTAACTTGGTCCTAGTTGTCGCTTTTAGAGCTATTGAGTCCTTCTCAGAGAGCCCAAGCCTATGTCTCAGTCTTGAAAATTTTTGCCTTGTTTTTCTCTTTCAGTTTCAGCCTTGCACTTCTCATGTTAAGATCTCTGATCTATTTTGAACTGATTTTCCCCACAGGATGGAAGATAAGGGTTTAACTTCATTCTCACGTATGTGGATTTGCCTTTTCCCCAGAACCATTTGTTGAAGAGGCTGCTTTTTTTCTCTAATCATACTTTGTCGGAATTAGATGGCTGTAACTATGCAAGTTTATTTCTGAGTCCTGTGCTCTACGCCTTTGATACTTGTCTTTCAATGAGCCAGTAGCATGCTGTCTCTTTCCTTGTGATTCTATCATATTATTTGTGGTCAAGTATTGTGATAACTCCAACATTGTTATTTCTTGTTGGTATTATTTTTGCTATTCACTGCTTACTGATGATTCCATGTGAATTTTTAGCTTTGTTTCTATGTCTGGAAATTGGAATTTTTATGGCTATTGTGCTAAGACTGTAGACTTCATTCAACAATATAGCTATTCTAGCAGTATAGTTTTTCCAAACAATGAATATGCAGGTCTTTCTATCTTCTATTACCTTCTTCAATTTTTTTCTTCAGTTTTTTTTTAAATTTTCATTGGTAGTGTCTTTTCCCTCCTTAGTTAAGCACATTCATAGGACCTATTTTTGATTTATTGTTGTTACTGCTGTATTTGCTTAATCTACATTAAAGTGGGGAATTTTTCCATAGTTTTTTGAGTTTCTTATGGAGTTTTAACGTAGAAATACAAATAATGTTTAAATGTTGATGTGTGTTCTCATAATTTGCTGAAAGATCTGTTTTCTTGTGAAGTCTTTAGAGCTTTAAGAATGACCATTGATTACAAATGCAAATAGCAATAATTTGAGTTTACTATTTATTTATATAACTTTTATTTTTTCATCTTGCTTTATTCTTCTATATAATACTTTAAACATGATATTGAATGAGAGTCAAGACAGTGGGCACCCCTGCTTTATATTTACAAATACATATATATGTATGTGTGTATTAATTAATTATATGTATGCATATATTAATTATATATATTTATAAAGTGCTCCTTTTTTCTCACTTGGGATAATTTTTCCAATACATTAGTCATATGTTGTGGGAATTCCCCTCTGTATGCTGTGAATACTATTGGTTAATAAAGAAACTGCTTTGAGCCTATAGCAGAGCTATAAGGAAACAGAGTTAGGCAGGAAAAACAAAACTGAATGCTGGGAGGAGGAAAAGCAAGGTCCCAGCAGATTTTTCACAGGCCTCGAAAGAACAGTACTCAACTTCATATGGAAAAGCAAAAAACCCAGGATAGCCAAAACAATCCTGTACAATAAAAGAACTTCTGGAGGCCTCACAATCCCTGACTTCAAACTCTACTACAGAGCTACAGTACTGAAAACAGCCTGGTATTGGCATAAGAACAGACAGGAGGCCCAATGGAACAAAATCCAAAGAACCGAATGTTAATCAACACACGTTCGAATACCTGATTTTTAACAAAGAAGCAAAAAAAAATTTTAATTGGAAAAAAGAAAGCATATTTAACAAATGGTGCTAGAATAACTGGATATCAACATGTAGAAGAATGAAAATAGACCCGTATCTATCACCATGCACAAAACTGAAGTCCAATAGGATCAAAGGCCTCAACATAAAGCCAGCCACACTGAACCTAATAGAAGAGAAAATGGAAAGTACACTTGAACGCATTGGCACAGGAGACCACTTCCTAAATATAACCCCAACAACACAAACACTAAGAAAAAAATTAATAAATGGGACCTCCTAAAACTGAAAAGCTTCTGTAAATCAAGTGACATGGTCAACAAGACAAAACAACAGCAAACAGAATGGGAAAAGATCTTCACTAACCTCACATCAGACAGAGGTCTAATCTCCAAAATATACAAAGAGGTCAAGAAATTGGTTATCAAAAGAACAAATAATCCAATTAAAAAGATGGATTACAGACCTAAACAGAAAACTTTCAAAAGAAGAATCTATAATGGCTGAAAGACACTTAAGGAAGTGCTCAACATCTGATGGAGGAAGGTCATTGGTTAATTAAATAAAGAAACTGCTTGCCCTGATAGATTAGAACATAGGTGGGTGGAGTAAACAGAACAGAATGCTGGGAGGAAGAGGAAGTGAGCTCAGAGATGCCATGCTCCTCTCTCCCGGGCACACGCACGCGATGAAGCAAGCCGCCAGGTCAGACATGCTGAATCTTTCCCGGTAAGACCGGTGCTACACAGTTTATTAGAAATGGGTTGATTGGGATATCAGAATTAGCCAGTAAGGGCTAGAGCTAATGGGCCAAGCAGTGTTTAAAAGAATACAGTGTCCGTGTAATTATTTCGGGGCATAAGCTAGCAGGTAGCCGGGGTGCTGGGGATGCAGCCCCGCTGCTCCTACTACTACAAATATCCTTAGCCAGCAGAGAAATGCAAATCAAAACAACTCTGAGATTATATCTTATACCTGTAAGAATGTCCAATATCAAAAACACTGATAACATCTTATGCTGGAGCAGTTGTGGAATAAAGGAAACAATCCTGTGTTGCTGGTTGGAGTGCAAGCTGGTACAACTTCTGTGAATATCAGTATGGCAATTTCTCAGAAAA
Organism: Microtus ochrogaster; assembly: GCF_000317375.1. Taxonomy (NCBI): domain Eukaryota; kingdom Metazoa; phylum Chordata; class Mammalia; order Rodentia; family Cricetidae; genus Microtus; species Microtus ochrogaster. Next base: position 12,469,270 of record NC_022022.1, read on the forward strand.
TTAGGAAACAATCTTCCTCAAGACCCAGCAATTCCTCAAGGATGCTCAGTGGTACCACAAAGACTTTTGCTCAACTATGTTAATAGTAGCATTGTTTTTCATAGCCATGTTGCAGGGAGGTCTGCTTGTATGGTTCCCCAGTGTTGGAGGAGAGAGCTGCTTGTTGGTTCCTGCTGCTCAGTTCCCAGCTGCCTGGCTAGCTTAGCCCTGAAATAATCACACAGAAACTATATTAATTAAAACACTGCTTGGCCCATTAGCTCTAGCTTCTTATTGGCTAACTCTTACATCAATATAACCCATTTCTATTAATCTGTATATCACCATGTGACAGTTTGTTACCATCAAAGATTCGGCATGTCTGACTTTAGCAGCTCCATAGTGTCTCTCTGACTCTGCCTTCTTTTTCCCAGCATTCCATCCAGTCCTTTCCACCTACCTAATTTCTGCCCTATTAACAGGCCAAAGCAGTTTCTTTATTTATTAATGGTAATCACAGCTCACAGAGGGGACTCCCACATCCTAGCCAGGACCTCGAGATAGTCTTATTTATAAGCTGAGAATTTGAGGAGTTCAGATCATTTATTTTGGTACATGTTTTAAATTTTATATCCTTGATTCATGGAAGCAATGTTCCATTTCCAAGAAGTGAAATCTTTCTTATAAAAATTCTTAGCCTTTTGTCTACTGTGATACTTTATGGCTCAAATTATTTAATATAGAATTAGTAACCTCAAACTATGCTGATGTAGTGTACTCTTAACCTTTCAATTAAAATGTCTGATGCAGAAAATCAATAACTGTAGTTATACAATCTGTAGCCTTTCATAAAAGAGAAGATGGTGCAATTATGACTAAGCCAGATATGTAATTATTTCTTTATATCCTGGCTAAAGTTAGAAAGCTAAACTTAGAGTGCTGCTGTAGAAGTTGTTTGCTTCTTAAATACTCTCAAGACTATTCACATGAGAAGGCTTTCCTGCTAATTAAAGTTATTTCCTTGAAATTTCATACCATTTATAGTTACCAGTAGGGATGACTTTAAAGAAAATAGTTGAAAGTGAAATTTAACATTGTAGCTCATTTATCTTTTTTGGTTGAGTTTCCTTTCTGTGTGTGTGTTTATTTATTTATTTATTTATTTGTGTGTGTGTGTTTTTATTTATTTATTTGTGTGTGTGTGTTTATTTATTTATTTGTGTGTGTGTGTTTATATACCTAGTTTTGTTATTTTAAAACTATTTCTCTCACGTGGTGGACAACTTGCACACTTTTTAATAGATTAACATAATAATTTCAACATTTGTATTAGAAAGATCATGAAGGTCTCATAAAAAATACCTAATTGTAAACAAAGCTATTGTAGACTGTCAGAAAGTCTGTGGGTAGAAGGTACCACCTAGATGTTCTTCAAATCACACCAAGTTAAAAGATACCACATGCTACATACTTCATGTGTGTAGTGTGATCCCTTGTATACACTTGTATATGTCTTCTCGACCTGTGCTTATCTCCCTCCAGCCAACACATGAAACCCTGCTGCTTCTGCTGTGTGTGAAATGTATACTCTAAATTTCTGATTAAGAGGTGTTCAGCATCTTGTTTTCCATCATTAAATATTGGTCTCATCACGTTTAAAGTAGAAATACATTCAATTCATCACATGAGACTGTTGTAAAGATTCAGTGAGTAGCACAAGGGAATTCATATTCCATCAATCTTCTGACAAGTCATGTATTGACTCATGTTTCCCATTGATTAATATCTGTAAACTCCTTCCAGGTGGACATGTGTGAGGCCAAATAGCCTTGCAGATTCCCATAGCCAAAAGATAACTCCTAAAGGTCAGGTGGTACAGCCAAGAAAATAGTTAATATACATGCATAACCATATAGATCAATTCCAAAGCAATACCTAGAATAAATGTGATGTATGAAGACTGTTAGCCATAGCCAAGAATGTTTAGAAAACAAGATTCCCTGGCTGAGGATCTACCATGCCTTATTGCATAGACCTCAGTACCTGTGGCACCTTTAAGATTAACGACTTGCATACTTAATGTGAAAAATACAATTTGGACGTTAAGTCCGGCACAGCATTTTCTTATTATCCAGTGAAGTGATATCAGAGATTGAAGTTTTAAAGCAGCTCAAAGGAGTAATTTAAGTGTTATAATATGCATGTGGCTACTCCAAAGAAGTGCCCTGACTCACATAAATATATCTCCTCTTCAAGACAAAATGATGTTTTCTTGCGCCAACTTCTTAAGTTCAAATAGCAGTTGTTGTCCTAAAAACCACAAATCTGGTTAAAACAGGGTACCTCTTGAAAGTATAAACACAGAGCTTTCTAACTTTACTTCTCTTCTTCCAGGTGTTAATGTTACAGAGGGGCACACACCGTCAGCATCCCTAAAGTAAAACCCTTTTCCATGACTAACAACGGGTCTAAAACCCTAATGCTCCACTCAATTCTTTTACCACCAACCAATATTTTCATCCTCAACTCTGTCTAGACTTGAATGCTGTTTTGCTGGATGAATTTTCTTTCAAAAATACTATTATCCTTCTTGTCTGAATAAATATTTCATTCTAACTTTCTACCACTTATACCTCCTATCTTTTATGTTATCTCTCCAACTATATTTCTTCTAAGTTGCTGGAGATCATGACTTTACTGTTGAGATATTTGCTTCAGTTTTATTCAAAGGATGCCCACTATGTCCCCCAGTAAATCACTGGCATGTTTTATATTATCTCTATTCACAAGGAAGCTCTGCATGAAAAAATAATGAGGTTCATAAAATATTACCATTGCAAATGGCTGTGCCATTGTTCTGTTTTCCTTTCAAACACCTTAACACTATAATGCCAATAGCTCTGCAAAATCAACATGCATTTTTGATGGTGAAAAATACTTACTAGAGTTGTAAACTCCCTCAAGGCCTTTCTGAATCTTAGTTTTTACTAATTGTCCCATTTTGGAATGTTTAAACATAGCCTTTATGTAGTTTAGAAATGTGATTTTTATCAGGGGTTTGGGCATAACTACATTCACTCTTCAAAAAGAATTTTAAAGTACTAATTCTGAAATTGTGCTATATTAAGGTCTGTACAAAGAGAATTATTTAAACATGAACCTAATCCCTAAGGACTTCACCATCAAAGAAAACACTAACAAGCAAAATTGTATAAAAAGACTTTTAAAATACTAACTGGAGCAAAAGGCAGGGAAAATGACACAGCAAAGCATGGTTTTAAGTTTAGTTTTTATATTTTGTTGTTTATGTCATTTAAGGACATAAAGTTGCATTTATCCCATTTACAATATCCCTTCAGAATGTCATTTTTATTTTTTTTTATATTGACTTTTTCCTCTTTTCCTTCTTCCTTCCTTATTGCCCCCTTTCTCTCTTCCTTCCTTTCTTTCTTTCTTTCTTTCTTTCTTTCTTTCTTCCTTTCTTCTTTCCTTCCTTTCTTCTGTCTTTCTTTCTTCATTTATTTTTCCCCCACTGTGATCATCTTGGGCTAGCCCAGAACTTTCTAACTTTCTCTGTAGCTAAGAATTATCTTGCTCTACAGACGACTCATTTTACCTACTATATATTCCAGAAACTTTCAGTGAAAATACAGTGGATCATTTTCATTTTGAATTGGTTCTCTTTTGACATAAGGAAGGAGGGGAGATTAAAAGCACAGTGATGAAGGGCAGTTAGAGAGCTTCACTTACACATCAGTATCAGATGTAGTTTGTCAGTTGTTATAGGATATGGTAAACATTATTGGCTGTCCCTACAGATCATCTGGATTATCAAGTCTGTAACTAAAGACAGATTTCAATACCAGTCAGTAGCCATGGTTACATTACAATAACCCCTACTACACCCTAATGTTTTGAACAAACTCACTCACCAGTTTGCACACAACATAACCAATTAACATCAGAACTTTAAAACTCAACATAACTCAAGCTAGCTGTAAAGTAATTGAAATCTATATTGCAAATATGTGAAACAGGAATATGTTTTAAAACCTGAAAGATATAATTAAGTATTCAGGTTATTGTACCTAGATTAGAATGGTTGTACATACAAGTAATATGTGTTTGGGGATTATCCTTCACCCATTGTGAACAGCAAGTCAAAATCTGTTAGTCAGCAACCAATTTCAAAAAATCATTAACTAGTCTTTACAAAGTATAGAATCAGACAAAATACAATCTTCCATCAATGTATAGTTGATTGTTTTTTCTGTAAAGTTGAGTGTATATTTAAAAAATGACAAATAATTAATTTATAAAAAAATTGTTATATATAATACATTGTACTGACCACGTTTTGTCCTACTTGGCTGCCTATGATGCAGTGGGATTCATTGCACAGTCCAGGAGATATTTAAAATTGTTAATGTCTGGGATTTTCTTTAGATTTGACCTACTGTGGCCTCTCTGCTGGTTAGCCATTCAGAGCTACAACAGGGCAACCCCAGGAAGAATGAGAAGGCACGAGATGGATTATAGTGCTGATGGCAGCAATGGATCCACAGCAAGGTCTCAAGACACAGAAAAAGGGAAAAAAAGACACAAGAATATCTAGTGGACCTAGACAAGCTTCCTGTGGTTGTTAAAACAGATTGCCACAAACTTAGTCCTTAAAAGCCGTACTATTTATCCTCTGACAGTTCAGAGGATTCAATGTTAGCAATCTAGGTATCTGCTGTGTTCCAGAAGGGACATCTCTCTTTCTTAACTCTTCCTGCTTCCAGTATCATATCATTTGAACTCATAACAGTTAACTAGAAGACTCTCCAGGATGACCAGACACTTTGCCTCTTGTCCATAGAAGTTAGTGTTATAACAAACCGTATCTAAAGTAGCTTCCATCCTGTACTAATGCCAATGATATGTGAACTAGAATAGAAACTTCCAATGTAGTGTTTACGAGTTTGAAGCAGGAAGTTTGCTGTTACTTTGAGGCTGACCTGAGCTACATAGTGAGTTCTAGAATTTTAGATCAGCTTTTCTAGAGAACAAGACCCTGCATGAGGATTAAAGAGAAAGACAGGGACAGAGGAAGAGACATAAATAGGGACACACAGAGAAAGACACAGACACAGAGACAGACAGATACAAATAGAAAGACGGAGGAGGAGGAGGAAAGCACATACCAGGAGAAGGAAGGAGGAAGAGAGGGCGATATGAAGCAAGGAAGAGAACAGAAGATGTAGAAAGTGTAAAGGAATTCAGAGAAGGGAAGGGATGGAAACAAAAAGTAAGAGAGGAGAGTCAGGGAAGGAAGGGAAAGAGAAACTTAAAAGCAATGATTAGAAAGATGTGATTTGTCTCTGATACACACGTGTGTTCACCTGGTAGCATAGGTTGCTTCTACAGTTCTGCTTGTTAATCCATAGCAATAGTTGTGAAGACCAAAATGACATGAATTACTTTTCCCTGTAGTCTGTGCAGGCAACATCAAGTAAGGACAAGCAGTTAACAGAATGATGTGTAGTTTGAAACCCAGTGTCCCATAGTCAGTCTTTAATATGATCTAATGCAATTTAATATCTTTAAATATATCATTGCTATTGAGATTATTTCTCACTTTGGCATGTATAAAGAATCCTAACAATGAGTGTTGATGGGAGTGTCTGTGTATGTGTGTGTGTGTGTGTTAAATATATTCAGTGTAGAGGTAAAAAACTGAAAATCGCTTTGTATTTCCTTCCTTCCTCACATTGACTATGTAATTATCTCAATCAGCTTATTATTTTTAAAATGACTTTATTTCATTTATCTTTCTATCTATTATCTATTCTGTGTATGTATGGGTGCGGGAGCACGTGTGGAGATCACAGAGAAACTTGTAAGAGTGGGTTTTTTCCCTCCACCATGTAGGAACTAGGTTTTAAACTCAGGTCACCACACTTGGTAGGAAACACACTTATCACTGAACAATCTTACAAGCCTCAGCTTTTGATTGAAACTCAATGTAAAATTAAAACCAAAAGAGGTTCTCAAATTTTTAGTTGCTACAGTAAGATCTTGTGCCAAATAGCTAAAACTGCCTTTTAGCCCAATTTCTACAATTTACTTTGTTAAAGAAAACTGAAAGTCTTTTCCTTCAAAATTTTGAGTTTAAAATATAAAGAGTAGGAAATGTGAATATGAAAATAATTACAACCTTATTTTAATTGCAAACAACATGTGTATAAGCATCTGTGTTTATGTATGTGCATTTATATGGATTGTAATTAGCAGTTATAAATGACTGCATATGGTCATATGTTGAATAAGGATAGAAAAATGATCTAGGTAGAACATTGCTGGGTTAATGTCATACCGTGACAACATCAAACAAACACAGTTAAGAGCCTACTATAAATCACAATTATGTGAGATTTAGCTTTCTATCTATATCTATATCTGACCCATTGATTTTAAGGCCAAGGTCAACAAAATCATATGAGATTAAATCAAGCAGAGGTAAAAAGAATACCACCAAAGATACAGAAGCATAAATTTATGAGGATGCTGCCAACATGATACAACTTATTGTTATAGAATAAAGATATGTTTAAATATGTATATTTATATACTCATGTGAATATGAGTATATGTATATGTGGTTATGCGTGGAGGCCTGAGGTCAACTCTGAGGAACCTAACTCCAACATATTTATTTATTTATTGTTTTTTTTTTTTTCCAAGACAGGGTTTCTCTGTAGCTTTGGAGTCTGTCCTGGAACTAGCTTTTGTCGCCCAGACTGGCCTCGAACTCAAAGAGATCCACTTGCCTCTGCCTCCTGAATGCTGGGATTAGAGGCATGTGCCACCACTGCCCGGTTCCCAACTTATTTTTTAAGACAAGTCTCTCATTGAGCCGAAAACTTGTCAATTCATTCAGATTGGCTAAATAAAATGCTTCGGGGGTCTTGTCTCAACTTTTCCAGTTCTAGAAGTACAAAGGTATGTCTCATAGGTAGTAATTTCAATGAATGCTGGAAAACTAAACTAAAATCCTCAAGCTTGCAAGCAAGCTCTTAGTCAAGTTAGCCATGTCCCCAATTCTAATGCCTCCTTTTAAAATCTTTTTAAAAATATATTTTAATTGAAATAGGATTGCTTTCCCCTTTCCCCCTTGTTGCAAGGAGAGGGTCCCTTTTTTGTCCTGGCCACCCAGCTAACTTATACCCTAAATAGCCACACAGAAACTGTATTAATTAAAACACTGCTTGGCCATTACCTCTAACTTATTATTTTTATTATGGCTAACTCTTACATATTAGCTTAACCCATTGCCATTAATCTGTGTATCGCCACATGGCAGTGGTTTACTGGAGATTCTAACTGACATCCATCTCAGGCAGAGTATCCATGGCTTCTCTGTCTCTGCCTTCCAGCATTCAGTTCTGTTTTCTCCACCTACCTAAGTTCCACCCTATCAACTAGGCCAAGGCAGTTTCTTTGTTCATTAACCAATGACAGCAACACACAAACAGAAGGAACTCCTACACCACCTCCCTTTCCTTCATCTGCCTATTTCAGGTACCTTCCCTGTAATCCCTCATATGTTTCCTTTCTACTTTTAAATTCATAGCCTAGTTTTTTTTAACTTTTGGTGTGAAAGATATGAAATATGCACAAATATATAAATGAAAGATGAGCCTATTTTTCTCGACAAATTCTGAAATTTTTTTAGAATTAAGATGTACATTTTAAAATAACAAAAAGTATATTATATGACAGGCCTTGTTAAACTTCTTCCAATAGTTACCCCATTTACCAAAAGAAAGAATATTTTAAAGCAATTATTTGGGTTGGCTAATCAGGTAAAGGTACTTACTCCAAAGTCTGGCAGACTGAACTTGATGTCCAGGTTTGACAGTCACCTGGAAAAACTAGTAAACCAACTTCTTCAAATTGCCTTTGATGTCCACACATACCATTAGTACTTGTGTGGCCATACACATGTATGTATGTATGTATGTATATATATATATATATATATATACTCACTCTACATATAATTTTGCCATTTATTAAAGGCAAAGGCAAATTTGCATACTCATGAGAGGGTCGTGTTTGTTTATTTTCATGTAAAGAATTAAATTTTGGTTCAATATTTGGTACTGTGGGATGTAACGCCATTTTCAGAGTTGATTGATATTTTGGTTTTGTAATTTTTGATGCTGAAATGCTGCCTCACATAAATAGCACAAAACAGCAGAAGTGCGTTCGAAGCTATTTCAGAAATGGTTGGAAATCCTTTCCTAATTCCAAGCCAAAATTTATTTAAGACTGTTTCAATGAAACTCTCCAGTCTGAAACTTAAAGAGCAGTCTCTGGTGATCAAACATTCCAAGACAATACAAATATGTTCATTTCCTGTATGTTAAGTAGGAAAATATTAAAGGCTATATTTCATGAATAAGCCATTATATTCCTATAAAAACCAAAAAGCTTTGGATGTCCAGAAAACGACTGCAATTCATGACACATAGTAATCTCTAATCTTAGTCAGGATGCTTCCTGCAGCATCCGGCAGCGGTGTAAGGCATAAGAGCATGCCCAGTGCAAAATGTGCATGCCATGTGCCCAGAACCAAGGCTGCAGTCAGGCCACAAAAACAGAGTGAGCACATCCTGAAACAGTTCAGGTTCATTATGTATTAATTTTTAAAGCGGAGTTTTTGAGTTATTTTCTGGCCATTGTCCGTTTATACACAATTTACTGTTGCCACAGTTTGACCAGTCCCTCATTTAGTTATGCAGCCCCACATAGGGTCACAGGCCAAAGTTTAGGAAGCTGTAGTAATACCTCCATAAAGCAAAAAGAAATAGTCAATCACATAATAATCAGGTATTATGTAGCATACATAACTATACATGTTTATTTTCATATGACTGGGAAAGCAGTAAGCTTTTTACTCCAACACTGCCACAGGCAGGCAATGTGTTTCACTCTGATCTGATGGCAGCTGTGCTACCATTAGGCCAAGGGAATTTCCAGTTGTACTCTAAAATTAGGAGGCTAATATTACATATGTGCCTAATTGTTGACAAAATATTATAAAAATATGTCATATTTAAATCTGGTCACCAGGAAGAATTAAAAGCCAGTGGCTGTATCTATCAGTCACATATACCAATGATTATGGCAATTTTCCACCTCATCTGCCAAAATCTCAGCTTTTATCAAGAGGGCTGTGCCGTATCCGTCTGCAATCCATTATATCTTGCTTCAGGAGGCTTGTTTTACTCCAGCATCCTGGGCACTCAGAGGCCTGACATTCTTCTCCAGTTTCCCTGCTTGGTTTTAAAACATTGCAGGGTTACCTTTAAAGGAGAGAGCATTATTATGCTAGAAGTAAAGGGTGCTAGTTCTAGACCCAGCTTTTGGTGTCTTATCTTTCCTGGATATGTGAGTAATCGCATGTACCTAGGGTTTGTTACACATCTACAAAAGGCAGTAAAGATAAATTGCCTCTAGGATCTCCATTTTAACTCAAAGCTCCCTACGCAGGTACAGTTGGAAATACTATGATGTGTCATTTTTCTTCAAATATTTGAAATGTTTCACTATTTCTAACCTTGGATTAAACAAAGGTTCCTATTCTTTGTAAATATGTGGGTATTGCAGCTCGGGAGTTCAGCAAATATGTAGAAGTCACGTGTGTCGTAACAACAAATAATTAAAATGAGGCAGCAGGGCTCTAAAGTCCTTTCCATCGGAGTCTGAGGCTGGCTTATAACATGATCTGTGCATTTACCTCCAACTTCTAGGCCAAAGGGTAGCTTTTTCTTACCTGGCTCCTCAAGCAAGGAAATACTACATAGAGTATGTTTTCTGATCTTCTCACTAAATAGAGACACAATTGGGTGAGTTTCTACTGTCCTTCACTGGCTGTTAGTCATTGGACCAGGTAGTGAAAGAAGATGAAGTTCACGAAGATTTAACTTTAGGAGAATAGAAGCAACCTCGCCACACCAGAAGCCACTGATTCAAATCAGGTGCAAATTATTTTCAGATCTGAATTACTCATCAAACCTAAACATAACTTTGGACCATCTGTTAAGTTTTGCGTAGATCCTCGCTATGGACGTTAAGTGCCTCGAAAGTCTCTACTGCACTATTCTAGTGTCAATTGACAATCACCATTCTGAAAGCCACCGTGGTCATAGTTTTAAAAGCCCTCTCTCATTTGGAATGTAGAGACGTCGGGTTGAGATTCTGTTTACATCCTGAAAACCAGCTGGCAGCTTGATGATAGTGCCACACTGAGAAATTCACTTATAATTGTTCTTAAATCTACAGGGGAACCCTTATAGAGCGAACAGCAGGGTCCTTTCATATAGTAAATAGATGTAAAAAAAAAACCCTCTTTGAGCATTATAGCATAGGCACGCGTGAGTTAACAGTTTCCCTCACCCAGTCTGGATGCAGAGTATTAAATCACAGTTGGCCCACTTCCATAACGGAGAGAATCTTAAGTTACATTCTTACTCAGTGGCAGCTTTTAATGAGATTTTGATATTCCGGGAAGTTTAGTTGAGTCGATTGCAATCCAATGAAAGCTTCATTGGCTACAGATCACTCACTGCTCCAACAGAAGGGAGGTGTTCTCTTCCACTGTTGCGTTCATTGTGCAGTGCGGAAGGATACATGAAGATGTAAAGTTAAAGAATGAGGCAAGGATTGGGCACTTACTTGTGGCAAACAAGATGGTACTGATGAGTGCATGACAATCAAATTTCTCGTTGTCACAAATTCTAGATAGCTTTTATCTTACCCAAGAGGAAGATAAATTGACAAGCACTTCCTTAGGCTTTCCTATATTCTATCTTCTCTTCTGTTCAGACTCTGAGTTTCATTTGTGTCCTACTATGTACTGAAAAGAGCCTATTTGAGACATTACCTAAGCATTGGTGCTGGCCCTGGATAAACAAACAAGGAGAAAGAGAAGTTGTTATAGCAACTTCACGGTGTCCAGGTCACTGATTTCCAAAAATGTGATGATCATTTTTAATGGAAAGTAGATAAGTGGCCTGCCTTGGTTTTATTTTCATTAATTTTCACTTTCTAAGAAGTAATTCCAATAAGAAAATGAGATGTGTTGCAAACACTGAATTATGTTGCTGGCCACTAGGTTTTGCATTTCTGGCCACATTTTGGTATGCTGCAGATTTTATGTAATTATCTACTATTAATCCAAATGTCAAAATATTTTAACTTTCCTCCTCCCATAAAAAAATCAGTATATTCTGAATTACTTAAAGATTAGCAAACTCATTTTCACCTATTCTTCCCAAACCATTGTAGACCATCTCCAACCCAGGGTAGACAGCAGCTGTATCTTCAGAAATAACAAATCCGTTTCCCTCTGTTCTTACACACAGATAAACGTTACACATTACTTCTTGCTAGTTCTTAAAATAAAGTCAAGATTTTTGTTTCCTTCCTGTCTGACATGATTAGTTTTGAAGTTCTGTTCCAATCTGCTCTAATCATAACTTCTCTCATCTTCAACCACTCAAGAAAATTTCCTTCTAGCTTCTTTCACTTTATTTTGATCATCTTAAAAAGTTTCTTTAAGTTAAGTGTGTGAGGGTAGATTTATTATATAAAGAACTATGACTGGACAGAAGAGCAAAAAAATACAACTGCCCACATTTTCTAGTAAATAATAATAGTTTGTCAATTGGGGATGGATAATGACCACTGCAATCTGTAAACAATTGAAGTAAAGAATAGTTTGGAAAAGTCAAGGTTTGGGGACTGGTAAAATAGTCCAGGAGGTAAAAGCATTTGCTAACAAAACTTATAACCTGAGTTTGATCACCAGGGCCACATTATGTGGTTGATGATAGCTGGCGACCACACACTGGCCTCTGGCTTCCAAACTTGTGCACCTGCATCCACAATAGTCTTTATATACATAATCATCTTTTAAATATTTAGAAAAAACCATTAAGCTTTGTTGAAATTAAGACATAGCCTGTTCCTGTGTTCACACTGTTCTCAAAACCAATGCAATCCTAATTTAGAAAGGGAGTGAAGTGTCTATCATCATACTAGCATATGAAACACTATTCTTAATTGTAATTAGACCTTTATTTCTAGATGGTAACTATGCTCCTATTGCATTTCATTACTAATGAAAACAATTTATACAAGCATAAGTATTAATATTATGAAATAGTATGCTTAAAATATATTTTGTTTGAGGCTCTTTGGGAATCGAATTTCCTTCAGAAACACACACACACACACACACAGAGACACACATATATACATGTTCACAGAGTGGTTTTAAAATGTGTTCTTCCTTAAGCATGCCAAAAGTCAGAGATTCTAAAATAGAAGATGAAAACATTAAGTGATTAGGCATCAGGAATAACAAACAAGATTATGAAGTAGCAAGAGCAAACTTCATTGCATAAAATCTGAAGTCAACATCATCTGCTTATCAACTCAGAAGTTAACCTGCTACACTGGCTGACACCTTTGTGTCTTTGGCCTCACGCTCCTTAGTTTCCTGATGGCAGTGACCCCACCTCAATTATATCTTCGTCACATTCAACCTTTTATGTCAGGCTGTACCAGGATTAATTAACCTTTGAATGTGCTATGATTACCACAGTGACACCTGCTTTTGAAGCCATGAAAACCTCATGGTGTATTTCCCTATATTCCCATACATAATAACTTTCTTTGTGCTAGTGAGGCTGTGAATGTACTTGTCCCCTAGAGAGCCAGTTAGCCATTCCCCACAAGTATCTCTTCTTTTCCTCTCCAGATTGAACTCTATTGTCAGTCATTTCAAATTGATATCTATGTTCACATTAGATTTTTCTCCACTTTGTGCTTCAAAAATATTGGCCTTATAACTTCTAGATTTCTCTAGGAGCTTCTTGATTGGGTTCTGCTGGAAGTTATAAGACCTTACTAAATGTGATGCCTTCCCAAGTAAAATTTCAAGCAAATCATTACTGCTTCTAGGAGACTCGCTTTACCTCCTAGACTGTGATAAGTCCTTGGTCCCAACATGTCACATCGCGATCTCATACACTGACCATGGTAACCTACAGCATGAGCCATGGAGGCAGAAATAGGTTGCATTCTGAAAACTGTCTCTCACTGGAAACTTGAACAGTTCCATTCCCTAAAAATTCAATTTCTTACATTGAATTTTTAAATTAGGATCTTTTACTATGCTCACTCCATGGAGCTCTTCAAAAGTTTTAATGAGTTCATACATGTAAATCGCTAAGCTGGGTCCTGGCAAGTAATAGTCCTTAAACAAACACTAGTCTTTTTTTTTCATTGATTACTACAATTAAAACCAACCAACTGGTGTTTCTTTAACACACTGCTTATTCCTGGAACTTCCCTTTCTCTTGTTGTATATATGATGACGGATGATTTCTTGCAAACATTCCTCTCTTAATAGTGGTTTTGGCCTTGCCTATCCTAAATTTTCATATTCTTCTTAGTTTCATTTATATTCAGCACCAACACTCCCCTCTCTCATAGTCCCTTTACTTTGGGGTGAAAAATTCCCGATTTATTCATTTCCTCTCTTTACATCTACTATTTCAAGCTTCTACACCATCTGTCCCCTACTTTGCTGCCAAAGTTATAGAAATAGATCATCTTATGATGTCTCCACTTTCTCAGAATTCTTCTCAAATTTAAGCCTACTGTCAAAGCTCAGTCTTGGCTTATTATATAAAATGGGTGTGTTGGTTATTGATTGAAAACAGTCTCCAATATAACCTTGAAGCTTTTGTCTCAAAACTGCTGCTGACATCCTAGTTAATAGGCAACACCCTCCGCACAGTCTCTCCCCTTCCTTCCATAGGACCCAATTCATCCACCACTCTTCTTTATAAACATGTTTTGACCATTTATGGTACTGGATTCTCTTTCTCTGTCAGTCTTTCAATAGAAATGTTTCTTGTCAAAATGGCTTCTAGTTTTACTTTATCTCCCCTCTAGTAGCTGATTATTTTATTCATTCTGAAGATTTTGATTCTTTCATGAATCTCAAGCAATAATTATTATCTCACTCTATAACTTCTAAGTTTAAAATCAGTTAAGGTATGGCACCTTCATTTTTTATCTTTTATACTTTCAAATAACTAGAAACCAGAAAATTTAACAAGCATAGTACTTTCCAATTGACTTTCCATATTTGTTAGGGGTCACTCTCCTCACATTTGAGATGTGCAACTCAGCTTTAACATCTCTCTGTCCATGTGCCCCACAACTGCATGCATATCATGGCTTCTAATCATGGCGTTCTTCACACATCCAAATCCTGTCACCCACTCTTGCGTCATTATAACTCAGAATGGAAATGTTACAATAGCCTCTTAGTTCAGTTTCTTTCTTCTAAATCTGCTCAGTTGGTGGCCTTTGATGTTGCTGATCATCTAGTTGGCTGTCTCTAAGATGTCGGTAGGCTCACTACCTCCACATCTTTATTCCTGTACACTCATTCTTACGTCTTCATTTGGGAGTATCAGCACATATTTTATATCGGCTTCCCCAGCTCCATTCAGACTGCTCTTTCTTTGCCAAATGTTTGCCACATTTTCTACAAGCTTTTTGTTGATGTTTTTCTTTTTTTGTTTTCCTGTTATATTTACTACTTTGTCTTACAATAAAACTTTGTGCATTGTTCAAGAGCCCATTCAAATATAAATTTCCAAAGAGTTCTCCAAGTTTTTACAGTTGCTATAACAACTATTTAATTAGCATGTTCTAAACAATGCAAGCCTCTAATGGCAATACTTGTCTTGCCCAATATTCATCTAAACACTTGTTTGAAGTGAAGATATTTTATCTTGATTTTCTTTGTAATTTTTATACTATTTATTAAGATTTAGTAAAAACAACAAATTGAGCTGTGGAAATGAACTTATACATGATAATGCAATCAAATTTAAATAGAATTAAGGTCTTAGAAGCACCAATAAGTGTCATAACCAATCTTGACATTTCAAGTCATTTTTAAAATATGATTAACAAACTGTTTAAACTTAGGCATCAGCTTATGTAGCAAACTTCTAACATTTACTAACTCTATTTAGTTCACATTCTAGAATGACTTTCAAATAGAATTATTTCAACTTTCATCTCCAAAAATTTTGCCTCTAATACTGAAGGCCAATGCTGCCTTTATCATCTTATTAACCAGGATATTTGAAAGTGACATAATTAAAAACTGAATACAGTCTTTTTTCTCTTCCTTCCCTTTTACCTACTCTTACTACCCCTCTAATCTGAGGAGTGATTGTACCTAGCATGGTGTAGGTTGTGCTAGAAAACATCTACCAGTCAAGGACTAAGCTTCCTTTGTCCAATTATTAGCTGAGAAACAGCACCTTCAGTCTAACAACCACAGAGGCTCTGGACACTGCCAAAGAAGGTCTTTCCTCTGGTGTGCATTATGTGATCAAAACCTCATTCCTGAGCATAGAATTTCAGAGACATTGAGACAGAGGCACTCACCTGAACTGAGCCCAAATTCTCTGATGCAGAAACTGATACAAGAAATATTTGCTTTTGAAACCAAAATGTTTTTGATACAGGCATGATTCCTTACATTTGGAGCACTGAAGACATTATTCTCTTACAAACTGAAGTTTTGTGGCAATCATGATAGAGACAGTTCATAGGTGTCCATTTCCAATTAGTATGTGTTCTCTCTCCAACTTACATTGAAAAATCTTAACATATTACAACTTATAATTATCATAATTATTATAATAATGATCAGTGATAGTTCGATGTTTTATAATTGGGGGAGGCAGTTTCATGAACCGTGGCTGTGTAGACAGAAACCATAATACATGTTGGCTATGTTCTGACTGGTTGAAGACGGCAGGTGAGCCTGTATTGCCTGGAGTATCTTCTCACTGACTATCTGCTCACTTTTTCGTTCCTTTGCCTTCAACTTTCCTATTCCCAAGCAAATCAGTGTTGAAACTGGGATGGTCACTTCTCAGTGCTCTCTAAGTATACAAGTGAAAGGAATTGTTTATGGCTCCCATTTTGTTCAAATGCAAAAAAAAAATTGAGACTGGTGAAAAATAAAGACAAAACAATCTGCAAACCAAAGGCCTTTTATAGCAAACAGTCAAGATCTGAATTCTCGCTAGCATTTAATTGGAATGCAAATGAAAAGCTCTTGAAGGAAATTAAATTTTTGTCTTCAGTCAATGCATGAGTGATTAAGAAAGAAATAAAGGAAGAAATAAAGAGAGGGAGGGAGAGATGGAGGGAAGATGGAAGGAAGGCACAGAGCAACATGCTTTGAAGAAAGGTTTAGGGGTCTGGAAATAAAATCAAGCGAACCATTCCCTTAAGCCACAGCCAAATCCAGAAAGAAAAAAATATGTCTTTTCAATTCTGTGAAGATTGGAACAGGTGGAAAGTTTCAGGCAGAGTCTTTGAGGCTAACGGAGGTTGACTTCCGACATGTACAGTGGGGGAAAATTGTCTTTAAAATGTAAAAAATCTAGAGTGAGGTAACAAGTGTTGATTTCAAAGCTACAAAGAGTTATCCAGAATACCCCGTAAGTGTGATTGAGGTAAATGGCTACACAAAAGAGCAGATTTTCATGTAAGATTCCACGTAAGACTGTCATGTCTAGAAGGATACAGTGACTGATTTTAAGCTTCAAAGGACAGGCAAAGCACACTGTGGCAGTTGAACGGAGTTGCTAATTTTAGGTTGGAGTGACAGTCCCTG
This sequence comes from Microtus ochrogaster, assembly GCF_000317375.1. Classification (NCBI taxonomy): domain Eukaryota; kingdom Metazoa; phylum Chordata; class Mammalia; order Rodentia; family Cricetidae; genus Microtus; species Microtus ochrogaster. The sequence goes on from NC_022022.1 coordinate 12,486,026, forward strand.
TCTAGGAATCAGGGGATCCTTCAGAATTATAACAAATCTCTTAAGTTACAATAAACAAATGCCCAATCTTATATGAGAATATAAAATGTGGTTTGCTGAACTTTTTAAGCCTGCTTTGAGACTTAAAAATCAGAACTATTTAATAAAGCCAAAACATATCTTTCAAAATAATGTTACTATTGGAGTTTTTTATTTTAGCCATTCTGACAGGTGTAAGATGATATCTCAAAGTTGTTTTGATTTGCATTTCCCTGATCGCTAAGGAGGTTGAGCA
>NC_022022.1:12489419-12493871 GCF_000317375.1 Microtus ochrogaster
AGGGTGGGAGGAGGGGGAGGGAAATGGGAGGCTGGGAGGAGGTGGAAACTTGTTTTTTTTTCCTTTTCTCAATAAAAAAAAATTAAAAAAAAAAACAAAATAATGTTACTTATTGACAATGCAAATAGGTATCAGCATACCTGATGAAGATAGATGATACAATTGTGTTCGTTATTTTTTTCTGTTACCGTGACAAATTATCCAACAAAAGCAGAGAATTGTGTACTTCAGCTAAAAGTTAAGTGTTCAGTCTGCCTGAGAGATCAGCCATCATAGATGTTGATATTATTTTTTTATGCTTATTAAAACAACACCCATGTTCAGGACAGGAATCCTAATGTAATTTAGACCTTCAGATCTTACTATGTAAAAAACATATTCATAAGGGTGTCAGTGTCATAAGTTAACAAAAATGTCTGGAGAGAATTCACTGGCCTAAATGCTAAGAATATTCATGATTTAATAGAGGGAGTGAGAATATCAGCACTAACAGGAATGAGAGAAACCGATTCTCATTCTTACATGTGACTTTGCGACATTTAGAATTCAGGAAAAGCAGTGACTGCAAATGTGGAGAGAGAGAGAACTAGAATTAAACATGTAGCCCAAATATGTGATAAACTTAATTCAACGTGATGATATAATTTTATGGAGTGAAGAATATGAGAAATAATTTTGACTGTGAACTTGTTGGCATTGACACTCGCTATGAAAACAAACATGAAAGCATATTTATAGGAGAGTTTTTAGATTAGATTGGTTGAGGTTATAAAATGCTTCCTATGTGGGCAGCACTTCTCCGTAGGTCTGGGTATGGGAACAAATCAAAGGGAGAAAACGTGGCACAATATCCTCTGCGAGTACAATGCCACCTACTCCTTCATGGTCCTGACGCCATACTCTCTCTGATGTGATGAACTGGAGCCACAATTGTGAGTTGAAATTAACCCTTCCTTCTCTCTGATTTTTCTTTTGTCAATGATTTTGTCAGAGTGATAATAAAATTGAACACAAGGAGTTATATCTTGTGGATGTACATAAATAAATGGACAAATAGTTCCTTGAGATAGAGTCTATTCCTATGGAAAGCTCTCTGCACAACAGCGAAAAAAGAAAACAGGATTCAGAATCCTTAGGTAAAGTAAGTTGTTGAAGCAACAAGATAGTCTGGGAGACCAGACTCTAACTTAGAAAAGACATTCTATAGTGTGTAAAACTCAATTACATGGAAATATATGTTGCAGAGATGTCTTTTCTATAAAGAAGAAGCTGTCAATGATTTAAATATTGTTGCTTTTGCTTTGTTATCTTATGAAATCACATAGACACTTTCATTTTTCTGTGACTCCCACCCTAATCAGTCAGCAGATTCTAGAACCAAGGCAAGATCCTCTCACAGCAAAGAGATCGCAGCTCACCGAAGACTCATTGATCATTAGTAGCTTTAGCAATAGAATACTTTTAGTGAGTTATATGATAGGCTTCAGTGCAAGATGTAATACCATACTTAATACACTACAGTGAATTGGAAACCATTTAATGAATGTGGTGAAATGAAAAACGTCAGGAGACTTCCTTTATTGCAATAGTCTCTTTGTTTGCCGTGGTCAGAAATGGAGATCATAGTAGCTCCGAGTTAGGTCTGTGTCACTAGCAATCCTTTTTCTTTTCTAATATTTTATGGAACCTGTGTAAATATTTGCTGCCATCTAACTTCGTCCTTTCTGAGAAGCACATACCGAGTGATAAAAAACTTCCTTAAACTAGCTGGGCAGTGGTGGCACATGCCTTTAAACCCAGCTCTTGGGAGGCAGAGGCAGGCAGATCTCTGTGAGTTCAAGTCCAGCCTAGTCTACAAGAGCTAGTTCCAGGACAGGCTCCAAAATAATTTGTCAAATTATTGAGAATATTCATCTAAATGGGGAAAAGTGAAGTCAGTCTGCCATTTAGAATCATAGTCCCTCACAGTAACCGGAAAAATTTTTGAATGATTTCACAAATAAAACTGCTATTTGCTGTGTGTATTATGAATCAGCCCAAAATCAAATCCTACATCTGCCTGTTAGTAGAATATGACCTTGGGTGAGTTCTTAACCTTATAAATCTCGGTTTCCTAATCAACTGGAATGAATTTATATTATTCACCTCAAGAGGCTTTTTAAAGATTAAGTGCATTAATATTTCAAAGCAACTGGCAAAATGTTCTACCAATAGTTAGCAAAAGGCAGCTGTCTTGATTAAGGCTCCTGAAAGACATTCTGAAAAGGAAGGTTCTTATTCATAAACCTTAAAGATCAGACGCAATGTTTTGCTTTGCCTGTGCTCTGCTCGCTAGCTGACATAGGTCACAGCCACTTCCTTAATACAATTATATAGGACCCTGACCTTTATAAGTCAGGAAGAAATATAAAGTTTAGAATTGTCACAAAACATTTGAAAAGATTCATTTTTTAAGGTTTTGTTTACTCATTAGAGGTTTGTCAAGTTGTAGGAAAAACTCACAAGGTTTTCTCTAGAATACAGCAAGGCCAATGCACATAAAATTGTTACTAATTTTTTTTTCTTACTCCCATTTTTATTGATGAGGAAACAAATATAAATTTAACATTGAACAAGTTGCCCAAGACCAGTGAACTTATTAGGGGTAGCGTGGAGAGCTACCCCTATCTTGTTTGCTTCCAAAGCTTGTGTTCTTGTCTCACCCAGGGACGCACCTTTAAATCCTCTCCCACGAGCTCTACTGTAAGTGTCTCACAGGACAGGGATGTCACTGGATGTTTCTCTCCCACCAGCCAGTTCCCAAATAACCACTCTGAGGCTTAACATTAAGTACAAACTGTTTGGCTTATTAGCTCAGGCTTATTCTTAACAAGCTCTTATAACTAGCCCATTTCTACTACTCGGTATTTTACCACGAGGCTCATGACTTGTTACCTCACTTCTTGCTTCTCTGGGGCCAGTTGGGGTTTCCCTCAACCCCACCTTCTTTGCCCCTGTATCTCTGTTTGTGTTTCCCACCTGGCTCTAATTGCCTGGCTATTGGCCAAATCAGCTTCTCAATTAACCAATGGCAATAAAACATATTCAGAGCATACAGAGGAGCCTCCCATATCACAGGGATCATATCATATGTACCTCTGTGTCAGCACTGCTTAACCTAGAAGCTGCCAAGAGACGTAGAGTGGAAAGGGGCTGCCTACCTGCTTTATTCTGTCTGTCAGTGTGCTGGATGGAGATGTGCTGCCATGTGTGATTGTATTAGCTCTTGGCAGTGAGATTTTCCCCTTCTCTTAAAGTTATTCAATTTTGTGTCTGCTGAAAGCGGTAGCTTTTCTCCAAAAGTGCTCGTATTCATAGCCATGGAAATCACCGTTTAATTTCAAGGGGTTTTGCATCTCTTGTGTCTTATCCCCGATCTCACTAGAGGATTGTAGACCAGGTAGAAACTTGCTGTTGGTGGCCAGTGCTGTTCTCTTTATGTCTGGAGACATCACCGTTGTAAGATGCCTCCCATGGTTCATGTGTTTGGACTCTTGGTCCTCCAGCTCACAGTACTGCTTTGGAAGGTTGTGGAGCCTTTAGAAGGCGGAACCTCTCTCAGGACTAGCCCTTACGGTTTGTAGTGTGCCCTGCCTCCTGTCTGGTCTCCGCCTCTGCACTTCCTTCTCCATGATGACCTGGACTCCCACATCATGAGCCACAGTAAACACAGACCCTGTGGTGACCTGAAGCCACAGTACTTCCTTTTTGCCTGTCTCCTTTTACCTTTAAACAGAATGGTTTCACTGAGTAGCTCAGGCTGGCCTCAGATTTACAACCTTCCCACTTCAGCCTCCGTGGCGTGACAAGCCTGTGCTACCGTGAAGCACTTCGTATTTGCCATTGGTTTATCACTCCCGGGCCCTGTGGTAGCCGGCACAGAGTAGGTAGTTGTCAGTGTTTTCTTTTAAGAGGGCTTTTAGGGGGCTGGGTGTAGTGGCACACGTCTGTAAGCCCAGAACTCGGAAGGTGAGGAAGAGGAGGCCTACTTGAGGCTGCAAACGTGAGAACATGTCAGATGAAGAAAGGAGACGAGGAGCTGGGAAGATGAGCGATGGCTCAGCCAGTGTAGTTCCCACCATGTAACTGTGGGGACCTGAGGCTTGCAGCTCAGCACCCACGTAAAGCGGAGTATGGTGTGCGCTTGTTATCTGAATGCCGGGGAGACAGAGACAGGAGGATCCCAGGGCCTTCTGGCCAGCCTGCTTAGCTGAAGTAAGATCTAGGTTGACTGGAAGACACTGGCAAAATAATAAAATAATAAAATGGACAGCAACCAAGGAAGACACCTTGTATCATCCCACTGGCCTCCACATGCATGTCCATGCACGGGGCTGGGACACCTGCACACACATGCATATACACTGGCACACACTTATGTACCCATCGACAAATACACAGATTGATTAAAGA
>NC_022022.1:12494807-12577006 GCF_000317375.1 Microtus ochrogaster
TGCCTAGGCTCCCCCAAAGCCAGTATGTGCAGTAGGATCAAAAACCCATTGCCATTGTTCTTGAGTTCTCAGTAGTCCTCATTGTCCGCTATGTAAGTCCGGTTTTATCCCATGCTTTTTCAGACCCAGGCTATCTGGTCTTGGTAGATTGAAATTGCCTAATCCGCTATTTTCCTGAAATGATCATTTAAAACTTGTATTATATTGGGAAAACTTCAAGCAACTATTTTTTTTTATTATCCTCCATCTGTTTCTGCCTTTTCTCTTCGTATGAGGTCCTTTCTTTATAAACTATAAACAGAAGGTGGAACGTCCAATGTGTGAGGATACCGTTCTCCCAGTAGAATCACACCAAGGAACTAGTGCAATGTTTCTCAACTTTAAAGCTCCTTCCAGCGAAGGAAGTGAGACAACACATTGAATTCTATGTTATATATAACGCTTGTTTCCTGTATTTGCTGTTTAAGAAAAAAATGTCTAAAACGAAAGTATGAGCTAACATTTCCATCTCTAATCCATTTTTTTTTTTTGAGACAGTGTTTCTCTGTAGCTTTGGAGTCTATCCTGGAACTAGCTCCATAGACCAGCCTGGCATCGAACTCTCAGAGATCCCCCTGTGTCTGCCTCCCAAGTGCTGAGGTCAAGGTGTGAGCCACCACCTCCTGGCTAACATCCCTAGTCTTTTTAATAAGGACATTATTACTTATAGACAAATGTTAGTGGTGAATGTATATATATATATATATATATATGTGTGTGTGTGTGTGTGTGTGTGTACACATATATACTTGCATATACATGTATATGTGGGCATATATGCATATATATTTATTATCTTATATATTATTTTGTATTCTATTCCACTGCAGTACCTGCAGCTTCTCACAGCCTAATAAATTCATTTAATAACCTCACAGTCGTGAACTGACAGAATTTGTAAAGCACAGCTCTGGGACTACCCTGGGAAGTGTCTTGACAATAATCAAAAATCTAACTCAGTTCTGATGGAGATAGTTTACAATAAAATGTAAAATCATTTTAAAGCTATTGTTAATGTATTGGATTTATATATAATTCTTTAAAATGTGAATGAAAAGCTTATTTTAATGGAAGTCAACATGGAATAATACATTAGCTTATGGTAAAAAAATACATATATAATTTAAATAGAAATTTCATCAGAGTGGGTTGCTATGCAAAATGTCTCAGCAACTAAAATGGAAGCTCAGGTTTCTAGTAGAATTCAGAAGGAACAAGACAATAGATTCCTAACTCAGATAGAGAAATTTATTTAAGTACAGGGATAAAATGGAACAAGTAATAACTCCATTAATTGAGGATATAAATAACTGCTACATAGCTCTTACAGGCATATGATAATTCTCAGAGAAGGACCCAAATGAATTCGAGTACATTTGTCTCCTTTAATTACTTTGCCTGAGCTGAGCTGAGGCACACCTTTAATCCCAGCACTAGGGAGGTGGATATAGGAGCAATTACCGCTGGACAGAGAGATGAATAGAAAAGGGAAGAGACAGAAACTCGCTGGAGAGTGTCGAGCCTGAGGTTTGATAGAGATACAAGACAGGCTGAGGATCACTCCTTCGGTATGAGCATTGGTAGAGGTAAAAGGTTTCTCCAGTGGCTTACTGTTCTGTTTCTCTGATCTTCAGTATTAATCCCCCCCCCCCAAAAAAAGAAAGAACTCTTCATTCTCCAATCACTTCCATGCTTGGCTGTTCTCTTTTTGGAAGAGGGACAGTTGAGTGTAGTTTTGGTTTCTACATCCTCATTTTTGAACCGAAGGCCTATTTTGGGTGTTTGTACATTATATGTAATTTTTCATCTACATTTAAGGCAAACTTTTTCAAGTATGGTAAGGACACATTTAGATATATTGGCTATGCCCCATATTATTAGTATTGGTTTTAGTATGGAATTTTAATTAACAAATATATAAAGTGATCAAATTATAGTTAGGTAGATACATAATCTTTGTGTTTGGAAGTGTGTACTATCATTGTAAAAGGAATCATTGACACAATTTTAGTGTTCCGTACTTCACAGAACGTGTTGCTAAACTATAATATTGTATTACCAATACTGGCACAGGTTTATTTCTATACAAAAGTAATAATCAATCAAAGCAACAATTTTATAACAAGTATTTTAGGTTTTCAAAAAATAGACCATTTCTTTGACTGTGTTGCTATAGTGTGCCTTCATATATCCACGCCACCTACCCTCTAACCCTCCCCCATGACCCCTCAAACACATGTCATTCACAATGTCATATCCTCTTTTGTTTTATTTTTTGCTAATAAATTTTAAGTCCTCACTGCTCTCGCGAAAGACCTGAGTTCAACTGCCAGCCCCCACACTTGGGAACCCATGCTCACATACGACTCAAAGCTCTCTGCCACATGGTCTCCATGAGGGGTAGGTAGCTCACACATGCATATACAAACAGTAGCCACAGACTAGTAGAGACTCAGTGCAGAGAAGATCCCATTCTTCTTCAGCAGAGTCATAGAAAATATGAAACATGAATGTTTGTGAAATTGAAAGTCTAAATAATATCTAAATGCTTTATTGTATTTATTAAATCATTATTTCAAATTTAAAAATCCATGCTTAATTTTACACTCCATAGTACAAATAAAGGCAAAGTTGAGATTCAGGGAGAAATATGTATTCATACCAATTTGGTCATGTTCGGCATTTATATCTTTAAATGTAGATAATTTCATTTAGTCTGAACACAGTAAAATAAAACTGCATGTTATAACTTTTAAGGAATTAATTTTCCTAATACATATGAAATTTTAAATACTGGTAAGGAATATTAAATTAGGTAGTTCTGCGTATCCTCTTCAGAGTCATTCACCACCATTTGTAGTAAAGCATTATTTTTGGCTGGGTTATAGCCAAAAATAAGTGGCGAGCTTGTTGTACACCCATGAGGACCTGAGTTCAAGGTGCAGAATCCATGCATAAAGGTGGATATGATGGTCTGCTCTAGTGAAGTTGGTACTGTGAAGCTGGAGATTAGAATTTGTTGAGCAGGAACCAAGCCTATTTGTTGATCTCCAACTCTGAGAGGGACTCCATTGCAAAACCAAAATGTATAGACATAAGTGGTAGTGCCCAAGGTTGATTTCTGCCCTTTGAAGGCGTATGTATAAATATTTGCACACAGTCACATGTATGTGTATCACACATATAAACATGTAAGAACATATACACCCACGCAAATAAACATCATCCTTGTTCTGTTAAAAACAACTAACACTAATATAGATTATCTGATGTATATAAATATTGGTTTCTATTATTTATCACATCATAAAATCGTGGAGTGGATTTGTGAATCTAGGTGGAGAAAATACAAATTCATCTAAAATATGTATTTACTATAAATATGTATTTAAAATATACACTTGTTACAAGAAACAATAGTTAGTAGTTCATGAATATTTGTGTTCTTTTATTTTTAACTTACTATTCATCAAAAAATAACTATTATGTTATTTATATATTATCTTTTTCTGTTTGCAGGAACCATTGGTAAAGTACATTATTATTTCTTATAAAATTATTGACCACTTTTAAAATTCCCCTTTGAATCTCTGCAAAGGATTTAAATTGCTTTTTTTTAACACAACCAAGTAGACACTGTAAATTTTGCATGCTAAATTAATTATTCATGAAGTGGATTAACTAATACACATTTAAGTCTCTAGAGAAATCCCCCTAACCCCTGAAGGGGAGCTGAAAAAAATTCTCTTTCATACTGAGAACTGTGCAGGGTGCTGACATTAGCTCAGCCATAGGAATTATGAGGATAAATTAGTTAAATTACTCTGAAAATAATACGTAAGGAATAGTTTATTTGAACAAAGGTCATTCTTATTAAATCTGATTCACAGATTATCCAAATATTTAGCAAGCCTAAAATTATTTTACTTTATATAAAGATGGAAAGATTAAAGCTACCAAGTAGAAAGTGGAAATTTTTGTTTTTAAGATTAATTGTTTCTACCTGTGTTGATCTGTAGTGCTATCTTGTTTGTTTAATCAGCCTTTATTTTCTTGAGTAAAGAAAATCAGCATCTCCAACTTTTTGAACTGTGCTTTTACAGTGACTTACAGAGTGAATCCAAGAGGTGTTTTATTTTTCCATAATTCAAGAATTTCTGTACTTTGTCACAAACAAAACAAGACTGGTGGAATATCAAGTTGTTTAAATTCAATTAAATAGGCTCATAGGATAAATGTGTGAAATAGGTAAGATTCCTAAAGAATGAGCTCAAAATACTGTATTATGGTATTTTCTTTGGATTTTCATATATTCTTTAGAAGATACATAAATAAAATGAATATTAATATTTAAAAAGGTGGAAGCTATAGAAAAGTTTATTAAAAAAACTCAACACTAGCAAAATTTGATCTTGATACTTCCTGCAAAATGCTTCCTTCCATGTATATACGAGTGTGAGAATGTGTATAAGAGCTTAGCTCCACATGGCTGACTGAGCCTTAAGCCTTATTGGAAGCTGACTGAATCTTAAGCCTTATTGGAAGGAAGCAGTGACTACTCTTGCCTTTCTTAATTACCTCACTACTTCTTTTCATTATTTTTTTTTTAGTATCCACATATATAATCTTTAAGACTGCAATAGTAACTTGCCTGGAAAATTTTCTTTAATATTTATATGTCTAATTTAGTTGCAGTGTGCCATGGGTTTTCACGTTTACTCTACATGTCAGCTTTCCGAACTATCATAATATGATTTCTGAATCATGGAGTTAAACCTTCAAATCATATAAAAAGATAAGCTATTTGAGATTACAAATCTAGTTATTTAAATACTAGATACAGATAGACAAAACCATTTGCTTTTGTCTAACCTGTGACTCTCAAGATAAAAATATGAAAGCGTTTCAAATTTACTTTCATTGAGAGGGTTTACATTAGTGGGTATAGACATTAAATATCCATATTTCTTATTTATTAGTCCATTAGATTCTTCAAGATATTAATATAAAAATCTAAAATTTTTAAATATGAAGTACTTAAAATATTTTTCTTTGTCATAGATGGGCACAATTTGTTTTCCCCAATGTATTGTTTTTAAATTTCCTCTATTGATTGCATTTTGTTGTCATAGTAAAGTTTTAATGGGACTTAAATCACTACTTTCTCACTCCATGTTTTTTTATCTTATTACATCACCTAGTAGGTCATAAAAATATTCAATCTAAAGCATTATAATTTATTTTATATAACTCAAGATTTTCTGCAGGCAGTTTACAATAGATGTAAATTAATCTATTGCATTACATTAACTTTGCTAAGAATAAATCATAAAATATTTATTCGATACTCCTCTGCAAGAAATTTTGCAATTGAGAGTAAAATTCTACAATCAAGAGATCTACCAAAGAGATAATATACATATGATATTTATCTTATGATACTTAGAGGCTGCTGTGACATTTAATACAGTTTTGCTGAATCAACTGAAACTGATTAAAAAATGCAGTCTCTTTATTAACTGGTAAAGAAATTTGCCCTGAGTCTTTTTTATTGCATTATAACAAACAAGCCACACCTAAATTTTGTGCTTTCATAAATTTATTTTATCTCATAGGTCTAAGTGTTATCGGGTTTTATGTGAAGGTATATGCACAAAGTTTAATTAGGTACACTCAGAGGGTGCCTGGGATCAACCTATATGTCTTCCTTAAGCATCTGACTCCTAGCTGGAGTACTTGCAAGCCTCAGCAACTGGTTTCCCCAAGCCAAACGTCTGTGTTCTTGTGCTCACTTCAATTTAGTTGAATTTATTTCTAGTTCTGGGATTCAACCAGGTGTGAAATGCCAAGTCTTTATTTGATATATGGACCATCTTCACCATCTACCTTCATGCCAGCTTCCTGTCTTTCCAAGACTTCTATGGATCATCACATATTTAAGCTAAAAGTGCTTTGGTCGTATAGAACAAGCAACTTAAAACTGAAAACTCAAGTCCTTAAGTTTTTCTGCTTCACTTTCATATTTCTGTCACAGGCTTTTTGTCTTTCCTCTCCATCACCTCTCTTTAAGTTCAGTTCCAAACGTCAGCTCCAGAAAGAATTCTTCTTATTTTGAATACACTTGGGAAGGAAAACTAACGTGTCCCACTTAGTACAGTTGAGGATTCATTTGCTCATTTCTCAAGTTTAGCTTCAGCTTAAAAGTTATCAACTGAAGTGCTTTGATTATTACTTTTTGCAAGACTCTAGTTTTTAAATAGCCTTTGCTTTTGTCTTTGGTATCTGTATATAAATAGAGGGGAAATGCTGTGATCATTCTAATTACCCTAGAACCAAAAATCAGAAGCTATGTTATTAAGGTACAAGTAGTGAAATATGGAAACTGTGAACATAAAAAAGAAAATTGTAAAAGGAACAAGGCAAGAAATTAAAACATGGAGAATTTTAGGCTCCAGGAAAAACGTGGATAGACATAGGAAAGATATCTAAAAAGTCAAGAAAAATAGTGTTCTAGACAATCACTGATGCTGTAAAAAAAAGTATCAATAAATGTAAGCTACCTACTTGTTTATAATAATTCTGGTGATAATTAGATATCCCAACAATCAAAAAGGACAATATAATGAAGAGAAAAGAGGAAATATAATAGACTTTTTTACCACCCTTTGGAAGGTTAAATGTCCTTTCCCTTTTTCCTAGTCCCTTGCCATATACATATGCTGTGGGATAATACTTTTGTACACTGCAAAGATTTGCCACTCATATAGTTTATTAAAATTTTGATTGGCCAGTAGCGAGGTAAGAAGTATAGGTGGGGCAACCTTACTAAGAGAATCATGGGAAGATGAAAGACAGTCCATCATCAGCCATACACAGAGGAAGCAAGATGAGAATGCCCTACTGAGCAAAAGATACCAAGCCACGTGGCTAATCATAGATAAGAATTATGGGTTAATTTAAGTTTAAGAGGTAGTTAGTAATAAGCCTGAACAGTAGGCCAAACAGTTTATAATTAATATAAGCCTCTGTGTATTTCTTTGGGACTGAACTGCTATGGGACTGGATGAAACAGAAACTTCTGTCTACATATATATGAGAAAGATATTTATGACATATGGATAAATAAATAAAATATATATACTTAATGTAATAAATGTATGAATATTTTTGCTCTTTCTGCATGTAACCTATAACTAACTCTAAAAATATAGATTCTTGAGATGCAAAAATGTAATTACATAATTACATTTCTCCTCTTATGAATTTGCTGCTCTAGCCAATATAAAGTGATAACAGACAGTTAAAATAAAGTTTCACTTAACAGAGATGGAAATATGCATGTCTTTGTAAGTCAACATCCCAAAATTTGTAATTGAGCATTGTTAAGATTATTAGAAGCTTTTATCTGACACTTGTTAAAGAAGATGGGTTACTGAATACATGATAGAGTATACTCTTCTGACCACATAGAAGTCAGGAAGCTCATAACACAGTGCTGAATGCCTCAACTTATTTTTGTGACTACATTATTGTAGTTTTTATTAAAAGTCAAAACAAAAAAATCTACTCTTACCTTTGCAATAAATAAAGCTAGTAAATGTTGTCAACATTCAGTGTTCATTCCAGATCGGTTCTCTGTAATCAAGGCGCAAACAATAACCACAGCTTTATTTTTTAATTGCAAAGATTTCATGCATTCTCTGTCCTAGTACACTGATAACAGCCTCCAAGGCTCGCTGTGGAGTAGCAACAGCAAACAACCACAGGCTCATTTGGCCCTCACTGCTTCTGTCTTTGGTAACTTCCTTCAAGACCCCTGATAAAGAAACAATTACTAAATTCCAGACACAAGAAGCCTATCCAGAAAGTTCTAGACATTTTCTTTGGAAGAGATCTGCATTAAAAACATAATATCAAAATGGAGAAACTTGACAACAGAAGCTTCATTTTCCTGTCTGCAAACACAATTTGAGATTCTGAACCATCAGTGATGGTTAGTGTGTCACATAAAGTGCAAGGCGTAGGTTAGTGTCAGGGAAATACTATCTGTGATGGTGGGTTCCTTCACCTTTCTACTTTGTCCTGAGTAACTAGTGTCTATGTTTTTATACTGTATCTTGTTATCTTAGATAAAGAAAACAAAAAACTCGGGAGGCAGAGGCAGGCGATCTCTGTGAGTTCGAGACCAGCCTGGTCTACAAGAGCTAGTTCCAGGACAGGCTCCAAATCCACAGAGAAACCCTGTCTCGAAAAACCAAAAAAAAAAAAAAAAAAAAAAGAAAGAAAGAAAAGAAAAGAAAACAAAAAACAACTACAACAAAGGAGCCATCTATTAGGTGAATTTTAAGTTCCTCCAAAACTTATAAATGATTAGCAGGTAATTTTGGCCCTGTGATAGTTTCTATAGAAACATGCTCCAGATAATTAACATTTCATGAAGACTGTTGTGTTAGTCTAAAACCAGTGCCCATTTCCCCCACTTTACATTATATTTCTTATTTCTTAAAGAGCCAGGACAGATGGGAGCGCTGTTAAAACATTAACAGAAAGATATATGGCCTTCAGTTTCGTTTGTGAAGAGCTGTTGCTCACTCTGTTTTCTGTAGAAGCAGTGAATCATCAGAGGCACTTCACAGCTGCACCATCCCTGGCAGAGATCCCTGCTTTGCTGCCCTTGTCAGCCATTAATAGTGCTGTCTCCTGGCAACTGTGGTCAGTGTCATCCAGCCCTGTCTAGGGGTTTGGATGCTATCTTCTGCTGAAAACATGAAGTACATGTCAAACACATAGCCAGTCCTCTCACTGTGTTTCTACAAGCCCTGCCAGCTGTATGCAACTGGTGACAATGCAGATAGGGTAGCCTTCTAGTTTTCATGGGGTCTCACAGAGGCAAGCAATGCTATCGCTTAGACAGACACAGCTCCAGGATCAGGCCACTGTACTGATTGCATTTGCACAGACATACAACTTTTTTCATGGCATCTTCAGTCATTTCAGTATAAAATACATGTTATATATGTATATATGTGTAAACAAAGTATTTATAACTATAATATATACATATATGTATACATATATATGCATATGTAACAACATATATGTGTACTGTAACAACAATAAGGTTTAAAACAATATAATGCTATTTTGCTGCTACTAGCAAGCATAATTTAGATACGATATTTCTGAAAATTAGATTAACAACAAATATATGTGTGTGTAATATATATATTACAGTGGCCTCCCTAAAAGCATTTATCTTACTATTGCATTTTCTACTAACATTTTTGTATACATGTGCATAAATAGTTAATGTTCTCACGTATATATACATATATGATTCACATATTATATATATTCATTTGTCATATATCACTTAACTATCTTTCATGCTTAGCATATGAAACTAATGAAATTGTTTTGTCTAGTATGAATTTTCCTGATATTTAAGGAAACTTGCAATCAGTGAGAACCCATTTAGTAGGTTTTTCACATAAGCAACAGAATGTGAATATAACCTTTAGATGAAATTCATAAACACAGAGTAGATTTTTGACAGTGGATGGTCTGAGGGCTTATTGTATCAGCTACTCTTTGTAAAGTGCCATATTTTAGGAGCTGGCAGAAAGAATTTTGTCAGATTTTCAAAAAAAAAGGCTACAATAACATATATTTCTTTTAGATAAAAAAACAATTTAGTGGAAACTTTGGTTTTAGGGCTTTTAAAGGCTCGTTACAGATGCATGAAGTGCCTTCGTAGTCTGGAAATATTTAGGAAACTTATCAAATACATTTACCAAGTAATCTTTTCTCAGCTTTCTGAAAAGTTTCCCAAATACACTATAAAAAATGGCTATTCAGAAAGCTTTCTATTGAAAGAAATTTCTATCAGCCCATAGTTAAATCCAGATTTGTATACAAATACACTTTTGTTATGTAAGTTAGCAATGCTGCAGCCATGATAAAAGATAAATGAAAAAGATTTGGAACCAAGACTAAATATACTATATCAAAAGGCAAAATAACTCATTAAATACAAGTTGGACTTATAAAATAGCTTCCTATCAAAAGTCATAGCATTTCAGAAGAAAAGATAAAAATAGTAAGAGCATAGCATCGTATAATTTAGCATACATCAAAGCAGCTAAAATCTGGAACTGAAATATTGTGATTTTAAAGAATAGGTCCCCATTTGTGTGAAGGGCAGATGTGATCAAAGACAGGAAGAACTGTGGATTAAATAGGATATCCATCAATCAAACTATGCTGTGACTCAGGAGCATGCCCAGGATACACCGCAAAACTGCTGCTGACAGGAAGCTAACGTGATTAATTCATAAGTGCCAAGTCACATTTTTTCTGGCTTTTACACAAAACAAGTTTCTCATTAGTCTTTGACAAAAGAATCCAGTGGGATTTGATGCTACTCTCTGGAGAAATGTCACAGTTCTTTCTGACTTCATTAGAATCTCAATGCTAAATATATATATTTTATACAATGCTATCCCATATCCAGCTTGATCTAGTTGGTAGATTCTTTATTACACTAACAACCATTGATGATCAATATTTCAACCTAGATATTTCAGACACATATTTTTCATTTTATTTGGCTCCTCTGAGATGCAACAGTTACTGATTAAAGTTGGAGAAGACATACCCAAAAATTATTTCTATAACTGAGGTATGTTAATTGAACTACAGCTGATCATCCTAAAGCATACGGAATCATACTTAAGCAAATTCTGCATCCTCTTTTCAGGACAGTGATTGTTTTGTGTTCTAAAGGTACATTGCGACATTTTTACCAAAACATTGACCCAGGGGATGCATTGCTGCTCTAAGGCAAGCTTACAAACAATGGCCACCAGCACCTGTACAGGTGAATTCTTGCCTTCCTTATATCAACCCTCATAATGCCAAAAGTCACTGTTCTGGAAGAAGCATCTCATGTGACACTATTGCTCATTGTTGAAGTAAATGTAGGATACACATTTAGGAGCTATTGGGATACAGTTTCACATTGATGAGGTGGTTTAGTATTTTGACTGAACATACATAAATATCCATGTACTTTTGTGCCCAGAATGAAAAATTAGCATTGTCTTCCTATGGCATTGAAGAAACTCCATAGACAATACCCTGCTAAAGGTAACGCAAGTGTACCAACCATAGCATCAATGCATAACACCTAATTCTGCAAAATGTAGCCCATGCCTATTATCATAATAACGTGGTATATGAAATCCTCTAAGACACCTTTTTTTTTTTTTTTTAGAAACATTACCAAGATTTTTCTCATGGTGCCTCTTCTAAGGTATAAAATCTAAGTTTGAGTCTTCCCAAAGACTCCTACATTTCTCCCTATCTTCTGTAAACTGCACTAGAATGAAAACCATGGTGTCCCACTTGAGTTAATCTAAGGCTTGCATGAGGGGGAGCACTTAATTCAATCCCACTATGCCCATGAAGTCCTCTGTGCTCTATTTGGATAGCACTATATCAAAATCAAGACTACCTTCTATGAATATTTTATGCCACCATTATCAAATTGCAAATCCTTATCCAGTACACACTGAGGGATTCTGAAAACAATACAAAATTTTTATTACAATGATATTAAACATCAACTTAGCTTAATGAAAAATGTATAAATAAAATCTAAAAAATATTTCACTAAAGTTCAGTGCTAAATGTCATTTTATCAACTAATTTACATTCAAATGCTAAACAAAATGGCATGCTAGTAAGCCTGTATATATAAAATTTATCATTATCACTTAATAAAAATAGTATATTTTGAATAAAACAGATTTTGACTATTCATTCTGAATATTAAAAATGTTTAGAAATCATTTTCTCACATTCATTAAAATATACAATGGTCATCATTATGCTGCTACTGTGTCCTATATAATGTTTTGATATACAATTCCTTAAAAAATTATTTTTTGATACATAATTCAAATAAAACCAGATAATATTTGATCAGAACAAAATGTATCTTCTGTACTTTCATCTTTTGGTCTCAGACTTGGAAATTAAAGTTGAATGGATTAAACTTGGCCAAGATGGCACACACCTTTAATTTCAGCACTCAGGAGGCAGAGGCAGGTAGATTTCTATGAGTTTGAGGCTAGCATGGGCTTCAGAGCTAGTTCCAGGACAGACAAAGCTACACAGAGAAACCCTGTCTCAAAAAAGATAGCAACAACAAAAGATGAATGAATTCTAATCAGATTCAGGTGATCTTTGGGAGTGGCAAGAAAGTAGATGAAGAGACATCTGGTTTTCTATATAGCACAAAACACTGATGGTGATAGTATTGGACAACTATTTAAAATTAATGACAAGCTAGAGACTATAATGTTTTGGCCCAGCTCCAGTAGGTTTCAGATCATCAACAAATACAAAATATCAAGGTGTTGTAATATTACTTTCAATTTTGTAACCACCTACACATGGAATAATTAATTTTATGTATGTTACTGCTTTCTTCACAAAATTTCCTTATGTGAACTTTCTTTTCACTCAAATTAATTCTATGAAGGATTCACTCACCAACAAGTATATTACAAATATTGCATAAGAAGGTTGTGTTCCCCTTTTTTTAGTTGATAATCTTAAAATTTTACAGAAGTTAATACATCTAAGAAATGGGTGGACTTCTATAAGAATCTAGAAAATTATACATCTGTCATTCATCTCACAAAAAAACAACACCACTACAATACAATACAAAGGCAGGCCCATGATTCAGTATTCCTTACAGCTGAAACTAAAATCCAGGATAAATGGTTTTGTTGTAAGTGGCTGCTTGTTTGTTCCTGGCCACCCACACTAGCTTACACCCAAAATAATCACACCGAAATTGTATTAATTAAATCACTGTTTGGCCCTTTTACTCTAGGCTCTTATTGGCTAACTCTCACATCTTGATTCAACCCATTTCTATTAATCTGTATATCGCCACATGCAGTGGCTTACTGGGAAAAATTCTAACCATCATTTGTCTAAGGCAGAGGATCCATGGTGTCTCTCCTACTCTGCCTTTCTTCCTCCCAGCATTCAGTTCTGTCTTTCCGCCTACCCAAGTCCTGCCCTGTAAAAAGGCCAAGGAAGTTTCTTTATTCATTAACCAATGAAAACAACACATAAACAAAAGAACCTTCTACACCATGGTTCTCTACATTTTTAGCCCTACAAATTTCAAGTAAGGTGACAAGATAATCTGAGCACAGGAAATATGAAAAAGTACAACATGCTAAGTGAATGATAATCTAACTTAAAGTTCAATTGCAAAAATTACTTCTGACTTTAGTCAAGGGTAAACTCACTTCTGTCTAAAAACAAAGATGTACTGGGTTGAGAACAGAGCGAAATCTGTTTAACAGACACAGAAAACGTCTGTGTATGACAATTATGACATGAGTCTTTCTTCAGACTTAGAGATAATGACAACTTTAAAAGTATTTGGGAGGGTGAGGGCTGTGGAGTGGCCAGAAGTCATCATTTCCAAGAGAGCACTCTTTGCCTGATGCTTTGAAATTTACATTATGGAAGAGGGAACTTGAAAAGGCAACTATCACTTGGCACCACTGTCTTCTACCATTTGCCAACTCCCTCCACTTCCCTAGGCGCCCAAAGTGGCCCCGAGCATGTGGTTTCCATTGTAAGGAGACAGTTGCAGAAAAATATTCATGAAATAAATATTTATGAATGGTCCTAATCTTCATTTTAGTATAAGAGGAAATTAAATTTGAAAGAGCGAACCTTAGGAATTACTGATCTGAGGCATCATCTCTTAACTATTTACTATTGTGCTGTGTTACTTCTCAAATCCTTTTCATCTGAAATAAGGTAAATAAATTAAGAGAGCAAACCTGAATCTGCCAAAGAATTCTAATCAGTTCTCTCTTAGCGGAACAAACCAGTCAGCTATGAAAGCAGCTCGCCCACTTTTTACCATATCTCCTTCTAACAAAGCTAATTTGTGTTATTATTTAACTGAAACCTAGTTTGTGGTTACTGATTTTCATGAAGGTATTGAAATCTTTCCTGGAAATTGTTTCATATTTCCCACAGCCATTCTAACTAGATGCCTGAGACATAAGCATGAAAAACTATGACATTTTCAGTTTGGTTTGTTTACATACATTTACGGGGCTTTTTCTCTGGCTTTAACATGGGGAGAGTACTCTGGTGACAAACCAAAACTATTTAAAATATTGTTAACAATATGGAGTGTTACCTCTTGCATACACTTTATATCCATTCATTTAACCTATTGTATGTCTTAAATATGTTTTCTTAATTTAAAAAAAATCATGGTAAGAGTAGCATTCAGCACTCTGAAATGTGACTGTTCTCATTTACTCCTTCTGGTTTACATGTATTTGTCCTACTATTCTTGATGAAATTGTATATTGATGTGGTACACCTTTTGCAATTAATGAACAAATACTGATGTAGCATTAACTAAAACCTACAGTTGACAATGTAGTTCACTATCAGTGTGGTGTATTCCATCCAGTCTGAATAAAATATAATGTGTATAAACACCATTACAGCATCATAGAGAATAGTTTGAGAGCCTTAATAGAGATGCATTTAATTGCTTTTTCAGATAATTTATAATCATCTAAGTCCCCTGCCTGCTAGGCTAGGAGAGATTGCTTAAAAATTGTGGTGTACACAGAGGCATCCCATTTTTCTTCATTCACTGTGAATTTAATGAATTTCATAAACTAATTTCTTTAAATGGATTTTACTCAGAACTACAGGGTCAGAAATAATTGAGCTAAATGAAATTGTTAGTCATGAAGGTGTCCCTAGTCATTCTAACTCAGAGGGTCTGTTTTCTAAATAAGAGGAACTGGAATTGACAGTTCTACAATGACTGTGAGTATAATGTTTATCTTTATTTAAGTCACTATGGAAAGTTTCAAACAGGACAATTGGCTGTAGTAAGGAGGCTGCTTGTTCGTTTCCTGGCTGTCCAGACTCCAAAAAATAATCACACAGAAACTATATTATCTAAATAATTATCTCTAGCTTCTTATTGGCTAACCTTTATATCTTAATTTAACCCAATTCTATTAATCTGTGTATCTCCACATGACTGTGGCTTACTGGGTAATGTTCCCTCTGGTGTCTGACTCTGGAGGGGCTACATGGCTTCTCCCTGACTCTGCCTCCTTTCTCCCAGCATGCCGTTTAGTTTTCCCCACCTACCTAAGTTCTGCCATATTAACAGGCCAAGGCGGTTTCTTTATTCACCAATTGTATTCACAGAATACAGAGGTGAATCCCACATCAATTGGTAGCTACATAGGAAGGAAACATAAGATCTGCATTCCTATTTATTGAAATTAGACTGTTCCCCTTTCCATTCAATACCTCACATGCTGTCAAAACATGGAAAAACACTTATATTTGTAGCACATACTGTGGTATCCTGGATGAGGTAGTTCATGTGACTGAACTTCTCATTTGAACATATTAAAGAATTATTTGTCTCATTTAAATTCCACAATGGTCAAATTATTCTTATGTAGCGTATTTCAAAATCATCAACATTGTTCCTCTTACTGGACTTTGGGAGTTCAGCCCAGTGCTCCACTGCGTGTCTCTGTCTCTGTTTCCAACAGCTGCTGGATGAGGTTCTATGGTGACAATTAAGATATTCATCAATATGACTACATGGCAAGGCCAGTTCAGCCATCCTCTCCCCTTTATTGCTTAGAGTCTTAGCTGGGGTCATCTTTGTGGATTTCTGAGAATCTCTATAGTACCAAGTGTCTTCTAGCCCCATAATGGCTCCCTCGATCAAAACATCTCTTTCCTTGCTCTCATCTCTGTCCTTCTTCCATCTTGACTACCCTATTCCCTCCCTCTTCCCCCTTTTCCTCCTTTTTCCCTCCATCCCCATGCTCCCAATCTTGTCAGGTGATTGAGTGTTTAGAGTATTTAGATGATACAATTCAGAATTTCACAAACAGAACTGCTAAAATTGTATTATATCTGTTCAATGTATAGCCATAACGTACAACCACTTTAGTATAAATGAATGCAGCACAGTTCTAAATGGCATACATTTATACTAAAGTGGTTGTGCTTTATGGCGATACATCTCTTAATCTCCAAGTGTTTAAGCAACATGTCTCCCAAAAGCACCCATCACCTTGTCGTAAATAAAGTTTCTCTTTTTAAAAGATTGTGCAAATCAACACTTTTTTCCTTCATGTTTTCCTAGGATTTGTTTTGCATCAATTTATTATCCTACTGAAAAATAATAGAGTAACTACTCTAGTAAAAATGATAGAGAAAGGATTTGGAATTTGTATTAATATCAGAATGTTCATTTTAAGCATTAAGATACAGTAATATGATAAAAAAAATCATACTCATCTTATATTGTCTGGTTTGTTGATACCAAGTTAAAGTTTCTTAACAAAGTAATTATTCATCATTTAGCTTGGAAAAATCTCACCTCCCAAGAAATGAGAACATTTGAGATCTTGAGGAGAGATAAACAAGTACGTGCTACAGACAGTATTTTTAAAAAGTGAAAAGTAAACTGTTATTACCAACAAATTTCCTCTAAGAAAAAGTGCTTAACACCTAACTTCTGGCAGACATACTTACTTAAGCTGACGTACATCAGCAAAATAGTGAAATTTGCTGGAAAACTTCTAACAGTGAAAATAATCCAAAGACTGACAAAATTGACCAAAGCCTGTCTCACATATAGTTCAATTCATAGGAGTTTGACCAGGGTCTCTTGCAGAAATGGGATTTAACAATGCCATCACCTGAGGATGCATCCATGAGCTACCAAATCCCTAAAACTAGGGATCCTCTTCCAGCCTCCTCTATCTGTACCTGTGTGTGCTTCTGCTCCTGTGACCTCAGATTCACACCATCCCTCAAGTTCTATCTGTGACAACCCCCATTTTCCTTCTTTAGTTCTTAGGTGTGTGTGCACATTCTCATGAGTGATAGTGTTTAAATCTCTACCTCCCACTCCACCCTTTCAAGTCTCTAGCCCACATTTCTCGGAGGAAACAGTTACACTTGGCTATTGATTTCTTCACATTCTTTACAATAATTTTCTAGCTTTTGAAAATACTTCTGCTCACTTATTGTCATGTACATATTACTGATTACAAATCCACTCTCAACTCAACTACTGAATTCTTGACTAAAATAAACAAAGGAATGATGAAGATTATGCCACTATCATAAAAATCTGTGAGGCACACTTAATGTCAGTCACTTCAATTCGCATATGCTCAAGATTCTTTACATATCATTTCAAATCTCTACCTTCCTTCCAATGAATCTGAAAATCTCATTTACGAACACTCTGAGAACACTGAGTTTCTCACTTTCTGTCTCTGCGTTCTCGAAGCTGATGTTTCTAGAACCATCCTATCATTTTCAGATATCAAAAATGAGAGGTGAAATTTCATGTTTCTTATACATTTTATAACTACTCTGCATAAAGCAAGTTCTTCCTTTTGAGAATCCTGAAGAAGAATTTCTTCTTCTAAGCATAAAACTTTCCTTACTATTTTGTCCATGATGAATTCCAGTGTTCAGTGTGGTGCTCAAGCTCTTCTCAAAACTGGCAGAAATATTCTGGTTTTTCTTTTTTTTTTTTTTCTTTATTTTTTCATTGCTGCTAAGAATCACAGCATGCTCTACTGAGCTCTAACTACAGCTATAAAATGATTGTAATGTAGATTATGTTTTTTACATATGCTTAGTATTTAGCAATGCATGTGCACCTACGCTTTTTATGCATTGTCTTCAATGTTTCTCTAGGCTTTGGTGGGATACTTATGCCATGTTGCAGTTATGGATATAGCAAGACAACTTGAAGGAGTCTATTCTTTCCTTCTACCACTCAGCTTCTGGAGATTTGTACTCTTTCCCTGTTGGCAGCAAACTCCTTTTTCTCCAAAGCCATCTTCCTGCCCCTTTTTGAAGATTTTTGAGGTAAAGTCAGATTCTGCACTTCAACATGGCCAAAAATTTGCTATGTAGCTGAAGATGCTCAAAGTTCACTGTAAACTTTGTGTCTTTAAATCCTGAGTGTGGGAACTAGAGGTGTCAGCTACATGCCAAGCTTAAGCCAGTGATCTTTAAAAATAAGTTGCCATTTAGATGCAATTTCCTTAGTATGATACAGGTTTTATGTGTTTTGTTTTGCTCTGTTGTTCTTGAGTGACATATCTATGGGGATGTTTAACTATTTTAGGATCTGTGTCTATTTTAGTGTTTTTGTCAACTGATCGGCTGTCAACTCTTAAGATGATGGCAAATCCTTCTTCAGAAGATGTCAACCAAACCCGCACATTTTAAACACGTTACTGTGAGAACACCAGAAAAACAACCTTATCTTTTATTTTGTATATATTTCCATACACAGTGAAAGTGACTGATAATCAGGAGCTTGGTTATGAAGCAAAATATTTGAATTTTATTTTTTATGGTTGTTTCTTCTGACTGAATAACAATGGCAAAATAGTGCATGCATTTTATTTTTCTATCTGAGGTTTATAGATAAGTTGCAATAAATTAAGGAACATGATTCATTCATTCATAAAGCATATTCATTCATTTGTGAATCCATTTAAAAACACTGATTTCCATCAGGTGTTTGGTACTGTAATTTTATTTTAATTAAAAGGATATATAAAAGTTGACAAACACAAAAATAATTACAAAGTAATATGACTTACATTAACCAGGTAGATATAAGAAATACAAGATCAAGATCAATATTTCTTTATAAGATCAGAAAAAAAAAAGAAATACTGGGTGTGCCATTAAAGTAACATGGCAAATTTTTGCATTGTAAATATTTTGACTCAGCACTCAAACTACTTTGAATGAATATGATCATTTTTACTTAAATCTCCAAATGAACTCAAATGAAAGAAAGAAAAAAACTCTCTTATTCTTCCCTTATTAGGAAAAAGGCTAAAAGTTGTAGAAATCCATAGCTGAATTTTCTTGTGGAAGCAATCTACTAATATTTGTGAGAAACAAGTAATTTTTAAGGGCATAGAGACATCAGATGTATATGATCCGGGTTTGAGTTAATTTGAGATAGAAAGAAATGAATAAGAAGCTGAACGCCTGGCAAAGAGTACAAATGTTCAGTGAATTACCAGAAAGTTCTCATTCTGGCATCCTGAGGCAAATATGTTTTGGGTAGCTAATCTAAAACTGGATAATTTTCCACATACACTCTCGATGATGCCAACAGGGGAACATGACACCAGCAATCACTGCATAGCACTCTAACTGCAAACTTGCTTGGGGATAATGATAGGAGACAAGCATGAATATGATGTTGATGAAATATAGAACATTGTACAGGTAATAAACAACATCCTTGGGGCTACTGGTGTCTCTAAGGCTTCGCAAATTTCCAGGTGCAACGAAATAATATCTGCAAGGTGAGGCAATTGTTTTATAATTAACAAAAAATATTTTCATAATTATTATTGAACTACACTCTACTTATTCAGAATATTTACTCCCCAAATGAGATGGGAATGTTAAAATAAATATCAGGTCACGGTTTTAAATGTTAATCTATTTCAGACATTGCACTAAACATTTATTTCATCTGGCCGGTTACCCCTTAGTAACTCACAGAGTAACTATGAGGCATGTTTTTCATTCCTCCAGGAAACATAAATTAGTTGAGATATTTACAAACTCTTCGGCCATGAATCACAGTGTCATTTAGGAATCCATAACCGTGGCCCTCATGTGTTTCTGTCAACAGAGCATGAAAGCATCAGAGCTAGGAATCATGTTCTAGTGTAAATTTACTCTAGCAACATGCAGTGTCTGTTAAGGAAGGTAACAATCCTTCAGGAGTGTTCTCCACAGGAGAATAACTGTGGCAGTAAGAGAATGGCACCCTTGGAATGTTCAAGTAGCTGTCGAATTTAGATTAGTCATAAGATTTTAATATTGTAAAGCCTTCAGTTCTAATTTAATATGATTAGGTAGAAAAAAACCTCTCTATTACATAAATCAGAGAGTCAACATTTTTATATTTT
Source organism: Microtus ochrogaster (assembly GCF_000317375.1). Lineage (NCBI taxonomy): Eukaryota > Metazoa > Chordata > Mammalia > Rodentia > Cricetidae > Microtus > Microtus ochrogaster. Next base: position 12,514,931 of record NC_022022.1, read on the forward strand.
TTACAACTGTGGTCCATATTTTCTTAAATTTAATCAGTGCTAGTTATTTGTCATTAAGATAAGTTTCATGATATGAATTGATCATAAAAGTCTGTTTGTTATACTGCAATGCAAAACTCATAAGAGCATACGAAATGAAATTTTGTCTAAGTGTTCCATCTTAATGTTGTCTCTGCCTGATGATAGTAGTACAGACTAGCAGCTCTGCATTGTCTATGTCTGCAATGAGCTAAAAATTCATATCACCGTTCATTTTATTACTTATCTATTATTTGTATTTTATAGAAAATTATATTAAATAAATTTAATATATTATGTATGTTATTTCGCCTTGATTTTCTGCTGACACAATTTTTAATAAAAACTCAAATACATATATTTTCAAGCACATACAAAAAGCTCGAAGTTAATTAAGCCAAATTTCTTTAGCAAGTCTTGGCAATAATAAAAGAAAAAATAATTTTATTTATTTGGATAAATGAGTGATCATTAAACGTTGCATTTCAATTATCATATATCTTGCAGAAATTATTCCAAATGCTTGAATTAAAACAATATGAAAATATGTATGTTTATTTGCATAATTAGATAAATTTATTAAGTACTATTAAATATCCTTTAATTTCCCATCTTCATTTATAACTACTTTTAATTAGCACTAGTCAGATCTTACATTGCATATTACATTCTCAATATGCTCTACAAATTAACAAACTATCATTTTATGAAGGCAAGTTTTAAATTAAGATATTTAGTAACTATAAACTGTGTGCATAATGTATTTTACACTTTTTAGTGCCTATTTATTCAACATAATTATAGTATTTAAATAATAGTATTGGGAATAACTTATTTTCTTAAAATACAGAATGGGTACATTTAGAGAAATTTCATTCAATTCCAAAACATCATAAAGTTGTATTTATTCTAAAATGATTCTGTTGGCTGAGATGGAGCCATGATCTTAGTGCTGAAGAGTTGACAAAGCAGCTAAGAGCACCTGATGCTTTGGAAAAAGACCTGGGTTTGGTTCCCAGTAACCATATGAAAGCTCATGACTGTTCATACCTCCAGTTCTAGGGGACCCAATGCCAGTGCCCTCCCATTTCTCTATATGCACAAGACAAGCACATGGCATATATAGGTATATGGTGTCAAAAATACAAAAAAAAATGTTTTTCAAGTTTAATGATTTAATTACAGGAGATCTATAACATTTTGGAGTTATAAATAAGTACAATGTATTCACTTATATTAACCAAAAATCATGTTTTAACAAATGCTTTTAGTTGAAGAAACAACTTTCTAGATATCAAAGACATTTAATTTCATCTGTATTTTTAAAATACAAAATGAATGGTCCTTAGAACTGTGCATGCTGATAAAATCTCTCCATCAGTGAAACACAAGGTTTTCACTCCCTGTGTTTTGGAAGGCAAGCAGCTTTATTGCATTGACTGTCTTACCAAATCTATTAGACTAAGTTCTTTGAGAAATTAAGCATTTGATCAAATAGAAGTGTTACATTCATCTTAAATGTATTAATGAAAATCTCTTTCTTTTTCTTTTAAATTAGATCAAGTACAGATAAATAGTATCTAATCTCAGGTTGCATCGTTCCTGCTCACTATCCTTGGACTAGCCCACTCATAGACAAAAAGTCGGACACCTACAGTTCAGATAAAGCAAACTCATGGGATAATACTGAGTGGGATGCGTTAGAGCTCAGATATCTGGGAACAGAAATGAAGGGCATAGGAGGAATTATTTTTATTATTCACCTTCTGAAGTTTGTGGGCCTTAAGGATCCAGGAATGTGAGACAAGGATGCCATCTTGTCAGTCACTAAATTGTCATCTTTAATCAGGAATATTGACATGTCTAACAAAGATGGCCGCAAATCTTGAAGTAAAGTTAGAAGGTTAAGAGGACCTCATCTTCACTAAACTCTCTCTACTATAGCAAATGCATATCCATAAGAGAACCTTAAGCTTTCCTAAACCAAGCATCACAGTCAAGAAAAGCCATAGGACTATGAGGTGTGGATATAATCTAATTATAATAATTATATCCACTTAAGGATATAATCTAATCAATACGATGTGATGCTACAATTCAATCACTCACAGATCACAAGTAAAGAATTTTAGTATATAATTCTAAATATGAAGAAAGGTTGAGGCTTGCTAGGTAGAATCTCATATGGAGATAGTTGGGCTTTAGAAACAAGAGTGGAGGAAGCGAGGGGACTGTGTTACACAAACAAACCAGCCATGTGCATGAGTACATTGAGCCCAAAATAAGGTCAGATGCATTAACCCTGTGCAAGAACTAGGCTGGCTACAATAAGCTCTCATAGTACACTCTGCTTATGTTTACATAGGTGTAAAATTTTAATGATTTGGAAACTATGCATTGAACAACATAAATTTATGTACACAAGCACCACTTTCCAGTCAGTCAATTGTGTATGAACCGGCTGAGCATACTTGACACTGTCAGCAGAGCAGGCAAAACAAAGAGAGGGCTGAATCTGAAACTAAGTCCACAGCCCGAGACTATAACACACACAATGCTGGTGAGCTCTTAACTGTGCTTTTCAGAGTCTCAATCACTTCTAAAACAGTTGCTCAGACATCCGTTCTCTGAGACATTGACCTTTGCGAGCATCAACTGCTGCTTGGGGAATCCTGGTGGAGTGAATATTTAATGAGATGTAAAACTATCAAGAATCTTCAGTCATTGTGCATGGTGACAATACTATTTTAACCAACTAAAGCATGAAATATATGTTATCATAACGGAAAGCGGCTGGACTCTTTATTAACAGGCAGCCTTTGTCCCGAAAGAAGAGGCATGTTTCCTCGGTGTCAATTAGAATTGTAATTACCTAGGTGAGAGTGGTGTATTGGAATCGTAGTGATTGCTAATAATCCTACAGAAGTGAATGCGCATCGCCATGTTAATGAACTTGTATCCTTACCTGAATCAGATTGGTCAGATGAATCTCAGGTGTGTATTCTGAGCATTGCAATCATGTCTAATGGTAATGGGTATGACGAGAATAACCAGGATGTGTAAAACTTTAAAGTATCTCATCAGAAAAATAGTCAAAATCATGAATTCTTTCACAGAAACAGATACGTTTAAATATCTTGACACCTAAAGGGTGATTATAGGGGAGAGAGAAATGTAACTCCTGGGTGGTCCACGAGAAAGAATGGTTGGGGCAAAGAGTGGCAGATGAATGCAATAAGGGCATGCTTATGAGTGGAAATGTCCAATAGCCAAGCATTAAATTGCATAGTATTGAGCTTTGTTAACATGAAAAGTATTCAAGTTGAAAATTAAAGTATCAGAGATGTCACAAAGAGCATTCAGTATAACATAAAATCTTTACTGGACAGGCAACCTTTAAGCCCCAATCTGATAGAAATTTCTCCTCATCTTTTGGGAACAGCAGCTGGGTCCTATAATGTTTCTCCATGCCCCTTTGGGTATGGGAGTGTCCTTAAATTCAGTTGCAGGTGAAAACCAGGAGCTCAAAAAAGGCACAATTATAGGTTGCACTCCAAGCCTACTAACTAGATAACATTCCTCGTGAAATGTGGTCAGGGAATTTTTATTACCAAAAGCAGAAGTGGTTGAGCTTTAGCTAAACCACCGTGCAAAACATGGGGTTCCTAAGGTCCAACCCTTTACTAGCTGCTTAGGTATTAGAAATTGTGCTTTGAACTATGCAACGACTCAGCAGTAACCCCTTATAAAACAATTTTTCTCGTGGGCTTTTATTTAAGTGAAAGGACAGCTAGATAATAAGAACAATAACAACGCTTGCCGGTGAGATAGGTATAGAGCCCAGCACATCGTATGCCTCACCCCACCTCGTTTATACAAGCAGCCTATGAGGTTAACCTCTACATAACTGCTTTTGTCACTTTATCAGAGGATGGAGAACCAAGGTACTTTGTTCTCTAAAATCACAGACTATTAGAAACTTTACCTTTTGAAACCGGATCAGTAAAAATGGAATAGCCCACTTTTGCCTGGAGGATTTGAGTCACTTTAACACCAAGAAGCAGCCTCAATTTTCAACCCAGGTGCAAAGCTTCAGATAAGGGTTTTTCAGACACAATATTAAACATTTATCTTAACTTTGTAGTTGCCAAGGAAACAGAAACCAGCGTCCACTTTGCAACTCAGACCTGATGTTAAATGCTTTGCTCATTTTGAGCACTATCAAGAGTCTGTTTTAACCACTGTCAAGACACATTTTCCCCACAGCCATGTTTTCAGCTTTGTTTCTTCTTTAGTTTGGGAGCAGACTTTCTGGTACCTCTGCAGTGCTGTAATGTCTGATGTAAGAAGTTCATAACACTCCACTTAGATCATGTCTTACACCTCATCTGTTTTTCTCTTAATTCCTACCCAAGCACTGACACCGCTGCCCAACTGTTCGACTGTCATTCTCCCACGTTGATTATCCATCTATATTTACTTTGTTGCTTCTAAGTCATCTTTGTCTAGCAAATCTATCAGATATCATTCCTTGAATTAGTTGGTTTTGTGTTGTAGTGATACATACAAGGCAATTACAAATCATAGTTCCAGAGAATCCAGCCCAAGGACAATGTGTGCACAGCCTTGGATCTCTAGTAATGGTGCAAGACAACAATGGCAAAAAGGTCTTGATGGAACAGATTCTTTCTCATGATGATTGAGGAAGCATTAAAGAGACAGGATGGACCAGGATCCTCTTCCAGAATGCAAACCTATAGAGTTTGCATCACCAGAATCTATCTAAAGGGTGGCAGAAGTAACAGTGTATCTCAGCAAGTGCAGCATTGCTGTAGTAACAAAAAAAGAAAAGGAGAATCCTGGAAGGTCATAAGCTAGCTAACTCTAGTTGTAGGTGTTGACAAACAAGATGCATTGTCTCAACAAGGTGTCAGGGGAAGATAAATAACTGAACTTGTTTTCTGATCCATTCACTAGTGCTTTAGTACATGCCTTTACATATGCTCACACATACACACAAAGACAAAACAAAAATAAATATTGTTAATATTATAATTTACATCATAGTAAGTTGATGACCCAAAATAAGGCTTAACATGTTTAATTCATTGGTGCCCTTAACAGAAACTGAAACATAGTTCTACAAATGGTTTTCTGGCAATAGGAAGCAATGCACAGTTAAGCTGTAAAACTTGAAGATTAAAAAGTAGTAAGAATAAGACATTAAAAAATTAAAAAATCTTTTATAAAGATAGGCAGCCATTGTCAAAAAGGTTACCCCTTATTAGTTATTGGTCAATTGACTTCTCTATGTCACCATCATGCTGTGAGATGAGTATTCACAAAAGGGACTTGCTTTTGAGTCAGGTTACTTTGAAATCCAAAGAGAAACTCCAACGTAAGCTCACCCAGTTGCATCTGTGTGGAATTGTGGTAGCTGCCTGGTCTTAACAAGTTTGATGAACTTTTGCAAAACTATACAAGTCTCATTATACTTCCAAAGATGACATGTCTGACTCACTCCAAGCTCAGATTTGTAGAAATTCTTATTTAACTGTGTTTACCTACCCAGAGCTTTCAAATCACAAAGCCACCTTGACTACACATATTGATGAAGGGCCAATAATGACAGGCACTATAACTGGAGCCAATACACAAAACCAGCTCAGCAGAGCTCCTGCTATTTATGCGAATTTGATAAATGCAGTTACAAATGTAATTCCCTTTTTCATTTTGATGTTTGGGGTTGTTTATGACCGTCCACTTTTGGTTCCTACTAAACACGCATTTCAAATCTCCATGAGGGAGATAAGCTTTATGGAACAACTTGTAACAACTTTTCAGAAAATTGCACACTCGAAGATCCAATTTTGTTCTTTCACGCTTGCCCTGAAACAGTCCCCTTTCTGATCACCAGGCAATTTCTCACGCTCTTTGAGATTTCTCTTCCCAAGCAATTTTTTTTTTCAGATATGCTTTTGGCAATAGTTTAACACTGGAGTCTGCCCTGGTGAGTTAGGTGAATTAGAAAAATTTGAAATTAGAATCCAATGAAAATGAGGCAGAGATTAAATCCTTACCTGAGAGCCAGTGTCTCCCTGGTGAGAGCTTTGCTCTGTCCTATTATTCAAAGATAAATCCACTAAGAGAAGAGTTGCTGCTTTTAATATCTTCTGTGCTCACCTGAGAGAATGGTGATAGCTGAACCACAGTGCTTTTCCCTAATAATTTTAATTATTTTCTTTTTTTTTTTTTTTTTTTTTTGTTTTTTCGAGACAGGGTTTCTCTGTAGCTTTTTTGGTTCCAGTCCTGGAACTAGCTCTTGTAGACCAGGCTGGCCTCGAACTTACAGAGATCAGCCTGCCTCTGCCAAAATTTTAAATCTAGCATGAGTTATAATATTGTTATTTAAACTTTGGTCGTGTCAAGAAGATACATTTCTTTGAACATATTCTCTATTTAGAACCACACTACTACTTAGAATGCAACTACATATTCTAATTCTGGCTTTTCATTTCTTTGCTTTGTGAACTTACTTAAGGTGACTGATTGTCCTTTGGTGCTTTGTTTCTTATTGATAATTTAGTTATATTAGTCGTCACATTCCATAGGGGTTGCATGTGCAGATTACATAGAACAATGACCAGCAGGATTAAATTGGAAGGCTTTAAGGGAAACCTTTTGCAATGAGTTTGTTCCCTGTAGCTTCTGGAATAATATCCTTAGATACAGAGCATCCTAAAAAGATGAATATTTTGCATACATGTCCAAAGTTAAAATTTCAAACACTTTAAGAAGATAAATCTTCTTGTTTGTTTGTTTGGTTTTTTTTTTTTTTTTGGTTGTGTTTGTTTTTTGTTTGTTTGTTTCTTCAAGACAGGGGTACTCTTTAGCTTTGGAGCCTGTCCTGGAACTAACTCTTGTAGACCATGCTGGGCTCCAATTTACAGAGATCTGCCTGCCTTTTTCTACCAAATGCTGGGATCAAAGTCATGTGCCAGCACTGCCCACCTAGAAGATAAATCTTTATATAGACAATTTTCTATAAATGTTATGGCCCTTGATACTTTATCTCACATAAAAAATAAAATAAAAAAGATACCTATGTCCTTTCTTTCTCCAAGTTGTACTAAAGAAACAGCTTAAAGTTTTCCTTGGCATGTTTATGAAAAAAACTTGATTTATAGCTTATCACCCTGTGGTAAGTGTGTTAAGTCAACAGAATATTTTACTCTCACAAATTCCAAAGGGTTGGAGGCTCTTTGACAGCTCAAACTACACATGAGGAAACTGTGCGTGGAGAGGTTCAACAATAGGAGCACAGATTGGAAATGTTTTGAGTGTGCCACTCTGTTAGGGAAGGGACTTAATTCACATAAATGTCCTCATTTCCCAAATGAAGAACCTAAGACCCAGAGCAAGAAAGTGACAACCAAGGGTCTCTCTGTTACACCATTTTGCCTTCCATTTCCTTCTACTTAATTTGGATTTATATTTTCCTCACTTTTCAATTCTGTATACAAAGTCATAATAATATTTTTAAGCACCAGAATATGTTTCTCCCTCACACACCCATGTTCTTCTTTGAAGTAGCAACAGCAGCTGCCAGAGGAGGATCCCCTGGGCTTATAGAGCGGCAGTCAGTTCCACAGATGAAGGCAAAGAGGCAAAGACAGAAATTCCCTTCCCTAAAGATCCACACTAATGTTTTCCATTTAAATTCATTCTTTCCTTACAAAGTGGTTTTGAAACAATACTGAAATTTCAAGGAAGGAAGAGCAATGGGTCACCTTCTAGATGCAAAATATTTACTTTGACTGGTATCAGGGTATGGCTTTCTGGGAGCAAAGTGTGGCCTCTGGTTGGTTGTTAAGGATGGCTTTTAGTAACAAAGTGTGGCCTCTGGTTTTCAATGGCAAATATGAATTAGACTGAGATAATTAAACACAGTTCTAATTCCAATTAATTTTTCTATTTCTCTTCTCTATTATAGCTTGCATATTTAAGATATACATGATATTGTGGAAGATACATAGATGATAAATTTCTTTTATTTGCTTGCTTGCTTATTTTTAAATAATTGACCATTTCAATAACCCACAGTTTTTTCCATTTTCACTATGGTAGAGGAAACTTGAAAGGTCAAAGGCCTTAGAGTAGATTGTCCTTACACTTAGTTATGGCTTTGGTTTCAGAGTCCAGCCTCGACAAGTTCATAAGTTCTAGGGTAGGGACATGAGGATTTGAAATGTTCAGCAGTCTACCGCCATACCACCCTGAACGCATCCCATCTAGTCTGATCTCAGAAGCAAAGCAGAGTCAGACCTGGTTAGTACTTAGATGGGAGAAATGTTCAACAGAATACACAGAGTTACAAAAGAAATAAAGAAACATAGGTTAGTACAGAAAGAAACTCAGTGAAAACTGAATATTGAATCTACCCATGTTTATTTTTCATACACTTTTATATGCCAATATAAAAGGGGTGGAAGAAGGCAAAAAAAAAACTGTTTTAACATGACACAAGAACAACCAGAACAGTTACTTACTTCAGTACTAGAGACATCAAGCCATTATTTCCTGAGTAAAGTATTTTGATATTTTGTTCAGAATATGCAGCAAATATACCCCAACTGAGTATCCTGTAAGCAGCCACTTCCTATGTCAAACCTCCTATTTTAAAATAAAGGAGCAGGAATAGGCTTGAATGTTCTGACCTTTGGTCAGGTTGTAGTGGAACCACCTCTATGCTCTTAAGTCAAGATTTCTTGTTTGTAGCCTCAACTATTGTCAACAACTTTGAAAGACTGAAAATAAGTTCAAACTCTCTGACCTTTAGTCAAGGTGGAAAAGACTCACACCTGTGTGCCTCCAAAATTTGAAAAACTTGAGGCTTATCAGCAGAAAATAGAACAAGAGTTGGGACTAGTACTTTTTGAATTGAAACAAAATTGCTTGCTTTCTTAATCTGTAAACTGGAAGAAGAAAAAATAGCACTTGCAACTAATGTTTGATTCTTTAACCATCCTAAACACACAAAACACACATTATTCATTACAAAACACATGCAAAGTACAATACTTAAACATTTTATATTGGCTTGGTTTTGTAATGATAGACTTTACTGTCAATTAATTCTAAAATGATCTCATTTTAAAACAAAATGCTAAGGTACTAACCTATTTTCACATTTAGTAATATTTTATTCAGAATGAACTATATGCCTGACACCTTCCTGTACACTGGGAATTCCCCCAAAATGTGAGAAATGTGATGGTATTTCTGCCCTCAAGGAGACTGGTTTACAGAGGAGAAAATAGAAAATAATTAATCAGAAGAAATACATAGTACTTAACTAGCGTCTACAGAGAGAGAGAAAATAGGAAGAGTGTGAAGCAAGCAAGCAATCAGGAGGAATAAGAGGATAGTATGGCCATAAAGAGCTAATTTTTGTACAGAAAACAAAAAGCAGGTGAGGCAGTAATAGGAAGAATGCATCTCAGCAGAGAAAAAGAAACGAGATAGAAGATGACCTTGCAAGAAACAAAATGTCAATTAATAGATGTAAGAGAATATTTTATATAAAACTTTCCACTTCAAACTATTTACTGTAACTGCAACAGAAATCTAAGTGGGTTTTAGCAGAATAATACCATCCAAATTATAACTTAACAGGATTATGTTGATTAATAGATTATAATAAGTGAATGGAGTGGCTTTAGATCAAAGTCGATCTTGTAATAACCCCAATGAGAGACCATGTGATTTTAAGGAGAATGGTAGCTGTGTAAGAGGTCCAGTTCTAGGTGTGCTTGGAAGGTAGAAATAGCTAGTCAATAAAACTGTCAAGAAATATATGGAGAAATAGTTACAGTTGAAAATGGAAAAATTAATTGATGTCTTCTGCAATCTCGTGCATATTTCTAAGATATTCTGGTCATTCTCCTTTCCTCATCCTCTGTTTTCATCACTCCACACTCACCAACCACCTTTCCTCCCCCCTCATGTCCTCATTTTCCTTTTCACGTGTTGTTGCTTTGAGCCTCACTGGGTTTAACCAGGGCTGTGCGCAGGAGCGAGAGTGGGGAACTATCTATTGAAAGATGAGTAGTTCATCACTGGTTACACAACTGTGGACGATGAGTTCACAGACATGCCAGCTAGCTAAAATGGGAAAGGTTACAGAAATGGATGCATAAGCATAGCATTGTTGTTTATTTGGGAAAGTGTTTTTGTTGTTATTGTTGTTCCTTTAGTTTTGTTTGCTCAGGTTTGGGGAGCCATATGAAGGGCTTGTTTATAACATGCTCAATTAAAGATGCCTATTAAACACTGAAAGTGGAGATGTCAAGTAGATAATTGGAAATGCAAGTCTGAATTGATAGGAGAGGTCTTTGAGGAAGAAATGAATTTGGGAGTCATTAGCATATAGATGAGGAAGAATCAACAAAGGCAATAAAAGAGAGGTCAGGAAGTTGGAGGAAAACTAGGTGAGCTGTATTCTGTAAGTCAAGTGAAGAAATCATCTCAAGGAGAGAAAAGTAATATTGATGAAAGTCAAGGAAGTTGAAGTCTGAAAATTGATGGCTAGAATTAGCAATGTGGGATCAGAGCCTTGAAATGGGTAGAATTCATGCTATATTGTGTTGGTGCAACAAGAGAAAAATGTTAACAATATGTCTGATTAGGAAGACAGAAATTGAAGATGATGAATGGAATTAGTTATCTTCAGAAGATACACTAGTAAAGATAAGAGAGAAAGAAATTACTGGAGAAAAACTAGACTCTAGATTTTTTTAAATGTTCATGAAGTAGCTCAGTGATAGAGCACTTGTCTAGTTTGAATAGGCTGTCGGTTTGCTTACCCTTCACTGAAGAAGTTCATATATAAATTAAGAGATGAAAATAATTCTTGTCTGTATCTAGGAATGAGCCATTAAGAACAAAAAAAAAATACTGATTTTGGAAAAAGAGGAATTAAAATAGTTTCCTTTAAGATCTTGGTCCAAACACTGGTCCAAGACTGAACTATCAACACTGTCCAGGAACTTGAGAGAAATAAAAATTATTTTGCTCTTGCTACAGCTAAGTCAGAACCTGCTGTTGGTACCTAGGAATCTGGAACTTAGCAAGTGGCTGAGAGATTATGACCGTAAACTGAAAGGTATTGAATGACTTCATGAATTGGGAAGGTCAGTTTAATGTAGGAGCACAGGAATGTATTTTTGACACAGGAGATGCTCATGCAACTCTACGAAATTATTTTGTAATTGGTATTTTCAGCATTTGAAGAATCACATTCAGTCCTTCTCTTCTACATGGTGCTCAGATATTAGGAACTTGATGGTGCTCAGGAAAGTTGTATTGTTTTCTTCAACAACGGTGACTGAAATAGATGACCGTGTGTCTGAAAAGCTCAACTCAGTCTGAGAAGTTATATTACCGAGATTCTTTAAACAGCATTGTCCATTCAACTGCTCTTTTCAGCCAGTCCCAATGTTTCATTCCATACAAACCACAGGCATATGTATTGAATGTGTGACATGTTACAAACACTGGCAAATGTCTTCTTTATTCCAGTCCTTTGAATTCCCATCCCACACAGCCCTTCTCCATTCTACAGAGTAGAATATGTAGATTCAGAGGATTAATGTCATCTCACTAGCACTAAAAGTGCCTTTTAGTACTGCAGTAAAGAAAGGGCTGCTTCTAGGCCTGATGCCATAGCCCTTTGCATCTTAAGTCTTCTTTCATTAAACATTCTCTGAAATAATAAGACAGGCTACCATTTGAAAAACTAATGAATAAACATATTAGTCAATAGATTTCAGCATTCCATGCACCATAATTTTTGGTTCTAGATTTTATAGTTATTGATTTGCTATGAGATGATAAAAAGAAAATAAATCTGTAGTTAGGTTGTATTTTCTGTGAGATGGTTGTGCTGGAAATTATACTTTCTATTTATATGAACTAGAGAACATTGTGTTTGTTAACTTTTAATGACGTGCATAAGTAATAAATTTAATGGTTATCTTTACTTAAAGTCAAAATAAAACCCCAAGTAGTTTTAAGACTGTGATTCACTAACTATTACATTTTTTTAAGTCTGCAATCTTCACACAATATACAGGTTGTACGACCTTAATAATTAACTCTTTCCTGAAATTCAGATGTGGACTCACTGCCGTTCTGTAATTCTCTGTAACACAGGTGACTCACATTGGGTGTGGGACAAGAAATTCAATCTTGTTCCAAAAGCCTTGATCCTGTCTCTATTTCTCATCCTGACGAATCGTGCCCATCTTCCCATTCAAACCTAGGATTGCTGGTGGACAATTTTCCTTCACATCACTCATCTGTTGCATCAACGAAGGGCTGCCACAAATCCAGTAAAATCCTTATCAATGCCACTGAGAGTTTCTTCTTCTGGTATCCCGCCATCTCTCTCCTAAGCAATGGGACTATCACTCCAAGGGACTTTTCCTTGTCTCTCATTCTGATTGTTCCCTGTGCAGCTTCTGCATGTCTACCCTGAATCCTAAACATGCCCGTTGTATTTCACCACATGAAAGTAATGGCATCACGTCTTTGCTTTAAACCAGAACAATGCATACAAGATAAAATTTAAATATATTTGGGTGGTCCTGAAGTCTTGGATCTGACTACAGTTCCTGTTTCTTGATGCAGTTCTGCCTATATATTCATTATCACTCACACTGTGCTGTGGAAATTCTAAAACCAGGGGGTTTCTTCTCTTCAACACAAGTTGCTAAGTTCTACACAGGAAAAAAAAAAAAAAAACTAGCCTCCATTTAAAAACTAGAACTAACTTTTAAAATGGAAATAACTTTAATAGGTAATGAAAGTACTGCAAACTATTTAGGTCTTTGTAAATTGAAGTTATTTTAATTTCTTACAATTAATAATCATTATAATTTGAGCTTTTCTACTTCACTGTGAGCAATTAAACCGCTTGTAATAACAGCATATTTCAGCTTTTATGCTGTTCATAAACATGACTGAATCATACACTTGGACTATTGTTGTTTCTCAGTATGCAGGTTCACTTACTTGCATCTCTGGGAAATTGAAAGGAGCATTCCACTTGTGTTCCTTTTGTTATTTTCCCCTTTCTTTGTAATGTGCAAATAAGAGCCCATTCTTCTGTGATATTCAATCCTATATTCTTCTAAAGATGTTATTATTTTGTTGACTGATAGTTCATTAATGAGTACAATTACCATCTGCCACATTGCTTCTTAAATTATCCCATAATTGCATGTGTATTAATTTTCAATTGTGGATATTAAGCTTTGCTAAAATTACCCTCTCCTTTATTAAAGCTGGTTGAGTTCCAGGTGTATTTTCAAAACATTTAGATTTCTAGAGCTACTTTGTAGTCTTACATTGTAAGACAGTAGCACTAATGTAAAATGTCACACTGCTTCCCTTGACTGCTATTTCTTGCTACTTTGTACATAGACAGATGTGCTTAATCCTTATTGATCTCTCAGATGGCACGGTTTTTGAAGGACAAAAAGAAATAGTGCTTGGTTTTCTGGGTGTGATTTTTAAAACATAAAGACAAAAGGAAATCATTTGGATATATTTTAAAGAGAAAGGAATATTAACTAGACTCCAAGCTAAGAGATTCAAGAAACATTTCAAGACTCTTAGCATCTACCCCACTTGAAAGTTTCTTGAGGGTAAAGCAGACACATGCTTTAAATAAGTATCTATTTCAACTTTATTAAACATTGTGTTTGTCCTGATAATACTGTTGAAATACGTACACACACACACACACACACACACACACACACACACACACACACACACATTTAGCTAAAAATATTACATACAGCAAAGAGAATTAGCCTAAGGAATAACGATGATGTTTTTCTTTTCTCTGACTCAATTCTTTCCATTTTATCTTAATTCCTCCCTATTTTCTCTAATGTACTTTTTCATTTTTTATTTTAAAATGCATAAACGGATCAAAAGAATGCAGTGGTCTCTAATTTGTCCCACCCAGAACCTGAGATTGAGATGTAACCTGTCTATCATAGCTACAGAAAGAATATCACAAAATTCCACATAATATTTGAATTTCAGAGCTGGAGAGGGCCTCAGCCTGAAAGGATGCATTTTATAGGAAATACTAAAACTAAAGAAGCGTATGTCACCAGTCTGACTCGCTGCTGACAAGTAGGGAACAACAAGCAGATCCTCACAATTCCTGCACCCATTTTTAATAGATCACACATTCTTGCGGGTCACGGTTTTCAGTACTGTTCTGTGCGACTTCACGAAGTGAAAATAAAGCTAATGAGGTCTGAAGTAGGACTGAGAAGCTCCAAAGGAGAATGAAAATCATGGACTCTCAATGGCAAAACTAGAAATAAAGAATGCCAGCAACACAAGTTTCCTTTGAAGGCTGGCTCTTCTGTCTGTTGGGGTGTGAGGGTGTAAGGTGCCTAGGGGCGACATTCACACCCACAGTAGCTGATAATCTTTGCCTGTGGTTTTAAAGTGAGGACATTCATTTTGGGCTGCTGTTTGAACAAGTGATCTCCTGTTCGCTCTGCATGATCATCTTGGAAATTACTCAGACTGTTTTCATGCCCCTCTGAAGGCACTCTGGTCTTGCCCAGAGAAATCTGTATAAATTAAGTTTGGCGTTTGAAATGTGCACTTTGGCAGAACCCCATTTAGAGGCTTTCAACTTTGCTATGAATGATAAAGAAAAACTGATTATACACAAAACCCAGAGGAGACGACTTTGTTCACAGAATCAGTGCAGTGGGGCTGGAAAAGCTCGCCTTCTCCTGTCCTCCAACCTCTCTCTGCTCTGAGCATTAGGAGGAACCAAACCCTAGCAAGAATATTTTGTTTGTCTTGCAAAGTGTCCTAGAAAGGTGGAAAAGGAAGGCAAGGCACTTGCCATGAGGGTGGGGGAAGGAGGTTTCCAGATCTGCCTGGTGATTAGAGCTGGGCTGTTGATCTCCTTTCATGCTGTAGATGTGGCTGGCTGCAGTCACGCCTCCCGCTGCCAGCCGGGCTCCGGGCTCCTAATCAGTCACTATGAAAACTCATTAGCTCCACAGCAATGAGTGCTCCACTGCTGAAGCTTGGCGCTGTGCTCAGCACCATGGCAATGATCTCAAACTGGATGTCCCAGACTCTCCCATCCCTGGTAGGACTGAACACCACGAGGCTGTCGGCTCCAGATACCTTAGTAAGTGAGTCTCTTGGGTTTGGCCGTCTTGGGACGTTGGGGTGTATTAAAATAGTGGGCGTTGTAAATTTCAAAGACTGAGAGTCTGCTGCTCTCTTCATTGGTGGACTTCAAAGGCAGAATATCTGTGTGATAACTCTACTCTATGGATATTTATGAAGACTTTAAAGTTACACCAAGAAACGAGGAAGAGGGGATTGCTAGGGAATTAGCTATATAAAAAAAAAGAAGGCTGGTCTTATTAAATTCTTAAGAATTTTATGTTTTAACCAAATTAACGAGATCTAGAAGGATTCCTTACTATGCTTTGGTTCTCACTATTTTATTTCGTGTGCTGTCTGAAACCTTTGTAATTTTTCCTACAAAATAAACTATAGAGAATATTCTTCTTAATCTGTTATTACCACAACAGGCTCTTCTTTTGGAATGCAATGCCTATGACAATTTCTAATTAATTCAGGCAGAGAAGTCAACACCTTTTAAGCATAAATGAATTATAAAACGACCTCAGCAAATTAACGCTGGCCAAAAGATATTTTAAACAACTAAAGACTGTGAACCACAGAAAACAAGCCCAATAAAAACTTCTTCTGTATTATTTAGTATTCCATACAGAAATTTCCTGGCATAAATCCATCTTAGATAGTCTTCATCTATATAAAATTAATAAGTCTTAATCCTTAACATATTTTAGTAAAGTTTTCTCTAGTATTTTGAAATTAGGTGTGTTTAACCATAGTCTTAAATATTTTAAGAAAAATATAAATTGGTAGTTTTACAGATGAAAATGTAAATTTTCAAATAAAAGACATATTCTAAAAATGTCCTGCTATCAAAAAAAGTATTCAGAAAAATGTAATATTTGAAGTTTCTATCTTGTACATCATTGTAGTGGAACATGCCAAAGAGAGAAGCCCTCCATTATAAATATTGTTTGTAGCTTCTAATAATAACTTATCAATCAGTGAACAATTCACCGTATACTCTGACTGAATTACATAATTTGCCAGTTTCTCCCAGTATGGCAAATACCAGCAAAGTCCATGAGATTCAGATATGACCTACCTTCCCCATCTTACTTCTGGAGAGTCCTTCATGGCATTTTAGCTCATTTTGGGTGGAGTCTCTCTATAACCTGCCTAGCAAGGCCTAGCAGCAGAGTTGTCAAGATTTACAGCCATACAGACAGAATATGTAATTAATGCACATTTATACAACAAAATTTTTAGTTATTTAATAATTACTGAGCCAACTGTTTCCAAAGTTCAAGGTTTTCTATTTAAAAAAAAACACAGTTGTCTAATTAGTACTCTTAGAAAGATGATTGTTAACAAATAGTGAGTTATATATCAAATTTGACATATTAACTATGGAGTATAGACTATTTTGTATATATAGGCACCAACTTATATGTTTTCTACTTTTATTAAATGAAGAGAACCAAATTTCCAAGAGTTGTACTTTTCTCTAAGAATTTTAAATATGCTCTTAAGTTTAAAGTGAATGATGACTGGTTGAGAATTGATTAATCAAATATGAATTATTGTTGTAAATATGGATACATCCCAATATATCAGTTCTTTGTCTATTCCTCCATAGCAAACAAAAACAAACATAAAAGCATATGGAATTCTGAATGTCTCATATGACTCATCTTCACACATCAGTAAATGGAATTCTAGTATTTTCTGAAATTAAGAAATATTAGATTATAAACCTATTTCATCTTATTTGATTATTTAGTGAGAGCTAGTGTCTATTACTTAATTTTTCAAGCTGATTGTTCATACCTTAGCACATGGTAGAGAGTGAGGGAATCAGTACATCTTTAGAGAAATAAAAAACGTTGATGCGAGGAGGTTATATCAGACCTTTGCAACTGCCTGGCCTAGCTGTGTTCATAATATCATTTATTTATTTATTTACTCATTTCTTTACAGTGCAAATTAAATCTTAGACAATATGTGAAGAATATTTTTTTTCAATTAAAACTGGAAAAGAAATGCAATGTGTGAAATAGGTTATAGTTCAAATCTCTGGCAGGAGGAAACACTTGCTGGGCTTCTACCATCTGCTTGCTTCCCACACAATCAAACCCCTGCTCCAGTGAAGACACTGCACAGAAACCTAGAGCTCTGGGGTTTAATCTGCGTTCTGAATGAGATAATCAACCATCTACACTCTACAATGGGACAGCTGACTCACAGTATGCACAAACCCAATGGGATTTCTATAGTAACCATGTAGAACCAAACCATAAGACCAAACTTCTGCCCAGCGTAACGTGTCTCCGGGATCTCACCTGCTAGTCCTTAGCCTTCATGGCTTCAAGTATCTATAGAGTTCATGCTGCCTTGTTCAAACTGTTTCTCATGTTCCTGGACTTTTCTCTATTTATCTCCTTCCTGCACACCTACATCCTCACAGTTTAAAGTATGTTTACTCATCTCCTTGACCTCACAGAGTAAGAAAAAAAAAACATATATCTGCCATTCTTAAAGTTATTACAATAAAGAAGAAAAGAAACTCCTAAATGGCATTATAGACATCAAGGAAGAGGTAAAGGGATTTTCTGTCCAAGAGGTTCCCCCCCCCATCACTTTCAAATAATTCCATAAGAGATAACTACTTCTGTTTTCACATAGCTTCCTCACACAATGATTCCTTAGATGAAGGAGATGCACTTCTTCAGGACAGTACGCACAGCTAAATGTTGTGGGTCAGCTGTCTTATCATTCTTACCCTTCTGTGTTCTACCTCTATGTTAATCAACGTGAATGAGATTAACCTGCAACTTTGTAGAAATCGCACACACACCTGCACACACCCACACATACATAAGTCTCAACTGTGGTTCATGATTGCACGTCATTGTAACAAAAGAAACAAAACAAAATGCAGAGCTTTGTAAATATTATCACAGTTTCTCTTTAAAAAAAAAAAGCAATGGTTTCAAATGACCTGAAAATGAAGCAAGAAAGTATGAGTTTGAAATGTTAAGAGACAATTGAATGGGCTTGAGCAGGTGCCTACAGAGTAGGAAGTGTGTGATTGTTTCAAGAGTTCAGGGAGGTTTCCAGTTCACAGGATTTTGCCTACCAGGAACTAATTAAATATAACCAATTAAATACAGCTCTTTAAGTCATGAAGTCCCTCTTGTTTTTCTTTAAATGGTGTGATACCACTCTTAATTTTCTTGCTTGAGATTTTTTTTTCTTCACGCTGGAGTGGATCCATGGTCTTTGGAGAAACTGGCGAGTCTGCCTCAGGTCTCTGAAGGCTCAGGCCCCCTCTGGCACATCTCTCTGATGAAAAGTCACTTCCCATGGATGCTGAGCTTCTGAAAAAAGAATCCCTCTCCTTGTGGAAACTTTACCAAGAATAACCTGGAAAAGAGCAATTAAAAAAGCAGAGATTGTTCAGCAGATACTGTTCTCAAACAGCCAGCCCTATTGCTGTGGGAGGAAGGGGCCTTGAAGGGACCTATGGGCATAAGCCATTTGTTTGTTATGCTACAGTTTCAGACATCTATCTGGCTTCTCCTCATAGGCAACTACTCTGATACATTGTCAGCTTAAAGTTGTAGAGTACTATGAAACACAGCGCCAGTAATCCTCCAAGGAGCTTACCCTAAAATAACAAATGTGGTTTTATATTTAGAATGATAATGTGTAGTTTTATCAGCTATTTTTGATAAGGGGGTGTTTGGGATTTGTTCATTTTGGGGTGGTAAGGAAGGAGCCCAGAGCCATGTACATGCTACTATTCGTCACACTACCTTTTTTTTATTTTTTATCTGACTTGTCAAGCTTCCAAAATATGACATCTGTTATGTGATGGGACAAATAAAACAAATTAATGGAAGATGTTTGAAAGCTCAAAACAGCAGATCATGAGAGTAACAGAAAATATGGTCATTGTCTTTTCATAGAAGCATCATCCAAAGAATGGGAGTAGAGTTATTCTTATTTGACTGTCTGAAGCAAGTAGAAATGGGAACAAATGGGAACATTTCCAGAGAGAGAAAATTTCAAGTCCTAAGCTCCAGTTTCCCACAGTGGGAGGGCTGCACTTCAAACACTTGAGTTCTTATCATGCAGAGGACAAACAGAGCACAGAAACATCTGCGTGAAATTTCACTGGATAGAAAGGAAGTAATGAAATAAAACTTCTATGGACCTTCCCAACTCTCAACTCATCGGGATTTATAAGCAACATAGACAGAGTCGACCACCCTAAAACTGATGTTTTTGCTGTTTCTATTGTTGGTTTTATTTTCATGGATAAAGGTTTTGTTTCCCACCTTAAAGCCTGGAGGTTTCCTTGAATGAAGAATACTTAACTTATTTCAGTCCCCAAGATTCTTATAATAGCAAGAAATCTGCCACTGAGTGACATTTTTATTAACACATTCTCCACAGCATAGCTTCCAGAGTGATCTCTCAACCTCTTTTTAATTCTTGCCCTCACATTTCCCCTCTCTTTTCAAACAAAACGATTAATATGCTCCTCCTCACTTTACTATCTGGAACCAGACGCATCCTTAGATAGGACTTTTGTGGGAGTTTTCATCATTCAGAGAGCATCATTTTGAAATCTAGGTTTTGATGGAGGGATGTTTTTCTACTTTACATCTCTATAGGAGCCCACGCCTACTAGGTCAGCTAGGGTTCCTGGATAGGGGATCCTCGAGGTCAAAGAAAAGTCAGAAGAAATAGAAGACAGGATAGAATCAGGAGGTCTGTCTGGTCATGCTGAAGCAGCCAATCAGCCCCGAGTTTACTTTAGAGTTTTCTTATACAAAAGCAGAACAAAGCACAGCACAGATGATCAGTCAGTATCGAACCCCAAGAACATTCCTGTCCTTGACTGAGCAACCTCCTTTCCAACATGTACTTACTACCCGGAAGCACCCTTACTTTCTGCCCTGATGTTCCTAAGGTTTGTCATCAGAAGTATACTATCTGCTATATACAGTGTTCTTTTCTCACTGGCTAAATCAGAAGTCTCTCATAACCCTCAAGGTTATAGGAAAAAGCAGAGCAGGTATGATTGAACTCAAATGACTTCTTTTGAATCATTAAATCAGAAATTACTCCAGATGGAAACTGAGTCACAATGGGCTCCCACACATCTCCTATGTCAGACCCCACTTTTTGTATTTTGATCCCTCATTTCTTTCTTCCTTGGTCTTTTTTTTTTTTGTGTGTGTGTGAAATACCTAAAAACTGAACATGAGAAGCAAAATCTATCAATTTTCAACCAGCCAACTTACTTTTATTCGAAGGTGTAGGATTCTTTTCTTGGTCTTCTATGTTGCCTGGGCCCTGGGAATGATTGCAGTCCCTTTTGTGGGAGTAGTGTATTTGCCCTTACCTTGCTGCTTCTCTGGGGTCACGGTGGTCACATTTCCACAAAAGGTAATGCCCTTGCCTGCTGAGAATCAGCTGCTGGGGGATATGTTTCCTCTACAGTCCTGCATTGGACTGTCAGTACAGGAAAATAGATGGTCTCTTTGTAGAGTATGAACTTAGAGAACTCTGGGTTGCCGAAAACGTACACCTTCGTACTGAATGGTGACTTGGAAAAAAATGCTCTATGTTCTTTACTTTGTGGCTTCCTTGTAAACTAAAACACTGTTTCTATGGGCAATTGGTTTCAAAGAAATGAATGCAATTACAAGAGAAGGGATTCTATAAGGAAACCCTACTGAAATGCAATGTATTTTGATCTTCTTTTCCTGCTTCTCAGGATACATCCTTCCTGACACAAATCTCCGTGGTTCAAGAGAATTCTCAGGTGGTATCTTTATGTTTCTAAAGCATAGATCTGCAATTAAACTACAATCAAAGAACTCAGACCACATCCAACTGTTAAATGATTGTTTTAATTCTCTTATTTAGTGCATCCTTAAATATTCATGAGTGTTGTAATATTAAAAACTGCTAAATAGTTCATTTAGTTCTTCTAATTAACACAAGGAGTTCAAAGAAAGCTGCATCAGTAAAGGTTGCTCTGTGTGGGTGCTGTGGGCCATTCATGATCAACTGTATTCACTTTCCAGGTCCAACCACTGTGCTCCACCATAGTACAAATAGATGCTGTCTTGGGGTAGCAGCATCTTGTATTAAGGGAAACTGAAATAATTGAGAGTTCAATACGGTGCTTAAGCTTCATGTTCTGTGATCAGACTTTGCATGCTCATGCCCTAATTTTATTGATTATTCCCGGTGTGTCTATGGGAAAACTCCTATTTGTTCTGAGGTTGCTCAGAATGGTATCAGCGAGACCTCAAAAATATCAAGATATTAAGGGGCAATAAGTTACACAATTCTCCCCAGAGCAGCAAGAGATCCACAAATGCTTGATCTTCCTGGTACACGAGTTTTACTGACATTTGAATAATTGTTATTATAAGTCAGAATTGGAGCAGGCCTTTTGTCCTGGGTATCCAAAAATATCTAAATATGTCCTTCCCCCTGAGATCACAGTTGGTTTTATTTTGGTTGTCTATTCAATGCTTGTTGGGAACCCTAAAAGAGAGGGCTAGAAATACTTACAAAGTGTCTCTATTTGTCACTGTCCCAAATACAGGGGTTTGTATCAAAACCTATAGAAGTCCTAGGCACTTTGGTTTTCTTAACACAAAGGTGAAATTTTTATACTTCAGATCATTCAAAGTACTTCAGTCCAGAAGGGCACTGCTCTTCAGTGATTCTTAGAAGAAGACAATTGAAGGTATTAATATGACTTGTGTCTTTACTGCTGTTAAGCAGGAGGTTCCAAGAAACACTAAATGAAAACCAAACTCTGCTCACCCTTCCCATTTATGTCAACAACAGAGAATGACCACCACATGACCCTGTGTGACAAGCTGCACTGTAGGCAAAGACTCGGCCAATGACATCAATATAAATGCTGACAGCCTTAATAATCACTGTTTGCACTGCTGTTAAAATATTTTAATATGATAATTGGATGGGCCTGCTCCTTTGTCCAAAAGCTGAGTTTATTCTGGAGCCATGCTTTAATTTTCTGGCATATTTCAGATTTGTGATCAATGTTACAAGAAGCCCAAAGGGCCTTTGTCCAGAGAAATTAACCCTAAGCCATTGCTCAGCTTAAGCCTTCAATTAAATTATAAAACTACATCACTAAGTCATTTCTATTTTCATCCTATGGACCATCTTTGAATGTTTCTTTTATAACTAAAACCGATAACCTACTTCTAGTTAATATATTACTTAATTTTAGCAATATATTTTTTCTAAGAGCATCTTTTTTTTCTTTAACTGGATTTCAGGAACAAGAGCTAGAAAAGATTAGTAATATATAAAAAGTGAGGTTGTATTAAGAAGTCAATCTACTCAGGAATAAAAATAGTGTAGGAATTATCTTTAAAAAAATCAGTTAACTATGAAAAGACTAAAAGACAGGTCTGTTGGCATATTCTTTTTATTAAAAAGTGAAGACAAGGCTCATATCTTTATGGGCTTTCTGAGTTTATAGTTTACACTTCTCCCAATATAGGTTAACAAGGCACCCTGTGGACTGGCTTTTTGTATGAGGTGACCCGGTCTATGGCAGGAGTTGTTAGGGCATTAGACTTGGCATCTACACCCCATTCTGTGAAAAACAACAACAGTGGTAGCACTTCCTGCTCCTTTGTTGATTCGTTTAATGGTTGTGTCATTAAGTCAGTGGAGGTGAACTGCTGGAATCCACGAAGGCATCATTGTTCTTCCGATAAGGAAATACTCCATGAGAGAAGAAACATAAATGCTCTGAGCAACAGGACAATGGATGCCTGGAAGGTGCACCGAGCCATTCTCAAAACTTCTCTTCTACAATGGAGTAAGAATTACGGTAGAAAACGGAAACACCTAATATTGTTAACAGAGACATCTCCAGGTTATGCAGCTTCAAGTCTAGTCATGGAAAGAGTCTTCCACTAGCATAGAATGAAGAAATGTGTCTTCTGTGTATATTATTTGAAAACCAACAGAGGTTTGTCTTGAAAAGGAAGACAATAGTGAGGAAAATCGAAGGACGGCAATCTTTGCCCTTGATTATATGTGTGTGTGTGTGTGTATGAAAGATAGGAAAATTTCACATTTTTATACAGAATAAGCCAATTGTAGTATGAATGGCAGTACTATATGAGCAGTTCAATGTCTGATGAATAGTGAACATATCAGGCACACAGAAACCAACTTTGCTATAGTTTGGAGAGTCCAAGAGGTAAAACTGCCAGTGTAAACAGGAAGCAGATTGTAACAGAACTGAGTTGCTACTTTTTAAGCCAGGAGTCCAGGGATTAAGAGTGTAAGATGTAGGTTTTTCAGAAGATAATTGGGGACTTTATTTCAGAGTAGCAGACATGCATAATGATCAGGAAAGTATTACTGTCAATTACATTCCTCCTGTGAAGAAAAAGTAGCATGTCTAATGTAGAAAGGCCAGTCAGGTGTGAGGAAGTGGAAGGTAGCAGTGCCTAAACATGGGAGTTCAAATCAGAAACTGCATAAGGCATGAAAAGTGACGTGAGATGTACAGACAGTAAATAGTGAAGAATCTGAGACCACAAAACTCGTTAGTGATGCCTCTAAGAAAGTGAAACAAAATGAAGTTGCTATCAATACAAATCACTTATCTTCTTTTCTCTTCCAATTTCAAAGAAACAAAGGCTAGGGAAGTACCTGAGCAGGTACACCAATTGCTATACAGTCATGATGACCTGAATTTGATCTTCAGCACTAACATAGAAAACAACTATCAGAGAAGCTGAGATTAACAGATCACTGAGGTGGGCTGGCCAGCCAGCTTTGAGGCATTCCAGACCAGTGAGAGAACCTGTCTCAAACACAAGGTGTAGAGATCCTGAGGTCTCCAGAGGCTGTTAGAACTACATATAAACATACACATAAACTCACAAAACAGCAGCAGCAACAACAACAAAATTGAACCAGAAAAATAGAAAACCTCTTAAAAATAATAATAAAAGTTTTCCTTATGATACTTCAAATCTGTCTTCTCTTTACCTATAGTGAAAGTCTGTTTTGTGTTTGCTATTGGTCTTCCCTAGACTCAGATTAGCCCCAAAGAAGGGTGGCAAGTGTACAGCTCAGCACAGGACCCTGATGGGCGATGCATTTGCACAGTGGTGGCTCCAGAACAAAATCTCTGTTCCCGAGATGCCAAAAGCAGGCAGCTCCGCCAGCTGCTGGAGAAGGTACGTGACTTGTGTCCCTTTTGTATATTTTCATTAAAATCTTTCTTTCTTAGGAAGCAACTCTGATTGATGAATATCATGTATTTGTACTGGTTTTAGCTATCTTTTAACATGAACCTTTCAAAGGGGAGTCTCAAGTTTCTGGCTGAATCATCCCGTATCTGTGGTTTCCTTACCTTTCATAATCGTTTTATTTTTTTTCTCTCTACAAGACATCTTAATATCCAGTCAGTTTCTCTCTTCCAGGGTTCAGGAAGCAGGGAGTGTTCTTCCGACGCTCACAATTCAGCCCCGGCTCTAAGACTCACACAAATCTCTTTGAGCTCATACATTAGACTGTTATTAACCATCTTGCTAGGAAGTTAAAATAATGGCATGAAAAATGCAAGCTATCTGGACAGATAATGAATAATTCCAAGTGTTCATCTTCATTTTCTAAACCATTCCTTCAAACATTAAGCTCTTTGGTTCCATTCAATGGCATTCTCTCCATAATTTACTTAAACGGGATCCATAACAATCAAATGCAGAATGCCCTTGATTTGTTCCCTTTTACAGATGAGAGTCAGCTCATGAAAGGTTGTTTATGTGTACGTAGGAGGGGGAAAGCCAATGAATGGTTCTTTCAACCATCCCCATTCAGACTTGCGCGGTGCAGGGTTCTTGAATACAGGAGGACAGCTGGGGTGGGCAGAGCGAGGCAAGGATGACAACATGTTTGAATGTTAAGTATCACGGAAAGAAAGAGATGAATTAAAAAATGTGTGTTATAGAGGACACCTTGTTCTCCACTTCACTCGGTGTCGTGTCATTTTCATGACTACACGCACACCCCAGACACTAAATTGGAAGTTTTCACATGAGATTGAGATAGCTGGGGAAAATGTAAGCACTTAGCTTGATAATATAAACAAACATTCACAATTTCAAGCCAAGCTACCCCAACTTTCTTTTATCTGTCATAAAGTTTCCTCTGTGAGCATCATTTAGAAATTCTTTGATAAACAAGATTTTAAAAAGCTGGCTTTCCTGCTTTTATATAAAACTTAGTCTGTTTCTCTTTTCCCTCTTCTTGGAGCTATCATTATCATGTCTCTTTGGTCAAGTCTCCTTTTATGGTGAGATTCCATTCTCCCTGCCCCCAACAAGAGTAAGTGCCATTTTCATTAAAATCTCTGACTGTTAGAAATTATTATAAGCATATTATGATTATTTTTGTGGTATTGATTTCTAGTCTTGATTATCTTTTTTAAGAATTCAAATATACTGCTTAGTTACCAGGAAAATTAATTTTGGTAGAAAATGGCTTAACCTTTTAAATACATTTTTTTCCTCTTCTATAAAATTGTATTTCTACTCAGATTACCGACATTCTGCCCAGCCATTTTACTTCTACATAAAATGTACAAGATTTCGTTAGATAGTGTAACTTCATATTGTGTTAGTATCAATCAGTACAGCATTACATAAACAAAACCACACACATTATTGCTTCAAGAGCCACTTAAAAATTCAATAAAATGTGACTGCTGGGAAGTAGATCATTCTATATGTTGGATCACAAATGCCTGTAAGAGATAGAATGAAATTATTGTTTCCATTTTTACTGTTTTTGCTTTAGGATTATTTTTATTAATTAATGTACCCATTTATTTTACATTCCAACAGGAGTTTCCCCTCCCCTCTGCCCCTCCATTCCCTTGCCTAACCTATCCCCCACCCACTCCTCCTCTGTGTTCAGAAAGGGGCAGGCCTCCCATTGGTGTCAACAAAGCATTCCAAATCAAGTTGCCTAAGGGATAAGCTCCTCCCCTTTTATTAAGGCAGGAAAAGGCAACCCAGTATGAGGAAAAGGGTCCCAAAAGCCAGCCAAAGCATTAAGGATAGCCCCTACCTCCCACTACTGGGAGTCCCACAAGTAAACCAGGCTACACAACTGTCACACATATGTAGGGAGGCTAAGTCATTCCCACTCAGGCTCCTTGGCTGTGAATTCAATCTCTCTAAGCTCCTATTGGTTGTTTCTGTGTGTTCCCTTGTAACGTCCTTGACCCACAACTTGTCCAATCCTTCCTCCCTCCCTTCAGCCATATTACCCAAGCTAAGCCAATGCTGAGCTGTGGATCTCTGCATCCGTTGCCATCAGAAGGTCTCTCATGACAATTAGGTTCTTCAACATTCTATGAGTATAGCAGAATATCATTAGGCATCAACATGTTGACATTTTTTTCTCCAATAGCATTTGGCTCTATCCTAAGTCCCTGGGACATCCAGTCTCTGGGTCCTAGCCCTCCAAACAGTGTCCAGAGTGGGCTTATCTTAGATGGTATGAATCCAAGGCTGGACTAGTCTTTGATCACTCCCACGATCTCCATGCCAACCTTACCCTCTGGTACACCCACAGGCGGGACAGACTGAAGGTCAAAGGTTGTGTAGCTGGTTCAGCCTCCCAGTTCCTCTACTGAAAGTCTAGGCAGGTCAGAGGAAATGGTCATTTCAGAATAAGCACCCACCGTTGTTAGAATTCTTAGCTGTGGTGATTCTTGTAGCTACCGGGGAGTTTCCTTTGTGAAGAAGGACTCTTAAAAGAAATCCCACACTAGCTCAGAACTGAGAAACAGACGGTTATTTATTTAGGGGTAAACTCACAAATCAGAATCCTCTGCTGGAATGAAGATCAGAAGCCGGAAAAGAGAGCTGGTGCATGCTCTACATTGGCATTACCCCCGCCCCAGTGGGTGGGTAACTACTGGCTGGAGAACTTCCTACAGCACCTTTGCACCACATTTTTACCCGAATCCCAAATGACCCCTCTTTCCAGTCGTCTCTTTCAGTAGGTCCTCCATCATACACCCCCAACCCCACAAGTTTTCATTTCCACCTTACCCCAATCCACCCATGAAATCTCTATTATTTCTCTATCTTCAAGAGATCCACTTTGTGCCTTCCTTGTTACTTAGCCTCTCTGGGTCTGAGGATTATAGCATGGTAATCCCTTACTTAACAGCTAATATCCACATATATATATATATATATATATGTAAATACCATGCTTCTCTTTCAGGGTCTGTATTATCTCAATTGGGATAATTTTTTTTCTAGTTTTATCCATCTACCTGCAAATGTCATGATGTCATTTTTAATAGCTGAATAATAATCTATTGTCCAAATATACCACATTTTTTTATCCATTCTTCATTTGAGAGGCATCTAGGCTGTTTCCAGGTTCTGGCTATTGTGAATAATGCTTCTGTGAACATAGTTGAGCAAGTGTCCTTGTGAAATGATTGAGCATCATTGGGTACATGCTCAACTGTGGTATAGCTGGGTCTTGAGATAGGTCAATTCCCAATTTTCTGTGAAACAACCAGATTGATTTTCAGAGTGGCTATATAAGCTTCACTCCCCCTAGCAGTAGGGGAGGGCTCCTTTTACTCCACATTCTTTATAGCATAAGCTATCATTTGTGTTTTTGATCTTAGCTATTCTGACAGGTGTAAGACGGAATCTCAGAGTTGTTTTGACTTGCAGTTCCCTGATGGCTAAGAAAGTTGAACATTTTTTAAGTGTATCTTGGTCATTTGGGATTATTCTGTTTAGAATTCTCTGTTCAAATATTTATCCCATTTTAAATTAGATTATTTGGGGGTTTTTTGGCTTTTGTTTAAATGTATAGTTGTTTAAGTTCTTTATATCCATTCAATCCTTACACAAGACATGGTTCATTTTCTAAACTAATATAAAAATAATCTTTTCCTCTATGGGCCTTTCAATGTGCTTTACCCAATAACCTGTAGAAATGTATCAGGTTGCTTCCACATGGTTTTTATGTCATCCAGCACATCACTAGTGGTCTCAACACTTATTAAGAGATGCTATCACTGTCTGATACACAAATAAATAAATGTTACTGAATATTTGAAAAATACAGCAGATTTAATAGCCTAGGTCTGAATGTACCAGAAACAAATTTGTTGGCCTAAAATCTTACTGTTAGCTGCATAGTTTTGGGGTATTACTACAGGTGTTCTACATTTCTAGGTCAGTATCTTCTAGCATATGGTTTCATACTGGGATGTGGACAACATTTTCACCAATTAAATCAATTCAAGGACACGATACATAGTACTTCACCTTGAAGATTTCATAAGCAGTGTAACACCATACTTCCTGTAAGGTCCCACAGCGAAGAAACTCCTGTTCTTTTCATTAAACCAAAGCTAGCGTATTGGGTCATGAGGATTTGTTTGTTTGCTTACAAAGCCATCTGAGTAACTGGGAGTAAAATTCATTTAGTTATGTTCATTCATAACAATCTCATACATTTTATTCACAAAAACAATCAGTACGAATAGTTTTAAAAAGGATTTTCAGAGATGGGAGAGAATGACTTTGCCGAAAACTATAAAAGTCTGTTAGGTACAAATTCATAGTTGTTGCAAATATCTAGAAAAAAAAAACAACTTATAAAAGGAAGAATTTATTTTGACTCATGGTTTTAGAGGGTTTGTTTCACTGTTACTTAGGTCTGCTGTTCCCTGGCTATTATAAGGCAAAACATCATGAACAGAACCATGCAGTGGAGTAAATTAACAGATGAAAAGCAGGGAGAGGGGACATTGAAACAATATAGACATGATACAGCTCTTGATGATATACATCTAGAAACTTAACTTCCTCCAGCTAGGCCCTACTTCTTACATTTCCAGATTATATCAAAATAATGCTATCATCTAAATCGCAAACCCTGTAGGAGCCATCTGATGTTCAAAACATAACTGAATTCCAAGCAAATATAAAATGTTGAACTGCAGAATGGCTTCTTAGAGAAGCAGAGTATAAAAAGATGTACAGTTGACAGGTCTGCTTCCTATGAGTCACTCAATGGAGAGTCCATGTTCTGTTTCGTCAGGAGGTTTGCTGAAATGATGTGCCATCAATACGAGGAAGTTCTTCCTAAGAAACGCTAAAGGCAACTCAGAATCAAATCCTGTCCATTTAGACACCTGGAATGCTACACCATACACCAGATATAGTCCCGCAATTATTCAAGGTTGTAGAATATAGATGATCCCAACCAAGTTTCAACAGAAATTTTCTCATTTCATTTTTCCATAACACGAATTAAGTTGAAAATTTAAATGTGAAGTTCGAGTAAAATGTAAAATAAGGGGCACTATTCTAATTCTATTCAGAATATTTCCTCTTGCGCATAATCTTCTAACCATGTGGAATATAGTCAGGTGTAGCAAACCCATAGGGGAATATCAGTCATGCTAATGACGGGTACCTTCACAGACTGTTACATATTTAAATAGGTAGCCAGCTTCTTTAATGCAAATGCTTTTCTTTATTCATGCTGAACTCTAAATGAGGTTAGAAAATTACTTTGAAAGCAATGCTTTTATCCATGATGAAGTTTCCATGAGTTCAGTGTCATCTCTAATTTTGTACTGCACTAAAAATTTTTATATGAAGCTTTCTGAATATAATAATAATTTGAAATTAAGAAATATTTGTAGCCATATACTTCTGTGTCTGGCAGTTATAGGGAGAGAAAAACTCTCCCTGAAATAGTAAGATCCTAATTACCATTATACTATTAGAAACCCAAGATGATTTTATTCAGGAAATGTTTATTGAGCACTTCTTCTGTATCTGGTTCTGTGTAACATCTTGAAAGTAAAAGACGTAAGAGAGCCTCTGATGAGGATCGCAGTCCAAGGGCCCTTTGCTGACATTGTCCAAGCACACATTGCAAAATGATTTTTAATGTAAGCCAGACTGTGACATGCCTAAAACAGATAGGACAGACATAGGGGGGAACTAAGGATCAAGACAAAAGAGGAGAAGGAAGAAAGAAAATTGACTTGTCTGACAAGAGGCAAGTCAGGGCAACAGAGCCCACTGGCGTTTTTAGGATGACAGTTGTGAGGTATGCATCAGTTAGGGTGTCTTTGCAGCTAACTGGTTTGTGCAATAGGCTTTGTAACTTTACCTGATGGAAAAATCTACCTCTGAACAATCATCCATTGTAGTTCACTATTTTTTCAATGAAACTAGCTTTTTGCTAATTTCCAACTGATACATATTTACTTAAAAATAAAGGAAAAGACATTCACATGTTAAAACAAAGCAATAATTGCAACTCTATCACCTTTTTTTGCTCATTCTTCGGTGCAATGACTTATGAAAACAAAAATACCATTTAATCAAAATAGATTTATTGATATACCATATACATTCATGTTTGCCTAAATGTCTTTCCTCTTTCAGAAATTTAATGTGAACACCTAATTTTTCCATTACATTTCTTTGTGATTTATTTCTTAATATATTTTATTATCTTTTGCATGTGTGACTGTATTTGATTTATGATAAAGATTGAATTCTGTATCCATATTGCGTTTATCTCTTAGGAAAACCCTTGATGACCAGTGCATGCTCATGATTTAAAGTCAGCTGTAGAAATCACTTGGGAATCTTGATAAATACTCATACTAATTAAGAGTCTTTCGGGTAGTTCTGGAGTACTGATTTCTGACAAGCTCCTGCGTGAAGATAAAGCTGTGCTCTGAAGACAGTTCTGAAGTACCAGACGGATAGAGATCCATCTTAATCTTTAGAATAAGTTATACTTAGACTATTCTTCATTCAAATGCTTCCCTCTCTTAGAGGCTTCCTTTAGTTTTCAGGCTTTTGTTAAGACAAAAACTAAAGCAGTTATTCTTTCATTTCTGCACTCTTTCTAGGTCACCTTTTTTTTTTTTTTTTACTTCTAAACTGCCTGGGGCTCAATGAACCTGGGCCAGTGCCACCAGCTTAACATGTTTCTGCCTATCTGTAAGGCACTTTGTGCTGTTGCCATTTCCCAAGTCCCTCAAACATAAGCTATGCAACTTAGAAGATGTTCCAACACCGCCAGCACTTGTCCTGGTCAACTCAGAGTACTTTAAAACAATCATCACAATGGTACTGCAGTGAAATCAGCATGAGTTGATATCAGGCTCAATGAGCTCATCTGGAGGGAATCCAGACTCCCGTGTTTTGGAATAAAGAACTGAGAAGAGACACGGAGATAGTTTGTTAGGAAGAGAAATGTTTTCAAGAAAGGAAGTGAGTTGGGTTAGCGTGAAGAGTGGGAATTCAGTAGCTATGTGTCTCACCGAACAAAGGATACAGGCTTTTATGCTACACACCCTGGGCTTTTTGGAGGCATTTGCATTTTGGGCTCATTTGCACCTGTATAGGATTTCTTACACATATTCTGTGATGCTTAGCTTTGCAAAATAGTTCATGCATTGTGTGTGTGTCCTTAGCATTTTAAAGCTCCATCCTGGGATGTGTGCTAGTATTATTACAAACAATAGACCTGCTTTAGACAGTTTGAGGACTTTCTGCACCTGCTGGGATGGTGGAATTCACTGGTGGAGAATGAGCA
Source organism: Microtus ochrogaster (assembly GCF_000317375.1). Classification (NCBI taxonomy): domain Eukaryota; kingdom Metazoa; phylum Chordata; class Mammalia; order Rodentia; family Cricetidae; genus Microtus; species Microtus ochrogaster. The sequence goes on from NC_022022.1 coordinate 12,546,863, forward strand.
CACCCAGTCTTTCTCTCTGCCAAGTGGTTTCTTCTATAAACTTTGTTCGTTTTCTTTTTTTTTTTTTTTTTTATGAAGTCTCCTTTTCACTCTCTACTTTGTTCTTTTGCCTAACAATGATTGAACTCTAATTCTGTTGAACCTGTCACTACCATACACTGTTGCTAACTACTCCTGACATTTCAGAGGTAAGAAACAGCATTTCCAGACACATTTTATCTTAACATGCATCACCTTGGGGTATTATAACCTTCTGAAGCCTTGGAATAAAACCAATTTTAATTTTTTTTCTAAATCTACTATCTTCTTGCATTTTTGGTCATTTCTAATGATACATGTCCATTTTTAATAAAATGTATAAGTAATTTTCTTTGGCTGAATAATTTGAATATAAGTAATCTTGTGACAGGCAGACATGCATTTATAGATTTGGCACTTCTGTTCTTCATGCTAATACCATTTTTGATATGTTAGTAGAGATTTCATGTATCCATAGACAGAGACTAATATCCAACCAATGACTTTGTTTGACAGGTGCAGAATATGTCCCAATCTATAGAAGTCTTAAACTTGAGAACTCAGAGAGATTTTCAGTATGTCTTAAAAATGGAAACCCAAATGAAAGGGCTGAAGGCCAAGTTTCGGCAAATTGAAGATGATCGCAAGACACTAATGACCAAGCATTTTCAGGTAGGTGTGAGTCCTGAAATCTTGTCAATTCAGTGCATGGTGCAGCTAGCAGGCCACTCAGCAGAAAATAACTATGCCTTGGCCCATATGTTAAGGTGTCACTGGGGAGTGAACTGTCTTGTCAGTAAAAAATGGCCATTAGCAGCCAGAAACAAATAGAAAACTGGTATTTTTTTTTTTTAAAAAAAAAAAGGTGCCCCCACTCTGAGGTATGTGGAGTTTCTGGGTATATTTACATGTGCTTTACAATCTAGGACAAAGGGATATCTCCAGGAAAATCAATAATTAAATCACCAAAACTCTTTCAAATGAGTCTATGCTCTGTTGAAATGAAAACTGTGAAGGGTGTAAATTATTAAAGGAAGCAATAATGAAAGGATCTTTTAAAAAACCATTAACTGTTATGTATAAAGTATTATGCATGCACATCAAAAGAGGGCACCAGATCTCATTATACATGGTTGTGAGCCACCATGTGGTTGCTAGGAATTGAACTCAGGACCTCTGGAAGAGCAGCCAGTGCTTTTAACCTTTGAGGTCTCTCTCCAGCTCGATAAAAGAATTTTTTTTTAAAAAAAATTATTTATTTAATTTATTATGTATACAGTGTTTTGCCTGCACCTAAGTAGAAGAGGACACCAGATCTCATTGCAGATGGTATGAGCCATCATGTGGTTGCTGGAAATTGAACTCAGGACCTCCAGAAGAGCAGCTAGCATTCTTAATCTCTGAGCCATCTCTTCAGCCCCCGATAAAGGGATTTTTAAAAGAATAGTTTTAAAGTTTATATAAACAAGTTCCTTTTTTGAGATTGCAAGTGGTTTAATGCCAATTGTCTAGAAACTAGAAATGGAAAAAATGTGTTGAGCATGCTGTGAAGTCTTTATTAAAGATACACAACAAAGTCACTTATTTCAAAAGTTTCTTGGTCTGATAATGACACTCGAGCCTCTATTAAAATAATTTTTCTGTCTTAAAAAACCATTAAGGTTCTTCATATGTAGTATCTTTTTCCCTGCTGTCAATTAGACAGTAAAGTTCAATCCTACTATAAAAGAAATGACTTGAATTTAAGCTTGGGTCAAGGTTTTTGAGCATGTTGGAGACACAGAGACAAACGGCATCCTTACCAGGTACATTTTAATGTGATAGCAATCATCATGCTTTGGAACATTCTCTGTAGCCTCTGGAACCTAAGAACGGGGGTACAGATGACAGACAACAATACATAATCAGTTTTAGAAGAAGAAAACGAGGATACAAAAGTTGACAAAATTTACAAGAGCAAAAGTTAACGTGATTGATTTATGGAATTTGAAGTGGAGAGAGACTTAATGCCGGAAGTAGGAGAAACAAGTTAGAGCAAGTCCCTGGAGACACAACGCAATTGAATGTTATAGGAAATAAAACGTTGAGTTGGATGAACAGAAAACTATGGGGAAATGATGAACAGAGAAAGAAAGAAAAGGATTGAGAGTAAAAAAAATCTATGTCAACCAGAATTCATTGAGCACATATACTCTGTGAGGAAGGGCCAGGCCCTTAGAGGAATGAAACTATAGTTGTTCCCATGCAAAAAAAAAAAAAAAAAAAAAAGAGGAAACAGACTGTACTCAAACAAGGCATCAGCACCATTTAAGAGGACAAAGAGAAGAGCTATTAGCTATTCATTTGTCCAGAAAGATCTGCTGAAGAATTAGGAAACTTAACAGTGTTCTATAGTGGTACTTCATTTGTATTTTAACAAATAAAGCTTGCCTGAGGATTAGAAAAGTAAAACAGCCACACTGGCCAGCCTTACAGACCAAGCAGCAATGACAAACACCTTTAATCTTGCAGACACAATGACAGACACCTTTACTTCCACTAGTCAAAGTAGTTTGCCATAGAAACCAGGCAGTAGTGGTGCATGCCCTTAATCCCTGAACTATAAAACTATAAAAGAGCATTATAAAACAGGAGGAGACAGCTCTCAGTCTCATTCTGAGATTCCTAGAGGCAGGATCGTCATTTCAGACTGAGGTAGAGGTAAGAGTCAGTGACTGGCTCTATTACTTTTCTGATCCTCAGGCAAGCTTTGTTTATTAAAATACAAATGAAATGCCACTACAGTGTTTAAGAAAACATGCTGCTGTGACTTCCTCTTTGAGATATTAAATTGCAGAGAGGATCTAAAAATTCACAGAGTTCCAGTGTCCACTTTCAATGCTCAGGATTGGAGGGTAGAAGGTTGAGCAACAATGTGAACCTCAAGTTGTGTTGTTATCAAAGAACAAGGCTGTAAATACTAAGTGGATGAGAGCAATCATTCCAGAAAGGATAGCAAAAAGAGGACATGCTGCATGTCAGAATACAAAGAACTGAAGACATGGTGAACCAAGGAACCATACAAACTTCCCTTGGTTAGCAGAACTGGGGATGAAGATGCAAAAAACAAAGAAATAAATTTAAGAGAACAACTCCCAACCCCCCCCCCAAAATTGTCCTAGTGTATAGATTTTTTTTTTTGCTTAACAAAATCCATAATGTCAATAATAAAATTGAATTTCAGGAAGTACCACCTGATTGTGATTTTGATTTTTCACAGTTCACGTAATCAAAGAATATGTTGGAAATGCCAAAATCTAAATACCAGTAATCATAACAATAATCATTTTTTCTGAACATACATATTCACAGCAAAGTTTGAAGTACTTTAATATATTTATTGATTCAATCATCACACCAATCCTGTGAGACAAGCATTGTTTTGATGTTTTTAATCCCTAGCAAATGAATTGATACACAAACTATGAGCAGATTTTCTAACATCTCATTGAAGCTTTAGATCAATAAACTTTAGTTTCTTGAACTGATGAACTAATTCTCCAAATTAAAATTAGAGTAAAGGTCTGCAGAGTTGGAGTAGTTAGTTAATTACTTACAGTATGAGAATAAGGACTTGATATCAGATCCCCGGCATACATGAAAAGGGTTGGGGGATGTGCATCTGTATCCCCAGCATTGGGAAGCAACAGCAGACATATCTTGAAGCTTGTTTGCTGGTTTAATATAGTAGGTGAGCTCCCGGACCCATAGAGAGATCCTGTTTTAGGAAATAAAAACATAAGCATAGGATGGTTGAGGAAGACGTTTGACATCAATGTCTGGCCCTCACAAAGATGTGTATACACACACACAGAGTCACAAACGTGCACACCCACACATACTTACATACACATACACATAGAAACATACAATATGCCAATATGCACACCAATACACATACCCACAGCCCCAATCTCATTAGCTCACCCTCCCTGCACCCAAATCAGAGTAATAACTAAGAGTTTCAGCACATGCTTGTGGAAGTCATTTCTTCATGGAGTGACATCATACCTCACATTTCCCTCTAGGTACTGAGAAAACATATACTAGAAGTAAAACATTCTAAAACCAAGTTTAAGTTGAAAATTACTCTATAAAAAAACTCTCTTCTGCTGCAAATTTTTCATCTGATGATAAACACTGTCAACTTTTCCTTATTTGGTCTTTCATGAGGAAAGCTATGTTAACCATCATAGTGAGGTGAATTTCTTTCGGCAAGATATTCTGGTTATTACCAGATCTACATACTAGAAAGTAAACTAGAATGTGATGGTTGGTATATTTTTATATATTTATCAGGGCCTTCTAATAAAAGTCCAAAGTTTCAAAATTGATTGTAAAAAGTCTAGTAATTTTGAAAAGGTTAAAAAAAAACTTTGTACTTCATCAAAGAGAAGAAACTTCCAAAACTTTGATATCAGATTGTTCTTCTGAATACACCCACTGTAGAATGAAAACCTTTCATTGTGGCTGTTATTATAATTTGCAGCAAATGATATGAGCAAAATGGTTATCATTAAAATTCTAATGAAACAATTGTGTCTCCCTTTAGGGATACTGAAAGATGCTTAAACTAATAGGCTTCTTTCAAGATGAGCCCTGAAATGAGCAACAATCTGCAGTTCTGCCTTTTGACTGCAATAGTTATGAATCTTTCTCATTACTAAGATTCTTTATCTTCTCGTTCAATGTGTATATGTAGACAGAGTCAAAGATTTCCAGATTTATAGGGAATATAAAAAATCCCTCTACAAGAAACACTAACCCATTAATTAGGGCAACAACAGGAGTTTCTGCTGCTCGAATGTATTTATAGTAATAACATTTTCTAAATGTAATTTTAAAATGTGATTCTTAGCTCCTTAAATAATTACAAAGTATGGCTTCTGACAGCACCTATGGGTTATTCTCAAATGGTCCTAAATTTGGAGCTCCTTCAGTAGATTATATCATCTGCGGTAAATTCACAGTTGAATCAAACTCCTGCAATACTTTTGTTGTCCACAACTCCCAAGTAAAGGGACAGAAGTATGGGTGACAAGGACAGAAGTTGCCGGTGATGCTGCAGTTGTTGTCCAGTCCTGTGACAACTAGGAATGGAGGACATTGACTAATAACATAAATCAGTTTTGTTTGCTTGACAAAAATCAGTATATAAATATTGAACAGTTCTGGGTAGCTGCTCCAAGATATGCACCTTGTTCCCTTAAGGAGTTAATTCACTACATGGGTGGGTAAGCAATTCTGCCTTCTGTAATGTCACCTAAATTAACTATGCTATAAGACAAATAGAGACAGACTGTGGCTAATAATTCAAAATGGAAACAGCAGCATATATCTCCTCAATCGTTCTGAAGTTTTATATGATTTATCATATGGCTGAGCGTACTGTCTAATGAAGTTGTCTTAAGATGGATATTTCAAAGGATACAGAACACCTGAGCACAAATTAAAGACAAAGGAGTACAAGTCCATGGCCAGAAACTGTCGTAAGTTCAAGGAGAAAGCTGATCTAGAATGTAAATTTTTCCTTTATGTAGTTCTATGGTATGGATAGTCAGTAGTTGGATAATTCATTTTCACTGTCTTCTCATAGGATGTTTGCTCTCTTTCCATTACCACCATTCAATACATCATTGGAGAAAAGAATCATGTCTCTGTTTCCTAACTAGATGATACATTGTTTACTTTATAAAAACTAACAGAAAGTAAGACAATACAAAGACCGCAATTGCTATGATAAGAAGGTTTTTCTAACTATGATAAGAATCAATTTATTTCACATGGCCACTTGCATTATCAAAACCTACCTGACGTCAATCAAAAAATAATCAATGAAGAACTCTGAAGGTCTTTCAGTGAGCTCAATTACATGTCATATGCAACAAATACAGATGATTTTTCTTTTATAAATGACTCTTGAAAACATTCTGCTGCTTTCCACAGGAACTGAAAGAGAAAATGGATGAGCTACTGCCTCTGATCCCTGTGTTGGAGCAGTATAAAACAGATGCAAAGCTCATCACACAGTTTAAGGAGGAAATTCGGAATCTGTCCTCAGTCCTCACCGGGATTCAGGAGGAAATCGGTGCCTATGACTATGAAGAACTCCACCAACGGGTCCTCAGTTTGGAAACCAGGCTGCGTGACTGCATGAAAAAGCTAAGTGAGTAGAGTTTGTTCAGTTGCTCAAGTAATGAGCTTCAGTTTCCTTAAAGACTTTGTCCTAACATTGAAGGAATTCAGAGTGAAGGAGCTAGTTATAGGGGGTCAGGGAAGAGTTATAGGATCAAGTGTCCCTTCGTCATTTAAGCATGGCTAAGAACTGTTGTTTAAGTTTCTGCCATGACAAGGTTCTGGATTTCAGATAACTAGTCTGCTGAAAATAAGCAACTGTGCTAGCTACAAATGTTTCTTTTCTTTTCTTTGTGTTCATTTATTTACTTTTCAGCCCTGGAAATCAAACCCAGAACAATTTATGTGTTGAATTTAACTACTCTGATACATGTACTGTGACAGTCCATAGACTAAAATTATCATACAGTAACATCTCTTACTTAATAAGATATTTGACTTAACTGAGATGTATCTATAAAACACAAAAAGCACAGCAGTGCCTTAGTAGCTGTGAGGAACAGGTTCAGAGTCCTCCCTCACAAATACCAAGTTTACAATTGTTAAATCCCTTTGTATAAAGCACTATGGTACTTAGCTATAGTTTATAAATTCTATCACATATATTTCATGTAACTCCTTTATTCTTTATAAAATCCAATGCAGTCCAAATGCAATGTAGATAGGATTTGGGTGAAAATGACAAGAAAATTTGTCTGCACATGTTTTTTGCAGATCAAATTATTTTCCAAATGTTTTTATTCCTGATTGGTTAAACTTGAAAATATGAAAACCATGAAAATAAAGAACAGGTTGTAGTTCTACTATGTCATGAACTCTTTCCAGTTGTCTGGAGTCATTGTCTCCTAGTCACTAGCATAACAACCAGTGTCCAAAATGATGGGGTTTGTCTCAGAAGTAATGGGATGTTTGTTCTTCCCACTATTTAGAACAATTAACCATTTAGCATCACCGAACAGAGAAGTTTTAAACAAAGAATCTAAATTGGAGATAGAAGATAGAGAGATACACAATAGATGATAAATGTATAGATATGTGATAGATAGAAGATAGATAGATAGATAGATAGATAGATAGATAGATAGATAGATAGATAGATAGATAGATAGATAGAAGGCAGGCAGGCAGGCAGAGAAAAAGAGATATAGATATATGGTAGAAGCATACATGTGTAGATGGTCATGATAGATAAATAGATATCACATCACGTGTGTGTATGTACAGAGAAACAGGAACTAAAGTAAATAATATCACTGGGTTAGGGTTTGATGAAAATAAGTTTGACTTTAATATCTACATTTCTTTGTATTGGTATAAGTTGGTTGAATTCATCTCTGAGAATCATTTAATTTCATAATCATCATTATCTTCCAAACCAAAATATTAAAGCGTCAGACCATAAACTCTTGGGATGGATGAAAAACAGAATTAATTAACAACAGGACCATTAGCACAAAGGATAGAGGGGAACACTTCATGAGTTCAATATTCCAAAGAATCTAATATCAACTTGCTATAACTCTCAGAAAGACACACAGAGAGAGAGAGAGACAGAGAGAGACAGAGAGACAGAGAGACAGAGACAGAGACAGAGAGAGACAGAGAGGATTTCAATCTAGTATAAGGAGCAAGAAGGCTCATTCATCACTAGCATCTTCTGTCCTCACAAAAGCCTCTCAACACACAGCTGATTAGCAGAGGCTAGAAATGAACTGGGGACTGAGAATCAAATTTCAACAATTGTGAATGCATTTCCCTCAATTTTCTTCCCCAGTGGAGTTAGTTTTAAGTAAAATGTCACAGGGCACAGCACATAAATCTGAAGATTGAAAATTAAACCAGCTTCCCTGCCTTCGACAACCTTCCCAAACAGTAAACAAGGGAATCACAAGTCCTGCAGACTACAAAGACAATATTCAGTTTATTTCTATGGAAGAATTAAAGGTTTGCAGAGAGTAGAAACTAGACAAAGCCTCCACAGTAATGCACCCTTGTGGCCTGACTGAAATACAATGATGTTTTTTCCAAAGTATTTCACTTTCTCCTCTGCGAGACTGAATAGAATAAAGTCCCCTGCGCCTAATTAAATCGTATCAGATTTCACGACATGCAGAATATAATTACATGCTTGTGAAAATTTGCCTGATAAAGCGTGGCTAAAACTCTTACACACCCCCTGAGATCACCAACAGATATTTGATAGAGATTATAACCAGGCTTGCCCCCTTCCCTATCCCTACCCCACCCCATTCTTTCTTGCTATTTTAGGGCAATGATTTGGTGCCCTCTAGTGAAACAAGGGATGCATCTTTTTTACTAAATCTATCATTTGAGGTCAAGGTGATGAGACCTGTCTAACTATATGTTATGGTGAATTTCTTTCTTACAATGGAAATCAAACTTTCTATGTGTCAGTAGACAAATATGAATACCCAACAAATATTTTTGACTCTGTGATATGTGCTGGCCCTTTGTTGGGTATTTGAAGAGACAGGAAGTGCAAAAGAACATCTCTCTGAGGAAAACAAGCCCATCTTTAAGCAAGACTCACAAGCACATAAATAGGTAATTGCAGCAAAACTGGGTGCCTACTGCTTGAAACGCAGTAAACCAGCTGGTTCACATATTTGTTTTAATCCCTCAAAGAACTCTGTGCTTGGCATTAGTACTGGCGATTTAAGAAACACACAAAAATTATTAAACTTCCATAGATTTTAAAGGTTATAACAACTTTAAGCCCACGTCGTTCTTAAATTAAAATCAGATTTCTTTCCTATACATGATATCTTCTTTACCCCAAAACAACTTTACCATTTATGTTAAGCATAAACAAATTACAGAAGAAAGAACATTAAAGGAGTCAATGGCATTTTCCACATACCATGTAATGAAACCTTCGTTGAGAGTATAAATTTATCAACTATGTGCATGTATTTAAATATATGCCCAAGGGAGGCATTTATTTATATTTACTCCTTTTGTAAAACTATTTTTAATAGCAGATTGTTTAGGTAGCTCAGGAAATATAATTTATTGATTAAAACTACCATGCATCCATCCATCCATCCATCCATCCATCCATCCATCCATCCATCCATCCATCCATCTATCCATCCATCCATCAATTGTTGTGGCCCAGAAAGAAGCGTGAGAGACTTATCCTCTGAAGCTCACTTCTCCACATGGCCACCACATTTTCTTACCTCTTCTTTACACATTTCTCCAAACTGCCACTTTCTGCATCCTCATTTCCACCAGCCTAATCCAGAGCATTATTCACCGTGTTTCAGTTGGAATCTGCAATGGGTACCCCCCCCCCCCGCCCCTTACTACCTGTTTAGTTTTAACTGAACACAGACTTTCTCTGTGGCTTTCAGTATTCATTCTAATCTTTACCAAGCACCACTTGGGGCATCTTACAGTTGTGTTTCAAGCATTTACCTTTAAAACTAATCCAAACACTTCTGCACGATGTAAGCTGGTGATATGTGTACTACATTATTTCCCTCTCCTTCATAGTCCTCAGCAAGCACCACCTTCTGCCCCAATGTCTGACCATTCTATCTTTCACTTCCCATTTTGCCTATTTCAACCCTCTATGACATTTAATTTCTTTACTTTTCCCTGAAGCACTCTTCTTACTTAACCGCTGAAACCCTAACACTCTTCACTGTGCACACAAGACACCATCTCTCTTGAGCAGCCGTACCTGATTGGCCCTGCAAGGATTTGCATTCTTTTGGGATTGTTCCACCAACTTTTTCTTCACTTCCTACAACACTAAGCTTATTCCTCCATTTTACATGGAAAATGCATTGCTTTCGTGGTGTATGTGTGTGTTTGTACGTTTTAAGGGTGTTGTTCCTGCACTGAAAGGACTGCCCTTGCCTTGCTTTAGTTAAGACTTGGAGACATGCATGAAAAATCTCAAACACAGTATGGAAAGCCAATTTCTACAAATGCTTGAAGGATTTTATTTTTAAAATAATTTTCTATTAACACCTATAATAAATACGGTGTTTGCATTTGTGAGTGTGTGTGTATTGGGTGTACATGAGTGTATTGTCATGTGTGTGTAGTGTGTTTACGTGAGCATACATGCCATGTATGTGTGTGGTGTGTGTACTTGAGTGTATGTGTTGTGTATATATGTACATGTGTCTGGTTTGTGTGTGGATGTGTATGGTATACATGTATTTTTCAGAAAACGTTTGAGGAAAAGCAGATTACAAAATACAGCATGGGTTTTTGTATTGTGTTGTTATTGACTTTTGTTCTTTCCACAATAACAATTTCAATACTTCATTGGAAAATATGGAATAGTTTGCTCTATAGACACCAAACATCTCAGAAGCTGTAATAATTAAAGTTCAACTCTGGCTCCCTGGTGTTGAAAAGTGAGATTTAATTGGAAATCCATGGACAATTTTGGAGGATATATCTCCAGATTAAATGGAAACAATCCCTAATAGGTTACTTAAAGTCATTTGCTAGACTATATCACACACGCACACCCAAAGTTTAAAGTTGTATCATAAAATGTCTCTGATTTCCACCCCATACACTTGAGGCTATTTCTTCTATAATTTTAGACTGCATTTTTTTAGCCATGGTTTTCAGTAATTAATCACCGATACTACTTTACTATAAATATAGTAAATGAGCAAGAAGGCTCATTCATCATTAGCGTTCTTCATTCTTCACAGAAGTCTCTCAACACACAGCTGATTAGCAGAGGCTAGAAATGAACTGGGGACTGAGAATCAAATTTCAACAACTGTGAATGCATTTCCCTCAATTTTCTTCCCCAGCGGAGTTAGTTTTAAGTAAAATATCATAGAGCACAGCACGTAAATCTGAAGATTGAAAGATAAACCATTATCATTAATCTTCTGTACATTTATATGCTCTTAAATTGTAACTAAATTTAAATCTCTTAAGGACACAACTATATTCCCAGAAGACAGTACAAATTTCTAAGTTATCTGGGATTTTATTACATTAGTGTCCATTTAGTTTTAAGTTTAAACTGTCTTCTTCTTTAAGATATACTCCTAATTCAAATTTTTATTAGGAAACACAAATGGAAGAACCAAAGTAATTTCTCTAATGGCTAAGAAAGTAAAATTGTGTTTTGTAAAAAAAGATGATTTCTTAGACACATGTAATTGCTGTTTTTGCACCAGAAGCACAGTGTTACTATCCCAATCCTGTCCAAAGCAGTATAAATGATAAGACTTAATAGAAAGATAAAACTTAAATAATTTAAGTTGACTTTACAGGGCTCCCAAAGTTTGGGGGAGATAAACTTTTTATAGGAGTTTTAATAGATTGTGCAATCAAATCATACGTGTTTCTTATTACGTGAGTTCTCTATTGGCCTTAAGAAAGACAGACATAATTGTATGTCCATAGATATATTTCCTGCTCTATCTAAATTATATGAATGGGTTTGACCCAAGGATCCAAAGCCAGAAGCTATTAAACTAAGGTATAATAAAGCACTTTCATATGCTAAGGAAATAAAAGGACAGATATGTTTTCTGTGTCAATAATCCAAACAACTTCCTCAAGCTGCATCCTAAATTCTACCATTTCCTCAACTAGTGGTTGATAATGATGGGTGGTAACTGACGGTCAGAAAGAAATGCGTAAATGTCATCAGAGAAATAAAATGGCCACTTTCCTCAATAACCTACTCAGTATATTTTCTGAATATGCAGATGTTATCAATGCTGATACTTGCATGGGTCTGAAGGCAGAGGGGAGTAGCAGGCAACATCAATGATGCAAGGCTCCACCCCCTTTTGTTGCTATGCACCTTTGTGGGGATATTTGTCTCACAGGCATTTGGGGAAATTATCTTTCCTGAATTACTTCCTTTGTCCTCTAGAAAGTGAGAGTAAAATGAGAAAGACGATGATTCGCTTCGACAAAATCTAGTTCGGGGAAGGCATGAAACAAAAATGAGTGTTACTGTTTGTTTATTTTCTCAATGCTTCCGTTTCTTTAGAATGTGGAGATGCCTATGTTTTCTTGACACCAAAGCCCACAAAATTGTAACTGGGAAAGCAGCCAGTTTCATAAATATGTGCCGATTAAATTCCAATGGTTTCATTTCACAAGATAAACTTTAGCTTAGGAAATCAATGACCAATTTAAAGGAAATTTCTCCTAGAAAGTAATCAACACCAAGAGTTCTTTCATTGCTGTTTGCCTGCTGGAGATGTCTATCCGATGCAAACAGCATGGTGATGACCATCACATGGGCACAGGGGTGACTTGTATTTTACTTATTTTTTGTTTGTTGGATGGACCATGACCACAGATACCACTTTCTCCTCATCAACATCAAAGCTTCTTGATCTTTAATAAATTCAAAGCCCCCCTAACTCCCAAAATAAAAAAGTCAGACATTAGAACTTGGATTTTATAAATGAAGAAAGTCCTCTTCAGCAAGTAAGTGCATTATCTGTCATTATACAATGATTTAAGCATGTGACCTGTATGAAAGACAAGACTTGATAATGTCTGCTTTTCTGTTCTAAGTATATAGGGAGAGTCTTTGGTTCTTTATTTGCTTTTAATTAATGCACATATTCACAAAAGGGTAAATGAAAGCATGATTACTCATAGAGACTAAACGAATGATTATTATCTACTTGTGGACTCCATTTATTTCATAATCATGTTTTATAGCATTCATTACTCCCTGTCTACCAGATGGTCCCTATATATACACCTGACTTTACTAAGTGACAGCAGAAATATAATTCTGGTGACCTCATGTTTCCCTGCCTCTCCTTTCCTCCCTCCCTCTTTTTCCTTAAAAGGAACATCTGTTGCTGTCATTTGGTTTAATAGTGATTTTCAAATTAACTCTGATCCAAATTATGGTTCATCACTTTCTACATAAGCTTTGTGATCATTAATGATTTCTTTCCACTAAATACTATAGATACTTCTTTGAAAATGTCTTGTTAGCCATAAAGATGGTATTCTCCATAGGACAGGACCAGTATTCTGAAGAACTCTTTGCTTGGTCTAGTGGTGCCTTGCTAAAGAAAACAACACATTCTCTTGGAATAATTTAGACCAACAGTGAACCCAATTCTCAACTTATTTCCATTTCTCTTCCTTCTGTCCCTAACAAGGGGCTTTGCCCTATATTGAATCGACAGCAGAAAAAGAATTATGTAAGAATGGAATGAGAAATCTCTTGTTTATATTTTTAAAGTAGTATATAGGGAAAATCTTTACTGACCTTAAAATAAAACACTCAAAAATTCAAGTAGGTGTTACCAAATCATTGTCATATTTTTTTTCAACATTTATAGTTGGTAATTCTTTTCTAGGTTGCTTTCAATCTCAAGGCTACTTTTAACAAACAAATAGCACAAAACACACACACACACACACACACACACAATTCTGGGCCAGGGGCATGGAGGAGTATAGGAATATATAATATAAGACTGAAACTATACATTTATCTCAGCTTCTTTACATGGATTTTTAAGTAGGCTGAACATACTAGGAAAACAGATTGAGGACAAGTTTTAAAGGTCTCAAGGCATATTAGTAACTCAAATGCATGACTGCACCAAAGTTCAGCTTCTGAAGGCAAGAATTATTTTCAGAAAAAACTAACTCCCATATAAAGCAGTTAAAAGAATACATCATCCAATAATCACTGGTTAAAATGCTAAGCCAAAAGAAACATAAAAAGACTAAATTTTAAGAGACAATTTGGCCAAAGTTAGCAAAACCAGCTCATGATTGAGTTGATTCTTAGGTCCAAGAGGAGTGGGGAATGTGTGACCCTCACCCTTTATTCTCAAAGGGGCAAGAAAAAATTTCCTAGCAGAATGTTTTCTCAGGAAGATAGTGGCCTTCCCCTCTCCCACCTAGGAGATTCCAAGCACAAGGTCACTTAGCTCAGCCCAGTCAGCCACCTGGTACAGGCTGATAAAGATGGCCTAACTCAAGAACAGTGGCCTTGTTCTAAAAACAAGGAAAAAGCTAGCTTAACAGGATGGAAGGGAGCAAAAAGTCCTTGTACACATGCCAAAGCATCTTCAAAGATTCTCTTGGTAGTTGTGCCTTTAAAAGTTTACCCCACAGAGGTGATACAACTCCTCTCTACCTTGTTGTAATGGGGATAGAGATGAGTTCCAAACATGTTTGTATTATGCTGATTAAACCTTGCTTATTACAGTCAAAAAAAAACCCAAACAAACAAACTACTCCCACAACTGGGGGATCATAATACTATTTATTTTCTCACAATATTGATAGCTTCTTCCAGAACTAGAGGACTACATGGTCCTCTAGATGCTCATTTGTAGAGTTCTGTTGAGCATGCCTTTCTTTGTGTGTGCCCCTCACGAAGCTAATACATCCTTGATGTTCATTATTATCGCCATAGTAACAAAGGTCAAAACTGTTTCTCACTGGGGCATCTGTTCTCTTCATGGACGTGCTTTCTTTCCAGATACTACATCAGACCACGCACAGCTTAAAATCACCTCTGCTGGAATCCTCAAGTTCTTTTCCTCTTTTTCCTCTTCCTCCCCTGACTCTTTATCTGAGTAGATGGCCCTAAAGTCTACCCAAGTGAGCAAGCCATAAATTTCCATGCTGCGCTAGATCCTTCTTCATTTATTTTTATTTTCCATCTCCCATCTAAACCAAAGTCTGTTCCTATCAACTTTACCTTTAAAATCAGACACCCAAATAGAATCAATTTTCTGTCTCTATCCCTGCTTTATATCCTTCACTCAATGTGATAGCTTGTAGGGAATGCTTCGCCTTTCTCTTCAATCCTTCTGTAATCTATTATCCATAAAAAGATTTTTCTTTTAAAATTGTAGTTCACATCTGTTTTGAATTCCTAATGTTCCCTTTTAAACTTCTGTGATTTTATATCATAACTACAAAAATAAAATAAAATGTTCACATTAGTTTTACAAGTTTAATGATATTGGCTGTTCTTCTATCAGTCTTAGATCCATGACAGGAACACATGAAACAGTTAATATGTCTAATGTATCTGTGTATTGAATACTTTTCTAAATACTTAGCATGTGTTTCTCATTTAATCTTTTCAACTGAGCTGTGCAAGATATTTGATTACTAGTGTTACCTATGAGACAAGAGGTTAAGAAATTTCTCAGGGTCCTAAAAGAGTAAGGATATAATCCAAATCCAAATCCAGATGGTATCCTTAACCTCCATCTTATTACACACCATTTTAAAATCCTACCTTTCCCAAGCTGGCCTTTTACATCTTTAAACCACTAAATGGCTAATATGCTAACTAAACTAAAACCTTAAGTAATCTTCACATCAAAACATGAGCCAAAAGGTGATTCCTTGTCAATTACATCTCAGATTTTAAGCTAGAAGTCTTCCCTGTCTGCCTAGGTGGAGTCTGAATTTTTGAATACATGCACTT
This sequence comes from Microtus ochrogaster, assembly GCF_000317375.1. Classification (NCBI taxonomy): domain Eukaryota; kingdom Metazoa; phylum Chordata; class Mammalia; order Rodentia; family Cricetidae; genus Microtus; species Microtus ochrogaster. Next base: position 12,562,512 of record NC_022022.1, read on the forward strand.
ATTTGAGATTAGCAGACTTAAAGGCATATAAAAATTCAGCTATACCTTACTTCAAGTGTGCCTCATAGATTAATAACACAAAATTAGTTTATTCAAGATACATGTCCCCAGATGAGAAATTCTGGTGGATTGAGGTCAAACAAGGGAAGATGGAGCCAAATATTGTCCATTGTGTGTCATTGGAAAGATAGGAAACAGTGAGTAGATGCTGAACATGCAAGTCTATGATGGAGAAACCATAACCCAGAGAGCAACTGGAAGGCATAGGACAAGCTTCATCTGTGTTCATGGGATCTTCCACGGTCAAAGAATAGATCTGAAGTATCTTTCTTTGAAGGCACAGCTCACACACTATCACCTATGCATATTGAAAATAATTTTCATGTAACTAAAATATCTAAGAAAACTAATATTTTAAAAATTTACAAAATTAATTTGATTTTCTTATGTAATGGCGAATGGATTTTCCTCAGACAATTTGTTAAAATGACAAGAACAGATTATACACTTGCTTTTTCGCTAAAGGCCAAGAAATGATCAAACAGACATTATAATTTCTCTTAAAAGATATGGTTGGGAATAGAATGAGAACTCATGAGAAATACATTTCTAAAAAGCCATGTGCAGGAACACAGTGTGATAACTCATTAGAAATATAACTCTAATCAACTTATCTTCTTTATGATTTTAAAATGTTAATCACAATATGACTAGATCCTTGCTACCTTTCTCTTTCCTCCCTCTAAACTTTCTAACGTCTCATCCCACCTATCCCTCTCATGTTAGCCTTGCTTACTATACTGACACATACATTAACATATATATTCATATATATATATATATTCATATATATATATATATTCATATATATATATATGCAACCAGTTGAGTCCATTTAGTGTTGTTTGTATGTGTGTGATTTCAGGACAGACCATTTGACAACGCATATCCAATTAGGCACTCATCTTGGGGAAGACTAATTCTCCCTCTTTCAGTAGCCATTAGTTAGTTATCTGTAGTTATTTATGGAGTCTGATGAGATTTCCCCTTCCATGTCTGTTGCTATTTTTTTCTAGTTTTAGTTTGCTTATGCAGTCCTGTTGATGATGTTAACATGGGTATAGTTTCCTCATCTTTACTCTTTCTAGGAATCACAATATTACAGAAAAACTCCTGGTCCTTTGGCTCTTGTAATCTTTCCATATCTGTCTCATGATATTCTCTGAATCCTAAGTATAGGAACTTTTTTATAGCTATATTGGGACTGGGGACTATACAGTCTGATGTTCTTTGCATTTTAATCATTTTTAGTTTTCCTTGTCTTTTTATGTTACTACATGATGCTGCCTTGATGAGAGGTGATAAGGGCATTTATCTACCGGTATACAGAAAAGTGTTTTGAAAGCAACTAGTAATGAAGCTGGGCTTGTAAATTGGCAGTAGTAAGTTCTACTCTAAAATCTATAACCTCATTACCCCCAGGGATTGACTAGGTTTCTAGGATCAGGCATGATTTCCTTCCTGTTGAGGCCTTGAAAAAATTATAGAGCTGTTGGTTACCAAGAAGATATGCACATTCAGGAACATCTTACCATGCTGGTCACTGTTGTGATTCTTGGGTATCAGCTAGATAGAATGATTGACTGCTTCTCTCCACTGGCACTTTGCATAGCACTTCTGATGCTATGAAAAGTAGTCCTGAGGGAAGAGGCTTTCAGGTCACATTCAGTCAATATATTTCTAATCCTATGGTCAAACTACATGGTATCTTCAGAAACAGGAACTTATCTTCTACCTCTAAGAGGCACCATGTAAAATAGCAATATGCTGCATTGTGTGGAGAGGCTCTTGGACACTCCTGACCAACAGCTCACACTGTGAGTTCTCACACGTGCTGCTGGGTTTTTGTTAGATGTGGCATAGCTTCATTTAAGCTATTTGTCTGGGTATACAATACACTTATGTATATTATATGTAAATTTAGTTAATATAAAATAATACTAACCCTTAAGGCTTTTGAAACAATCTCAGTGTTATTTAGCTTCTCCCATTCCTTCGGTATATCCTCCATCCTTTTCTGTGACTCTGTCTCTCCTTCTCTATAGTCTCTCTCCCCATTTTCCATCTTTTAAAAATTATTACACTTGCTGTTATAAAAAATATATGAATAAATGTTATAATTCATAGTATTCCTATTTTTTTGAAGTTTAAAGATGAAAAGAAAGAGAACTTGCTAAGTCATCTGTAAAATTGAATTGGAAGTTAAAAATATTCAGTTTTGGTCTAAGCCTCACACCCAAAATATTAAAGTTCAGGTTTCTCACAAGTTTCATTTCATCAATCTGTGGCCCTTTTTCTTGCTTCTATCCATTTCCTAGCTATGCATGGGACATAAAACCTGGAAATGATCTTTCAACAGGCAATGCATGAATGCAGTTTTTTAAACTTTCCCAATCTGGTGACTATGAGGTTTTTATAACCACTTTAACAATTTAAATTACAATTTAAATATTACACACATATGGAAAAAATAGTATACTTAAATTTTTTTTTTAAGAGTTAGAATGGAAACCAACGGTCTCTTTTGGTTCCTTTCCCCAGAGTTTAACCCACTTAACAGTTTAATTTTAGGGCATACTATTGGTTGCAACAGCATTTTGAATAATAAATTTATTTTCTACTTTTTAGGTCAACCACAGATATTATTTGATGACATCCTATTTTGTTAGCTGAAAATTTAGATAACATCTCCTTCTTGGGTTTCTTTTCTTCATATCTCTACCTAGTATGCTTTTATGACAACTCAGGAATATTTACGAAAATCAAACTATTTTTGGCTTCAAGACAGAGATTTTTAAATCTTCAATAGAGAAATATTTTGTAATTATAGGTGTTTTTAAAATGGAGACAGTCATTCTCCTATACTCCATCTATTCTCACAGTTGTATTTCTTAACAATATGAACTTTATCTCTTTTTGCTATCACTAGGCAAATTTTGCCTTTTCTAAAATCAGAGAACAAAGCTAAGTGATAGAATTAAACATAAGTCCTTTCTCTATAAATCTAATGCTATAATATCTGGGACATTAAATAAAATATACTTTAATATATATCCATAAATCAGATGGAATAGTGCATACCTTTAATCCTAGCATTGGGGTAAAAAGTCATGGGGATCTCTGTGTGTTCAAGGCCAGCGTGATCTATGTAGTGAATTCCAGGCCAGTAAGACACAGTCTCAAAAAGTTAAAAATTAAGTCATTATCTTCACCTATTCATATTTTTTTTTCCAAAAGTCTCAATCTTATGCTGGAAAGATCCCTCAGCATTTAAAAATACTTGTTACTCTTGAAAAAGGACACAGATTTAGTTCTCAACACTCAGTGCTGGCTCACAAACATTTGTAGCTCCGGTTCCTGGGAATCCCATGTCCTGTTCTGGCTTCTGGGAATGCTTCACCTATGGTGCATACATATATGCCAACAAACGCCCAAACATTTAAAGTAAATATATCTTTTCTTAAAATCCAAGTCTATCTAAAGATCAAATCCACCTGTCACTTTTTAAAAAAAATGTTAACTGATATTATAATCTTCAAATTGAGCATGGTGGTAATATGATGTCTACACACACATACGCATATGTGTGATGTTTAAATCATATTAAACATACCTGTATCTGTAAACATCTGTATCATTTTTAGGATGGCTGTATTAATTTACATTTCCACAAACATAATATGAGTCCTTCTCTTAGAGTTGTCTGTTCTGGAAGCTTTCTCAAAGTCTCCTGCTCGGTAGCTCTCATCACACAAGAAGTCATTGCTTTCCTTGTCTGGCTTCCTTCTCTGTTCAGTTAATAACTTGTTCACTGGAATATGTCTTCAAATAAACTTTTAAGAAAACTACAGAAAATAGAGTTCTGAAATGGTGCACATCATAGCACCAAAGATTGTGCATTGTTTTACTTGGGTATTTTTTCTTCAGTACAAAGGCCTGAGTCCTTATTGCAATCCAGGACTCATTGTGGTGTTAAAAACCTCAATTGCAATCTAATTCCTACTTGTTTACATGTAAGCAGCTTGAATGTCTTTTTCTTAACTATCTTACTTTTCACAGTAATTTTATTACAGGTACTTGAGCAAATTTGTTTACTTTCTCCTACTCTTTCTGTGTCTCCTCCTATTCTTCTTACTTAGACACTTGAACCAATACTCTGTGTCTCATTTCTCCTCCCCCTTTTTCAGTGTTAACATTTTTCAGTTTGGGGAAAATGCTTTTAATCTTACACCTGTTTTTGTAAAATGGAACCATAGTTTTCACTTAGTAATAGATTTCTTAAGTTGTTTTCTTATGGCCTAAATGTTAAGTACATAAGTGTCTAAAGGGGGAAGGGTCTCATGTACTCTCTGCATTGTCTTTTATCAGAATACTGTCTTTTAATACCTTATTGTTTTTATCACAATTTTAAAGCTATTTTTGTTATCTATGAACTTTACAATTTTGAGCAATAATCTCCTGGATCACTTAAGTATTTACGTAAAGCTTGACACTTTTTTTCTTGGGCCTCCCAAATTTACATTATCCACTTTAAGTCTGACACACAGTTTTGCAGGTGTGATGACTTGATTTGGAGCCCTACGTCTAGAGAATAAAATGGAATCAATTGCTCTTAACACTCTTTCAGTAGCGCCGATGCTTTCAGTTTGCTAGAACACACCAAACGCACCAGATGTTCTCTCTGTACCTTTCTGACTCCATATTTCACTTTTCAAGGTAATGTTAATGCCTCTCCTTCAACCATAATCTCCTCTGCAGAAGCTGACACATCTCGTTCCAAATCTTGCATGGCTGCTCTCTATCATCGGTGCCTTTGAGGGATTTGTTGAAAGTTCTCCACAAGTAGCTCTTTGTACTTTCCCCCTGTATTTGGGATTAAAAAAATCCAATGCTATACTCCACTGTAGTTTTATTGAAATCAGAAAATTGAAGAGCTAAAAGCAGATATTAGTCCATCATTTCAAGCCAGAATTCTTTTCCATCTTTCAGGGAAAAGAAAACACACATAAATAGTTCTGTGGTTTAATTGGAGAAAGGGGTATCTTTTTATTTCAATCCCTGTACACTGGAAATTTTCATTGTCTTTTCATATGTTCATTTATAAATGTTTATGTGTCACATCATTAAACATCACTTTGACAAACTATAAATTCATATCATCTGCTCAACTAGGTCTATTCAAAATACATTGTCATTTCTTTACTTCAGATGGATACTATTTTGCTCATATGCTTTTATGTGTTGAAAACAATTTGAACTGCCATATTCCAAGTAGTCTTAACCCAAGCTATGAGATAGATAGATAGATAGATAGATAGATAGATAGATAGATAGATAGATAGATAGATAGATAGATATAGATAGGGATATATATCTCATGAATCACTAGTACTGTCTTGATAAACTGAGCCTTAGAAATCTTAAAAATGATAAACTTAACAGAGGTGATAGCACATATAATTCCTTTCAAAGAAAGTAGGACAGGATTGCAAATCAGGTATCTTAAAATGTTAGAGATTATAGAATGTGTACTTACTGAAGCAATAACAAAACAAAACACGTTCATATGCTTCATCTTCCCAACTAGGCATCTTGGTACCCTGCCAATTACAAATTATTCTTATGAGGCACATACAGAGAGTCAAAATAAGCTCCAAGCTAGATTGCTTTTGTCCATGATTTGCCTTGAGCATTTCTTCTTTTCATCCAAAGACATAGGTGCAAACGGCAATGAACTAGACATTTATCAATTTTTACATTAGCCAGATAATGATAGAAAAATATGCAATAATATGACAAAAAATAGAAAAAAACATTTAATAAACAGATAGGAAGGCTATTTCTTTGTTTAACCAAAGTTAAAGATTTATAGGCAAATTGTTTTTGAAAATGTATATGATAAATTATTTCTAAATTCTATTTAAAAATTCATAAAAAATGTTTGCCCTTTGGTTCTGGCATTTATGAAACCTCAGCTCCTTAAGACATATCCACAGCCAATATGACTACATATATAAATATTAGTATGGATATTTAATATGTATATATATACATATATTTTTCATGAAATTAAAATTGTTCACTGTACTTTGGGTTCCTGACACTTTCATTATAGTTTCTCTGGAAGTCTGAAAACCTGAGATAATCAGGTTTTGTTCTTTGCATGTCCATGCGTGCTCTATCAAGCCCTTTTATCTGTATATTGGACCCGTCAAAATTCTACAACTTTCAGGGAGTCTATGATTGAATTCACACTCTTGTGTTATAAAATCCAGCATTTTAATGGAAAAATAAATGTGTATGATAAATTACTTCTAAATTCTTCTACTTAAAAATCCATAAAAATATTTGCCCTTTGGTTCTGGTTCTGGTTCTGGCATTTATAAAACCTCAGCTGCTTAAGACATATGCACAGCCAACATGACTACATACATAAATATAAATATTAGTATAGGTATTAAATATATATACATATATTTTCATGAAATTAATATTGTTCATTATACATTAAAATTGTCTTCAGTTTTCTATCTAAGTTTATATGCTTTCAATGACCATAAAACATAAGAAAAGGTGAGAGATGTAGGTGGCTGATAATCAAACAAACATGACTGGTACCAGTAGGAGCAAGTATGTGTTTGAAGCTTTTGCCTACACTTGGGACTCCTTTCCTCCTATTAGGTTACCTTGACCAACCTCCCAAAGAGGACTTTCAGTTTGTCTTATTGTATCTTGTCTTTTTCCTGTTCAGCTTAAAGGCCTATTGTTTTTGAAAGTGGAGAGAGAATGGATCTGGGGAAGACGGAAGCTGGAGGGAACTGGGAAGGGTGGAGGGTGGGAATTGTGATCGCAATGTAGTGTGTGAGAGAAGAACCAATTTCCAATTAAAAAGGAGTGTCTTTCAATGAAAATAAAGTCTTAAAATGAAAAACAAAAAGAAAGTAACCAACACTTACAACAATTTTACTTAGAATAAATAAGGACTAATTGATATAATGATAATGACTTTTCTTCTTTATTTCTTCTCAGGTCATATGAACCATTTTTCCTATAGTATTATACTTTACATAAAGAGCATTGAAATAACAAGTCATGGCTCCTTTGAGCAGTTAAATACATTATAGTCAGCATGATGCTCATTCATTCAGAACATGTGACATTCATTAAATGGACTTACTAGGCCTTATATCCCTCCCTTTGCTTTCTTCTGAGTTTGTGTATTGGACTCATGTTTATGTTCCTCTAATTTCAGCATGTGGCAAACTGATGAAAATCACAGGCCCCATCACAGTCAAGACATCTGGAACACGATTTGGTGCTTGGATGACAGACCCCTTAGCATCTGAAAAACATAACAGAGTATGTTGCTTCTATCAGTGCTTTTGCTTATAATTATGTTTCTCCTATACTATTCCTCCCAGGCTATTCCTTTTATTCATGATATAGGTTATGATGTAAAGAGCTTGATTTCTTGATATTTTTCACTTAAAACTGTTGATACATCTAATTTGTGGAACAAACCTATTTTAGTGATTACAATTCTTCAGTGTACTGTAGGCTAGTTGTTATTAAATTTAGTCTTCGCTTATGCTTGAAATGTATGAATCATGTTCATATACAATTTCCTTAATATTCCATAAGAAATATGATGTTTATATTAAAAAACCCTGAGCACTGAGTAATGAACCAATTTATTATGTATATCATTATATTATTGGAGATAATTGTAAAAGAAATACAATGGAAACAAGTGAGGGTGTTTTTATAGGTTTACAATATCTATATTATGCAATTAAATATAGTAATAACTTACTCTAGTCCTACTAAGTAATGAATTAATTATGAATTAAGGTTCTTAATAGTCATATTCAAAGGAGGGCTTTTATTAAATTAATGCAATAGTTTCACTAAAATCTCCAAGAAAATCCAATAAATAATGGTCACTAGAAGATTCTGTGGTAACCACAAGGTAACCACATAGGTTTGGCATGTAAAATAAAAGAGACATGTTTTTAGAGCATGTGCAGGACAAAGATAAAGCCTTACAGTTGTTACATCAGGAGATATTCTTTGGAATAACATGTGATGGGTTTGGCCAGCAATAGGCACTAACTAGCCAGAAATAAAATAAAGAGAAAACAAGTTAATATGATGGCAGCAAAATCAGCTGTTTTTATACAAATATTCTTTTCTTAAAAATTAATATATCTATGTGTGTTTCCATGTCACATATATAGAGAAGTCAGAGGAACACCATGATTCTTGATTTCTACCATTTGGATCAGGGGGATGGAATTCAGCTTGTTAGCTGACCCGCCATACAATATCTTTACAAGGTCTTGTAATGTTATCACATTTGAATGGGTTATAAGTAAGAGCATTTGGCATCCAAAATTTGAAACTTTGTAACTATCTTTATTTTAAAGTTTTTGTGAAAATCCAGAATTTAATCACTCCATTTGATTCTCTTGTTTTTTTTTTTCCCCTTATTTTCAGGTCTGGTATATGGACAGTTACACTAACAATAAAATAGTCCGTGAATACAAGTCCATTGCAGACTTTGTCAGCGGAGCTGAATCAAGGACATACAACCTTCCTTTCAAGTGGGCAGGAACTAACCATGTTGTCTACAACGGCTCACTCTATTTTAACAAGTATCAGAGTAATATCATCATCAAATACAGCTTTGATTTAGGGAGAGTGTTAGCCCAGAGAAGCCTGGAGTATGCTGGCTTTCACAATGTATACCCCTACACGTGGGGTGGATTCTCGGACATTGACCTCATGGCTGATGAAATTGGGCTGTGGGCTGTGTATGCAACTAACCAAAATGCAGGCAATATTGTCATCAGCCAGCTTAATCAAGACACCTTGGAGGTGATGAAGAGCTGGAGCACCGGCTATCCCAAGAGAAGTGCAGGGGAATCCTTCATGATCTGTGGGACTCTGTATGTCACAAATTCTCACTTAACTGGAGCCAAAGTGTATTATTCCTATTCCACAAAAACTTCCACATATGAGTACACAGATATCCCCTTCCATAACCAATACTTTCACATATCCATGCTTGACTACAATGCTAGAGATAGAGCTCTTTATGCCTGGAACAATGGCCACCAGGTCCTGTTCAATGTTACCCTGTTCCACATCATTAAGACTGAAGATGACACATAGGCAAATGTCATTTATTTTTATCTATCTACACTGTCATTCATGATAAACTCTATAGGAATCTTTCTGTGTTTATATTTTCTCCTTGAATGACTTGTCATCATTTCTCCAAAGCAAAGTATTTTATTGTATATTTGGAGTTTCAAAAAGTGTTTGTCTAAGTTAATGTGTTAGAAACACATCTTAACTCCTAAACCTACAGGGCCTATCATGCCCTTGTCATGCAAAGCACTAAAAAGAGTTTAAGTGGCTAGAGTCATAGTTTTGCAAAAAGATTAATGGTCTGCCTTGTATTAGAATCAGACTAATGGTGGCTTAAATGCATGAATGTCTTCTTTTCTGAACTGTAATTTTTTTACTGTCTATTGCTCTATCTACATTCAGAAATATTTTCATAGAAATTAAGGTAAAAGAAAAGCACTTTCCCCGCATTTATTTCTACAAAAAAGATTTAAAGAGTTTATTTATATGGAAAATACAATCAATCATGTTGCTGTTACCACATTCTCTGATGCGGTGCTGTGCAATCATTTCCGAATCCCCTGCTGACATTTTTTGGCAGTATGTATTTCTATCAGTGTAACCACCATCGTACAATTGTATTTCTTCACTTCTATGAAAGTAACATTTTTTTATAAAGTGCACTAAAATTTAGTCTCAGTAATTATTCAAGTCAGTTTCCAAGTGTGGTCAAGAAAGCTTCACATAAGTATTATAAACTTAAAAAAAAATTAAACCAGGTATCCTATACAGACTCTTTGTTTAGTACCAAGTTTATTCTACTTTTGGCTCTCAATGTGAACACCAATCCAATGTAGTGATACTCTTTTTCCAGGAAGTATCCCACATAATTGTTTGAAAAGTATGCAGATGTGGTTATAAAGACTGCATTTGATTCTATTCATTTATCATATTAGTGTTGTTATAGTACATATATATTAGTATTTTAACATATTTTGCATACAACTTTCAATAATTCCATTTCTTATATAATATTAAGTACATGAAGATTATTAAGGAAAGAAAATTTGAATATTTTTTTCTATATTAAAATTATAAAACATGGAGAGTTAATGGCAAGCTTGTACAAAAGAATATGATAAAAAGAATTGGGAGTTTTCTTTGGTTTCAAATGTATAACCAAGTCAGAAAATTTAAAATGCAATCCCTAAATACCTTGCCTCTCAATATGCTCAAAATTAAAGAATCAAAAAAGCAAAACTTTGATAACATTTATGTTACTAATTCCACAGAACATAAAATCAATAAATATTGAACACGCCAATCAGTTTAGAAGTTCTTTCCCTATGTTCAAAAGAATTCCTCTAAGGCACTTTTATGTGAACGAATAAGGTTGTATTTTAATTTTTTAAAAATATATACTAAAATAAATATCATATAACCTAATGTAAAATTTTTGTCATATAGAATATCACATTTTAAAAATAAGCATATGGTAATTCAGATAAAGCACTCCATAAACAGATAATGATGTTCAGAATAATTCATTTTAAATTCTGCAATTGAAGAGTTGCTCTCAAATATCCCATCAAAATTGGAGAATATAATTACTTAATCTTGAAATTCAAGATTGAAGGAGTAGCTAATTTTTGTTCATGAAGCATAAGCATGATTTCATGGGCACTCTGTGTTTGTTAATAATGGTGACTTCTCTTCACAAACATTTACCAAAGTCCCCATCCACAAATAAGAGTCGGGAAATATAGGAGATTCATTTGTCATACTAGACATATCATAATGTAAGCAGTTCCTGCTTCATATAGCAATTTGTATAAGATAAAACTTCATGTCAGTTTTAGAAATGAATCAATTTTTAGGCAGACAATCTCTAATAGGTACCATTCTTATTATGTTATGTGGTATCACATACATTTAAAATATGGATGATCATGGCTTATTTGTGAAGTGTGCAACTTGTACAGAGCCCTCTTGTTTTCTATGTATAGTTTCATCACCTATCCAATACTTAGTGTATGTGCTGCTAGAGCAAGCTAAGATTTTATTGTCACTAGAAGTGGGGTAACATGCGCTTAAAATATGACTTGCATTAAACATTTGTAGTTTATGAGCATTTCCTTAATAAATTATGTTCAGTTTTGTGCCTGAAATAAATAAGAACTTAATCACTGTTTCCTTTTTAATCTTCAGCAAATAAAGTAATTTTATGAGGAAAATAATGGGTATTTTAAAATCATCCTTAGAGTCCAAGCAGTGCAGAGATCTAAATGCAGAAATTCTATGTCTGAAAGTGAACTATGTTAGTGGTATTTTCTAAATTAATCCTATCATTAAAGTACTCCGTGTCATTCAAATAATATATCCGTGGTCAGGTTGTGGTGGTGTGTTATTTGTGTTTGTGGACCTTGAATCACAAGGCTCTTTACTTCCATCTGAATTTATCTAGGAGTTTGGATAACAGTGAACTTCCATTGTGTTAACAATGTGTAGGAATAAAAGAGAAAGAAAAAACAGATGCAATCTCTGCAGAGAAAATAAATAATTAGTCATGCTTTATCACAAATCCAGTAGCTCCAGTTGTTATCACTATTGTTCTCTCATTTCTTTATAATGAAAAGCACTCTTGGTGATGAAAACTTAAGAAAATATTAACTTCTTATTGATGTTTACTTTTAATTAAAGAAAAAACAAACAGAACCATGTCTTCGAGTTTGAAAACCACAGCCAAATTTCTGTGTAGAACTTTTACAATCAGAGTGAGGATTCCTGAAATATGATCCTACAAATCTGTGAATGTCTTAACATCAAAACAATAAAAATTTCCCCTAGTAAAAAGAGTATTAAAACTACTAGTTCTGAAGTTTGAATCTCCTAAAAGAAAAACATCTGAATTAAAAGCAGCATTAGCTCTTCACCTTCAGATCACTGACTGTTTGTTTTGGAAATGTTATATAAGAATACATTTGGGAGAAAAATAAAAAGTATACCTTCATGTTAGTTCAGTTACCAAAAATGTAGATATTGTAGAGTTTCAAAAGGCCACACCTTACAGAAAAATGTTAGTTTAAAGGAAACAATCAAAAATTGCATCTTGCTGACTTAAGTATAATCGCAAATTCTTTATTACACATATAAATTTTCTGTGACATTATCAAACAACATTCAATGTGAAGGTCAACTTCGCCATCACCTCATACATGGACCATAAGAGAAGGCTATATAGCAAAGCAGTCTACCTAGTACGACAAGTGAGTCACTTGGTTCAGCAAAGATGCTATGAAATTTCTATTACTGACCTCTTACAGCCAGAAATGGTAAGTTCTAAAACACCCAATTTCATCCAACGTCCTACAGTTCAATAAACTTTGTCTTTACTAAAATCAAGATCCTAGAATGTTTCCATTTTCTAAAATTAACTTAATATATCATAAACATTAATAATTTTCCTTAACATGGTCTGAAGAGACTATTTGTGATTAAATGAAATCTGACCTTTTAATGGTTATACTAGAAAATATACTAGAAAAGTAGAATGAAAATATAAGTGTCTAGAGGCCGGAAAGCAGCTCAATAGTTGAGAGCACTTACTTCACTTCTGTAATCCCTAGTTCTGTTCACAAGGGCTGAAGTTTACTAGTTCACAATATTCTAGAACTCAGTCTTTAAGGACTCTATTACCTTTAGCCTCCACGGGTACCTGCACATACTCACACACAGATATACACATCAACTTTTCAAATCAGTTTCTAGAAGAAAAAGTTACTTCATTACAACCTTTTCATTATTTTTCTAAGGAATTGTAAATTTCATTCATGAAAATCTCTTAAATAACGAATAGAATATTATTGGTTATGCAATTTAGCCAACTAAGAAATTCTCTTCCAAACTTAACTTACCCAGGTGATTTACCTATCACACATGCCAGATTTATGCTACATAGTTTGATTTGATCTGGGTATCAAACTTAGAGACATTTTCATCCAATTTAGATTCAGCCCTGCCTTCAAAATGATCAACTAGGTTACATAAACCTTGTTCTTTTTGGATATCAGCTCATTATTCTAGGTAAGTATCATATATATATATATATATATATATATATATATATATATATACTATATATATATAGTTTTAAGCATTGTCTTAAAATGATGTAAAAACATAGCATTGTACTTCACCAAGAATGCATATCATTCGTGATAGCCAGCTTCTAAAACTGTTCTCAATTAAAGACATGAAGCAACACATTTCATATGGAAGAGTTGTCAAGGGTATCTTAGTACTATAAATAGTTCACTGTTAATCCAAGCATACACATGCAGTTCAACATTAAATATCATTCTTCCTAGTGGCCAAACATACCAAGAAGAGCTGACATCTATTTTTAAAATAACTAAGACAATATCACAATATATCACTCTCTATTATAATTCTGATCTATAAATACTGAGTGGTTTCAGAACTTTCCAGAAAATACATAATAAATTCATAAAGTTTGGGAAAAAATCGAAATGAAATGCTAGCCATTTTAGATTGTTATTAAAGTCCTCTATAATGCAATAATGCATAGCTATTCACATTTTTTGTTGCACAATCCTGGATTTTCTACAAGAACTCTAAATCCATAATGTATCATACATATGAAATGAATGAGTAGTTAACATTCATTAAATTACTAAATGAAATATCTAGAATCTAATAATAGATACTCTGGAACCAAGGCTCATGGCTGTCATCAACAGAGATATAGGTCTTCATGTGTTTAAATTCTGGTAGGAATAGCCTGCAATAAAAATAAGAAAGCTATGTTTTCATTGGGTCAACTACAGTGAAAATATATCAAATCTTGATGATAGAGATGGGTTGGAGTCTTCTAGTGAAAGACTGCAATAAATGTTTAGAGAGATATACTTCCCATTGTAAAGTCATTCAAAGAATGGAGTCACCATGAAATATGGACGAATACATGACTTCTGCCTTTCTGTCTCTAAAGCTCTACCAAACAATATTTGCACTACTTCTAGTTTGGATGTTTCCAATTTGGAGTTAAAGATGTCACATCAGAGATCACAGGATCCCCTGACAAATATGTACCAAACTTAAGTTTCTTTTGTGGTTGCAGAGTCCTTCTGGTAGGACTGAATTTTCATCAGATTCTCAAGGGAAATCTTGGTCAGAAAGGCTACTCCTGTGTAGTAATAGGAGCGGCGGGCTGCGTCCCGGCACCCGGCCGCCCACATGGCTAGCTCTACCCGAAATAATTACACGGACACTGTGTTCATTTA
>NC_022022.1:12580246-12606408 GCF_000317375.1 Microtus ochrogaster
CCCACCTATGTTCTAAGCTATGAGCCCAAGCAGTTTGTTTATTACTTAACCAATGAAATCAACAGATTGATATATGACACTCCCACATCACTCCTGTGTTAGTCCAATCTGCTTCAGTCCCAAATTCATCAAGTATCTGTATATTAACCACTGACTAAGTGCTCATCACCAAGCTATCTGTGATCATTCTTTCAGCCAGTAAAAATTTTAATCATCTCTCTCTTAAAAACAAAGCAACATTGTGATATTGTCATTGAGGTTTTTTTTTTCTTAAAAACTCAATATAAAACTAGACAGCAATTTTGTTGGATTTAAGTTAAATCCAACTATGTTTCTGTAATCCAGTCTTTGGGACAGATTCTTACCAAATTTGTTGAACCAAGAATTTGTATGATTAAGCCTGTCCTACATTGATTTGACAATATTTATTATAATTCCTATACAGTCTTTCTGCAGCTGGGTTCAACTCTGACTGGCCTTGAAACAGATGCAGTAATCATAGTCAGGTTTAAATATAAAGTCTTTTTCTCAGTTAGCTACTGAAGCAATAGAAACAGCAAAAGGAAAGGGTTAAACATTTACCTTGGATTAGAAACTATTTTCCCAAGGTCCCCATGCTCCCAATTTACTCGGGAGATCTTGTCTTTTTTCTACTACCCATGTAGATTAGAAATATGTAGGTTTGTTTTAGTGTCCTCATTGTTGTCTAAGTTCTCTGGGATTGTGGTTTGTAGGGTGGTTTTCTTTGCTTTGTGTTTAAAAACCACCTATGAGTGAGTATATGTGATAATTGCCTTTCTGTGTCTGGGTTACTTCATTCAAAATGTTTTCTAGATCCATCCATTTTCCTCCAAATTCAAGATGTCATTTTTTTTTGACAGAGAATTTTCAGAAAACTTCAAAAAGAAATAACATGCTTGATGAACACTGCATTTGAATAAAAATTAAAAAATAAAATAAAGAAATTAAAAGTAAGACTACAATACAAACAAAGCAGAGCACTGAAGCTTGTTATATTTGCTTTGTGTTTTCTCTCTCAAAGGACTTGAGAACATATATCCATTAGCTTTTATCCAGTATAAATAAAATATAAGTATTTCTTTTCTTTCTTTACTTTTGCTTTTTTTAACTTTGGAGATAGGGTTCCACCAAATAACTCGAGGTGGCTTATACCTCTGAGTACTACAGAAAAATGAGATTCTTATATCCTCTAACTCTCTTAGAAGCTATTATTACGATATGAATTTCATATTGAAATTGAAATTTTTATAAAAAAAGATAAAATGTAATTGTGTCAATCAATGCTGGCCCTAGATATTTATTCTGAATGATTGCCCTACTTCCAAATCTCAGTGAGTCTACTACCTTAGGTCTATGTATCTACATTCAGTCATGCCTTTTGAGGAATATGTCTTTTGTCTGTTGACTTTTATTCTTTCCCTCGATAATCAGCTGTACACATCTGTTTGGCTAAAAATCAGTTTCATCTACAATGATTTTATGGATTGTTGCCAGACCAAATAAGCCATTATCTACCAAACCATATGAAAGAATCGGGCACACGCGTCTCTGCTTAAATAATGATCAAGATTGACCTTTTATCATCTGACTCAGCTCCTGTTCATATTTTAGCACCCATTCAAACTGTTGTAGTATTTCTGAGAGATGTACAAAGGTCATTTCTTGTTCCTATAGTACTGATATTTGAAATCCCTCTTCCTCTCTGACACCCATGCCATACTCCTCCCAACTTCTTAGCTTTTTTTCTGCCTTTATTATAATCCACTGAAACAGATTAGAGCTACCACTATGCACATAAGTGTAGGGTTCCATCCAAGAAGCATGGAAAGCTGACTCTGGGTCACACCACTGAAGAAAACTAAATCTCCAAGATCCATAGCATTGGTTTGTGTTAACAAGGATTAATTTCCTTTTTGAAGTTAGTTAACTCTGTTCTGGTATGGTGAATTTCATTCCAGGACCAAAAAAAAAAAAAAAAACAGGGGGAGGAGTTTAAAGGGAGTCACATTAATACCCATTTTTATTAGTTTTTTTCATACCATTTATTCTGATATTTCTTTCTCAGCTCATCTCAGCTCCTCCCTACTTCCCCACCCACCCGACTCCATGCCCTTTTTCTCTATCTCTTTTTAGAAAGCAAACAAATAAATAAAACAGACAATAGTATAATAAAAAAAAAACACAAACACACTGTTTTCAGCAGAACAGACAGAACCTTAACAAAGGGCCTGTACTACTCGGTCAAAAGAGGTGAAGAAGCCACATCGACCAGCCACATTTTATGGCCTGCTTCTTAGCTATAGTTCCAAAGGCTGCTGCTTAAGAAACCCAATGGTCACAAGTCAGTCAATCATTCTAAAATGGAGCATCTGCCAATACCTTGTAAGTGACATCAGTGAAGGACAGAACATCCCTTTATAAAGTACCAGAAAGCATTGCACAAATTAGAAGACTTATTCAAAAATTATGCCAACTGGCATGCCTTTGATAGCATTTCTAGTTTCTGGAAATAAAAGTTTTCAATGTTACCAGTAGTCTTTCAAGCTTGAGTTTGTAAGCGATTCCTGGGGAAGCTAGCATGAAAGCACAGGTGAACTTAATTTGACAGAGATAACAAATCACAAACACTCTTCCCACCTCTAAGGAAAGCAACCTTATTCTTAAATACTTTTAAACAGTTTTTATTTTACGCTATTATTCCCAAGAAGCACTTTGTTGTTTAAAACAAAGTATGGAGACCACTTAAATATGTGGTCCCCAAGGTTTCTTTCAACTCTGACTTTCAAGTGTTGTGTATTTCTAAAAGATCAATAAAGGCTGTGCATGAACAGGGATTCAGATGCTTGTGTAGCTCAGCCTGAAGGGAAAACACCAGAGGGAAGGGAGAAATGAAAGACAAGTTCACTTACACAGTTTCCAAAAGTTTCCAATCAATTGCTTAAGAGTAACCTGTATTATGTTAAAACAAGGGCCAACATTTCAAATTATTGTACTATTTACTTAAAAGCTACCTGTGCTTCTTCTTCCTCTAACACAGAAACTTAAGGTTCCTTTTGAGGCTCCATGGTTAAGAATATCTGATACTCTCCCAGAGCACCAAGGTTTGATTCCCAGCACCAGCAAGATTGTTAACACGGGGGCTGGAGAGTGGTTAAGAGCATTGCCTGCTCTTCCAAAGGTCCTGAGTTCAATTCCCGGCAACCACATGGTGGCTCACAACCATCTGTAATGAAGTCTGGTGCCTCTTCTGGCCTGCAGACATACACACAGACAGAATATTGTATACATATAAATAAATATTAAAAAAAGATTGTTAACACATGGCTCTAATTCTAGTTCAGGGGATCAAACAGCTCTGATCTCCATTAGCACCAGGCACACACATGTTACACATACTCACAAGACATCAATTAACCTATAATAAAACAAGTAATAATTTCTACCCAACATTGCATTTATGAACTCAGTTTCTCTTATCATATTGAATGCCGAAGAAATCAGATTACATAACCAGCTTTAGAGCTACTGTCTACCTAAGTGATACCTCATACAAATGCTCAGGTAAATTCAAGGAAGCACACCTATAGATGAATTCATGTCTTTTCTAACAGATTCACTAGGGGATAAAACTCTAATATCTTGGGAGTTTATGCAACTCTCCAACATCCTCAGCACATATACAATCAGGTTTCATTGTCCCGCAATGATCTTTTTTGCCTGTGGCATATATATATTTAAAATATATATTATATTTTTTATATATTATATAATACACACATACATAAGATCATATATAATTATATAATAAAACACATGTATAATTTATATATACATTATATTACATATAATATATTTATATATTTTGTCACCCTGTGCTTGTGCCCTAAAGGGATGCTTTGGTTTTGCTCTTTTTAGGCAGCTTTCCTTACTGTCCCCTTAGCTATGCAATTTGCTCCCTCTTTGCGATGGTGCTGTCACTTCACCTTGTAACTTGGTTTTTCTATAGCATTTTTTTTATCCTTTTTTTTAATTTTATTGAGAAAAAAAATGTTTCAGCCTCCTCCCAGCCTCCCATTTCCCTCCCCCTCCTCCTACCCTTCTTCCCCTCCTCCCATCCCTCTCCCCCTCCCTCTCCAGTCCAAAGAGCAGTCAGGGTTCCCTGCCCTATGGAAAGTCCAAGGTCCTTCCCCCCTCCGTCCATGTCTAGGAAGGTGAACATCCAAACTGGCTAGGCTCCCACAAAGCCAGAACATGAAGTAGGATCAAAACCCCGTGCATTGTTTTTGGCTTCTCATCAGCCCTCATTGCTCGCCATGTTCAGAGAGTCCGGTTTTATCCCATGCTTTTTCAGTCACAGTCCAGCTGGCCTTGGTGAGCTCCCAATAGATCAGCTCCACTGTCTCAGTGGGTGGGTGCACCCCTCGTGGTCCTGACTTCCTTGCTCATGTTCTCCCTCCTTCTGCTCCTCATTGGGACCTTGGGAGCTCAGTCCAGTGCTCCAGTGTGGGTCTCTGTCTCTATCTCTATCCATCACCAGATGAAGGTTCTATGGTGATATGCAAGATATTCGTCAGTATTGCTATAGGATAGGGTCATTTCAGGAGACTTGAACGTAGAGTGGCTCCCAGGAGCCCAAGGCGATTTCCATAGCATTGTTACGACAACTTTGGTTTACTTATCTCTCTCCCACCCTACATTGAGTTTCCTGTTGTCAAAAGTAACGCCCACATTAGCATATTTTCCCTGGTAAATTAAAGATTCGCTATGTTGCGCCCTTGATCAGACGAACCATATTTTACACAAAAGATCACCATTCAAAAGTAAGCAACAGCAGAGTCAGACAAACGTACAAGTATATAATGGGTTTTCTCTCTGCAGGAGTCTTTAGTGATTTTGGTGAAATGACTGAGGGAAAGGACCCACTCACTAGATGATAAAACAGACACAAAATCATTGCCCCTTCCCTGCATGGTTCAAATTATTATCTCTCCACATTTCCGTGAGCTGTTTTGTTAGACCAAAGTCTGCCAGAGGTGTCTAATGATGCTATAAAATCTTATGACACAAGCTGTATGTTTGAACTGATATTTCAGGATAGCGGTTCTTACGGGGTATGTTGATCTGAAAGAATAATACAGTTTCCTTGGGTTTTAAGAAACAACAAGCAAGTCTCCTTTACAGAATCCCCAAATGGAATCTGAGTTTTTGTTGCCATATCAATAAGTTGAGGCTAATATTTCTGCTTGGAGCTTCTAACTTTTCTGCAACTTTCTTGAGCCTGATTTTGAAATACACCCAGTGAAAACATCCTGAAACCTTAATAACACAGTGTCACCAAAACAAGGGGGATTTGCAAAATATGCTAGATTAGAATGATTAAATAGGAAGTTAAAAAAAACCAAAATTATAAAGTAAAGCTTTCAAATATGGATTTAAAAATACAAAATCCAGGTTTACATACAGTCAGTGGCTAGCTGAGAGAATCTAGTCCTTTGATCAGAATATATTTTTAGGTGTAGTCAGGAAATGTCAATAATTACCCAATATCTGAGCTTTTAGTTTCTTATGAAAAATGAGGGGCAATGAAACTCTTTTGAGTTTTGCAATTGCTGGAAAGTGACTAAGTCTGTTGTGAATTTTGGTAGAGCAGGATGTAGCCACTGCCCAATTGTGAGAAACTTCTGTTTCTCATTCCTCACTATCTAATATTCAGGCTTTCTTTCTTTTTTTTTTTTTTCTTTATTCCTTTACTGGTCACTTTGACAAAAGCCATTCAACTAGATTTGTCAGTGAGACTAAGTTCCACACCATTGAACCTGATTATTTGGGTAGTTTTCATACTGCCAAATAATAACACAGAATACACTATCCTAACATAGATCACAGCTGTCTTACAATTTTAGGTGTCCACAATGTAGTGTTTTTTCTTGCCAAATATCTGTGGGATAAAAGTATGAAGTAACCCACTGCTAATGATTATTTTAAAGTGAGAACTTAATGCCCAATGTCTATTTTCCTCTTTAAATTTGATATGGCTTTGGCTAGTCTAGGTTTATGTCCATAATAGGCTTGAATATTTCTTGAAACAGGGTGGTCCTATAGCATAGTAAAATAAATGACAAATCTGATGTCTCCAATGACACATGTGAAATGGCTGAGTTCTTTTTGCTGGGAAAGGATAACAATGGGACATTATGCTTATTGCAAGGCTTCCCACAAATACCGCCACCATTTGGCTATTATTGACAGCAATAGCAGCAAAACTAAGCTAATGACGGGAGGAAAGCACATAATGTCTTCTTTCACGTCTGTTGTCATCATAATTATTTCCTTTACTCCGATAGCAGAGATTAGTGTTTTCAAAATTCTGGCTGAACTTTTCTTCCCTTCCCATAATTGTGTCTGTGGAGCCATAACAGGAGAATAAACCACTGAGAGACAAATTTGTCTCCCTTCTAATCAGAACTAACATGAATATTTCCTGCCATTTCTTTTGTCCCCCTTGTCAGGATTTTAGTGCTCTACTTTTATCGCCAGGCTGTTTAGCCCTTCTGTTCTGATGGCTAGCAGGCAATGGGAAATTCCTTATTTTTCCCTGAGAGAGATAAAGTTTCACAATATAGAGTCAGCATTTCCCTAAAAATCATCCACATCTGTTGCGGTAATAAGTAACTCCCCTTTAAAGCATCCCCCAGGCAGTCTGCAGAGCAGCATCAACCCCCAATGCTTCACCCAGGAAAATAAAACAAATGCCTTACAGGAGAGACAAAATGATGTAAAGTAAGAGAGGAGAGTTGGCGAGAAAGTGCATCAAGTCTTCAGTGCTGTAAACAATGTTGGCACTGAGTCTGATTAAGTGAAATGTATTGGGCCATTTGCCCACAGTCCTATTCCATTTCAGGGCTGTTTTCCCTAAATGCCACGGAAGTGCCATGGCTTTATAGAAGAAGTGAAGTCCTGCAGGTTATCTTCTATCTTAAATACTGTGTTTCCTTATTGACTTCTTAAATTCCTAAGATATATCAAGCCTTCAATGCATGTTGACATTATGAGGTGAGTTTTTTTTTTTTGTACTACTTGAATCTCAGAACCATAGAAGTTGTACAATCTCATTTTACCCACCACTTAGAGACAGTCAAGTGGCCAGATCACAAAATGGAACCCTTGGGAAAGCCTCGGTGAGTTGATATCCATAGCAGGGAGAGAGAGAGAGAGAGTGATGATTTCCCCTTTCGGGCCCTTCACAGCAGGCTGTGTTGAGATGGGTTCACTCTTACAGAATATAATTTATAAACTGACTGACACCAAGTCCCTTAGTTGTCAAAATCTATGAGTCCACCTGAATGAGATGCAGGTTTTTTGTAAGCACAAGAAATAACAACAACAAAGCCAAATTCTTAGGTCTTTACCAGGTGTGTTAAACAATGCTACTCCTTAACTGAGAGAGTCAATTCAAGATGAGGTCCTGGTTGCTAAAAATATTTTTCTCTCTTCTTCTCTGTGTCTCATATTAAGAGGAGGCAAGGAAACTCTACATGTTCCTGGCAGAGATGTTTGGCTCTTCCTGCACGGCTTGTTCAGGCTGACATCATTAGGTCTAACTTAACTCACTCTACTACCCTAAAATGTTAGACTTTCTTTTCCAGACTTCTGGTCCTCTAAAAAAATTCTCTAGTGGAGAAAACTGATCATCAAAATGTCCTATCCTCCTAAACAAGATACTCAGGGTTTCTCTCTACTTACCCTGACTGAAACCTCAGTATAGTTATTAGATCTAAAACATAACTTACTAGAGAGCTGTTTGGCAGACATTTGCCCGCTGTTTTAGCAAAAAGAAAAAAAGAGAATGGCTGACACAAAATGAACAAGTCCTTCTATACCAGCATAAGCAAAGCTCGTATGAACTCACAGAGTATGAAGTAGCATGCCCAGGGCCTGCACAGGTCCGTACCAGGTCATCTGTGCACGTTATGACTTCTAGTCTAGTGTTTTTATGGGATTTGTGAGTGTGCAATGGGTCTCCAATTCTTTTGCTTCTCTTGAGTTTTTTCCCTCTGTTTATTTGTCTTCTACAAATCTAATGAGATAGTTTTATTTTGTCTCATTATGCTTTACTTAGTGTATGCTATGATTATCCCGTAGAAGCCTGTTTGTTTCCTAATGAGAGACAGAAAAGAAGTGGATCCAGATGGGAGCAGAGGTAGGAAAGAACCAAGAGGTGTAGGGGGAGAGAAAAAAAAGTTATTATGATATAATATGTGAGGGCCAAAACTATTTTCAATAAAGCTATTTCAATAAAAGAAATGTGCTGTTATTTGGATACTTTAGAGTTGACAGGTAAACAATTAAGCAAAATGTAGAGACTCTCTGTACATCTCCTCTGTTAGCCAAATGTACTAATCACCTGAGATAGCATTATTACAAAGACAAGAGGTTAGTTTGGGCTCACAATTCTGGAAGTTTCTGTCTGTGGCTGATTGACCCAATAATTTTAAACCCATGGTGAGGCAGCTCATTGTGATGGACAAACACACTATAAAATTGTTCATCTAAGGACTGGACACAGAAGAGAAAAAGCAGAAGAGGCTGAGTTCCCCATGATCTCAGGCCTCCCCAGAGATTACACTTCTAATGTTCCTGCTGGCCATAAAACCATGCTAGGGGACAACTTATCAAAACATAGGTCTCAGAGAACAGTTCAAATAGAAACTCTATGCCCTGTTTTCTCCCTGTATGTGTAGCCAGCTCCTCCCCTTTATCAGTATCCTGATTAGGCAGATCTATGCTTTGCAACTGGTAAATCAACATTGACACATTACCATCTGCCAAAGTTAGGTTAACAGTGGTGTCCTTCCTGGTATTAAACACTCCACAAAGGTGGACAAGCATGCAGTTGCATGCATCCATCGTTATACTACTTTACAGAGAAATGTTACGGCCCTGTAAATACCCTTGCTCCTTTCCCATTCCCAACCCTGGCTTTCACAGTGGCTATAGTTGTGCATTTTCTATGTCATAGAGTTGGGATAGGAAGTCTGACTCCCTTCACTTAGCAATATGCATTTAAATTCCCTGCACTTTATTTTATGGCACATTAAATAGTCTATTTTGTTCTAGTGATGAAGGACAATCCATTGTCTAAATCAAACTATGTCTTTTAACTCTTTATCTATTTTCTCACTCACTAAAGTATGTTACATTCGCTATCCAGTTTTCCAGTTATTGACAAAGTTCTGTAAGCCTCTGTGCAGATATTTTTATGTGTAGGCATATATTTGGTGTGTAGGGGTAAAATTGCTGAACTGCTTGATGAGAATGTTGAGATTTGTGAGAAACTGTCCTGGTAAATTCTGAATTCCCACCAGCACTGGATTAGAGTTCCGATGTTCCTAATCCTCACTATCATGGCTTTAGTCAGTGTTGTGAATTTGGGTCACTGTATTAATGATAATAACTCATTGTTGTTTCTGGTTTTTTGTTTGGTTTTGAAGTTACTATATAGCTCTAGCTGCCATCAGAGTCATTATATAGGTGAATCAGGCCTCAGACTTGGAGTATGCACAGATCTCTGCCTCTGATTTTCCATTGCTGTTTCAACTTGATTTCTCTAACAATGATATGGACCATATTTATATACTTTCTTAACATTCACACTTTCTCCGGTAATGTGTCTTTTTAAAATCTCTGATACATTTCTAGTTTAGGTATGAATGCTCTTAATGCTAATCTTTAACATTTCTTTCTACATTTGGATTAAGTCCTTTACCTAATATTCTCTCCACAAATATTTATTCACAGACTTTAAAGTGATTTTTCAATATATTTTTTTTCACTATCTTGACAATGCCCTATACAATACAGAGCTTTTTTTAATTGTTGAACTCTATCTTACTAACGATTCCCTTGTTGACTTGTGCCTTTACTGTTAAAACCAAACATCCTTGCCAATCCCAAAGTCATACTGATTTCCCCCTAGATTTTCTTATGGGAGTATTGTAGTTCTGCATTTCATGTTTGGATCTATCTTCCAGGTTGGTGAAACAAGAAAGCCTATGGCTATTAATTTCCTGATGTGATGTCGAGCTGTCTCAGCTCAACTCGTTGAAAGCCCTCACTATTTCATAGCACTGTCTTACTCCTTGCCAAAAAGTAGCTAACTATATTTACGTATTTCGCTTGTTTCATTCATTCTGTTCTCAAGAACCCCTCACCACGGACCCTGACTTCTTGGCTCCATTCTGAAGCCCACAGCAGCACTGGTTTTGTAGTTTCTGAGGAGACTGTAAAGAGTAATTGGAGCTTAAAACCTGAATCCAAGGGAAACTCGAATCTCCCTGAATGGCGCAATGGCCCTTTCAGAAAGCAACTGTATTCTCTCCAGATTGCCCTATGCCTAAAAGTGTGCTTAAGTCCTTTCTGCTGGTTCACCATCCCAACGTCTGTTGACTGAAAATCAGCACCAATTCATTCATTCCCACCAGTAGACACCGCTATTCATCCCACTTCTACGGAGAATCCTTGGTAGACCTATCACTCTCCCTGTTCCATCAACAGAAATGTACAACCTGTCTCATCATCTCTCTTCCCAACACTATTGTAAATAATAATCCACTACTGGGCTTAATGGTTTCTTTACCTCATGCTTCTCAGCAGCCCTCCGGGATCCTTTGCAGCAAGAACGTAATGCTGCACAGTTTTTACCTTGTAGGAACATTCTTTAGATTAAATTATTTTTCCATTATTTATGCTATTTTTAATTATGTCTGTCTCTCTGTCTCTCTGTCTCTCTGTCTTTCTCTCTCTCTCTGTATCTGTCTCTCTCTCTCTCTCTCTCTCTCTCTCTCTCTCTCTCTCTCTCTCTCTCTCTGTGGCTAGGACAGAGGGAGAAGAAGAGGAGAAAAAGAGAACGTATAACTATAGAAGTATAGAGAACTTAAAGACCTGAAGAAGGTCTCAGGTCTGCTGGGATTGCCTGACATGGGAGCTAAGAATTGAGTTAGTTGAACTGGGATGCTCTTAACTGTGAACCATCTCTTCAGCCCATAGTAGGAACTAGAACTTTTCCTTCTCAGAGACGTTAACCTCCTTGTTTGCTAATGGAAACTTTCCCCAGAAAACCCATATCTTCCTTACCAATGGCACTAGGAAGTTTTGTTGTTATTGTTATTTATTTCTTTTGTTTGTGTTTCAACAAAAAGCAAACTAAGCCTTTCACCAGGAAAGCAATCATAGGATTAAAACAGTTACATGGTAATGATATAAGAAATCTCATTTCTGATACAGATTATAAAATCAATCCCATTTCTTTTGTCTTTAGGTATTAGAATTTTTATATCTGAATGATTTGAAGCAACCAAATCTTATTTCACAGGTTAAATTATTTTTTGTTACCAAATAATTAAAGTTTGCCCCAATTAATTGTAAAGAGCTTTGACCTGTTGCCCTGAATATCACACAACCCGAGGAAGGATTTCTTAGGTAATTAGTCACTTTTCCAATTAACATAAATGTGTTTCAATCATCATATTGCATACAGGATAAGGAGAAATGACTTCAGTAATTGTCCTTTGCATTTCTATAGCAACTTTCATTTGAGAACTTCAAAGCACTAATTTAATTAAACCGCCGAATGTTCTCCGTGAAGTAGGTGTTAATATTTCCATTTGACAAAGACGTAAATGAAGTCACCGAAAGATTAACTCATTTGCCTTGAGCCACAGAGCACATTAGTAGGGGAGGTCAGAAAGAGCTCCAAAGTCTCAGAGAGGCACGCTCTAAACTTTAGAACAAGAGCCTCTTCTGTCTGCTCTCTCTTGATGTCACATGAACTAGACTGTGACCTGAATTCGGAACAATGGAGATTTAATTTTGTATAAACTGGAAGAGTTTGAAGTGTACATTTTTCAAGGCCACTTTCTATCTTTTACTCTCTTGTCTCATTTTCTGGTATGGTATTCATTTGGGGCAATTTCTTAGTGATATTTTCTACCATTTTTATTTAAACACTTTATATATATATATATATATATATATTCTCATTTTTGTAGAATTGGATAGCCTAATCCCAGGAAGCAAGGCTGTTTGCTTTTAATTAAGGGAAGAATTGTACATCAAAGTTTCCTGGGAAATTTTCAGACTCTCTACCTAATCTTTTCTTAATGAAATGGATATGCTGGTTGTTCTGTTTGCCTTAGTCACGGTACATGTTGTACATGCACTTGAGCAGTGTACTAAGCAAACAAAGCTAAAATATATACCAACAAGTGTTCCTTAGCCATGGTATGACTATATAGAGATTTTTCAAAGGCAAAACATCAATTACTATATTAATTTATTATGTAAATCATGTATACTTAGAGAAATTTCTTACCTTTGCTTTTCAGTCTTGCAATCAAGGAATCTTTGAAGTCTTTTTAAGAAACAGTACTCAGAAATATCCATCAAGTCTCAACCAGTTAAGTAATATTCTGTTGATACTGAGACCAACAAGGACAGTGAGACCAACAGAAATAATGGGCACAATTAGGATGCACTACTTCTTATTATTAGGCAGTTTATCTGCAGACTTGGGTTGCTATATGATGATACTCTCAGCTATGCAGCTTTGAGAACAGATAATAATCTTCTCATAGTTCTGGACACAGGAAGTCCAAAATCAAGGTTCTAGAGTGTTTGTGACTTGGAGATGTGTAGCATGATTAATAAAAAAAAAAAAAAAACCCTGCTACAGAAATTGGGGTTCAAACTGAAGGTCAGAAAAGCAAAACACCTAGTCACTGGCTCTTACCTCTACCTCAATCCAAAATGACAGTTCTGCCTCCAGGAATCTCAGAATACGTCTGTGCCTGTGAGCTGTCTCCTCCTGTTTTATATTCATCTCTAGGGCTGAAATTAAAGGCATGCACCACTGGAATTAAAGGCATGCACCACCCAGTTTATATGGCAAACTAGTGGGGCTACTGGGATTAAAGGTGTGTGTCACTACTGCCTGGTCTGTAAAAATGACCAGTGGGGCTGTTTTACACTCTGATTTTCGGGAAAGCTTTATTTATAAAAACACAGATGAAATGCCAGTATAAGGGTGACTGTCCTCATAGTGTCCTAACGTGGTCTTTTCCCTCTACAGAGAGAGGTACCTGGATTTTCTTCCTTATTCAATAAGGACATCAATTCCATTGGAGTAAGATCCCATGTCCTGACCAGCAGGAAACGAATCGGGGTCTCTGGGCCCTGGAAGAAAGAGGAATGAAAGGGGCAAGAGACACAAGAAATGGACAGCAAGTCTGTATTCTGATCAAGTTACAAAAAAACTTTATTTTTTCTCAGGAGCATTATATAGCAAAAAGTCAGGGTGAGGATAGTTTGCTGGAATGTAGTTGGTCTAACTGGAATGCCAGGTCTGGAGACTTCCCTAGCTGATAGGAAGAGATAAGGAAATGCTGAGGGTCTGTAAATGATCACTAATCACTTCTGGTGCCTGGGATCTGCAGGTCACAAGCAATATAACTCACAGGGAGATAAGGGTTATCCTAGGCCTGGACCTTGCCCCAGGGAGGCTTCTGAATAGCTTACTTAATTTGTGAATAAAATGTCTATAACCAAATACAGGTCTTTGCTTCCAGCAATCCTGGGCTCGTAATCTTTCCTTTGAAATCTGTATCTCTGAGCACTACCATAGCTGAGTTAGGACTTCAACATATGAGTTTGGGGGAATAAGTTTCAAGTTTATAACAAGTAATTCTACCTTAATCAATGAAATAAAATAAAAGGTCCATTGCTGTTTCCAGGACCCTGCTAATACAGGATCTGCTGAGGAAGCACATAAATTACTCCTCCAAAGAAAGCATATTTTTAACTTAAAAAGAAAAAAAAAACTTCTTTAAATGAAGGATAATTTCTATGATTTCTTGCCAATGTCAATTCAAGTTACTATTTCAATCTAGTATACCACATCTCACTTGCCAACATGATTTACACTCTTGGCCAAAGAAACTTCTCATTTGAAACCTACTCATCTTTGAATGTAGTCCAAACATGGGAACATTTCAGCTTTTAAAGGGAAGTAATATAATGTTGCAAAGACTATACTGATACTATAAACCTAAAATATTCTAAAATTTAGTCCTTGCTTTGACATTCAGTGAGACTGGAACCTTTAGAAACACATGAAGTCACTTTCCTTCCAGCTTCTATCATACCTCTAGTCAAGAATGCCCACAATTAGAAGATTTTGAAACTCAGTGCTTGTGTTGAGGAATAGTGGTAAATTATTCCAAGTAACTTTAAGTTCTTAGTGAATAACCATGCATTTCAAATACCTTAAGCTATTGGAACACTTACAAGGGTGAAAGCATGAGCAGAAAATGACTTAGTAATTCATGGAGGAGGAACCTTATTTTGGATGGATTAATGTTGAAATCATGACTTACTAGAAAATTTATTTACAGGTTCTTATTTTTATAGTTTAATCACACTAAAGCTAATAGTTATCTTGGATTTGAATGACCATTTTAAATGGTTATTTTCATCACTCATTAGGTGTTTTATTCTAAAAACAGTTACCCATTTATACTATATTTTCTATTCCCTTTTATCCACCCTCATTACACTTCATACCCTCATTATAGAAAATTTTATATTGTAAGTTAATTTATAAGCTGTCATCCTTAGATATTGCAAGCTTCTTTAAAATTAGGAACAAGAGCTGAATGTGGTACCCAAGGGCTTTACTCTCAGCACTGGAGAACTTGAGGCATGAAGAATACAATATGAGAGGAGCTTGTTTCTATGGAAAGATCAAGTCTTTAAAAATATGATTAATTCATTTAGATGTGCTTTATTTCCGATTTAGATATTGCACAGCAAACAGCACAACTAAAAAGTATTTGAACATGGATGGAATTTTTCCCGAATTGCACTAAAAATATTTGATTTGGATGCCTAAAGTTTCTTTGTGAAAATGAAAAAGCAAGTATTCAAATAGTCACAGTTTTTAATATTGTTGTCCTTTAGACTTTCTTATAATTCGAGATCGTCAAAAATGCTAATAGCTTTTCTTCTTGCTGTAACAGAACACCTGAGAGATTTTGACACATTGCTTCAGAGGATTTCTGGTTTTTATGGCAGGTGTTCTGGTTAGCTTTAACAGTCAACTCGATGCACCTAGAATCATCTGGAGGAAAGACTCTCAATTTTGAAACTACCTAGATAAGATTGTCTTGTGAGAATCTGTAGGATACTATATTGATTATTAATTGGTGCCAGAGGGCTTATTGAGGATGACATCATTCTCTAAGCAGGTAGTTCTAAAATAAACATACTAAATATTTTCAGATGTGCAATGCTAGGCACAATAGCCACAAGGCCTGATTTCTGGTTCTCGTGTTGAGTTCTTGACTTAACTACCCTCAGTGAGGGACTGTGTGACCTAAATGAGATAAACCATTTTCTCCCCTGAGCAGCTTTTGGTCAGGGTATTTAATCACAACAGACATGAACCCAGTGTGGAACACGTGACAGTAGGGTCAGTCCATCTTCATAGGAGCTTGAGCTGACTTATCACATGATGGTGGCCAACCAGGAACCAGAAACTTCACCTAAAAGTGAAAGTCAGTATAATTCCAGACATAACCTTGATGGCCTGTGTATGCTTACTGGTTTGCTTATCTGAAAGCTTCTGCTATCTCTCAAGAAAATGCCAGCAACAGTGGACAAAGTTTTCAAACATGAGTCTGTAGGAAATGTTCCACACTCAAATCTTAACATTCACTATCTAAATTAATCTCTCTTCATAAACTACGGTGTTTTTTTTTCTAAATTACTTTCTGAGGATAAAAACCTGACATATCCTTAATGGTTAATATTCTGAAAATGTGTGAAATGGTTTATCAGTGATCTCTGAGATGTAATTTCTAGATTTGCCAAGCAGCAAATCTTTTTCCATCTTTCTTGCCGAAAAACAAAAATAATCAGAGAACAAAGGAAAACATAACCAGAGAGAATCCATGCAAATAGCACAGAATCTCCGCTACACATAATCACATATGTAAGCACACACTCACAAATGCACAGACTCACATACATTTTCACACTCTCACTCTCACAATGTTTAACAATATAAAATATCCGTGAGGACACTAGCATGTACCACTGATTCTCTTTGTATACTAAGATAATCTATATTCCCAACAAAGTATCCCAAAGTGGATTAGAGCATACACACTCTTCTAAATAATTACACACACACACACACACACACACACACACACACACACACACCACTTTGGGGATGGTAGTCTTCACTTACATTCTGCAACCAGGTTACATGTAGGTACTGTTGAAAACAAAGTGTGTGTGTGGTTCACAGTGTGGCTCCTAGTCTAAGAGATTTGCCACCGCACACAAATTTATCACAAAGGGAAATACTTGGGTTCTTACTAAATCAGAAACTTCGTGGTCAAGTCCAGCTTCTGTGTTGAAACTCCTCCCCGTTCAGCTCAGGCTACTCTGTATTGAGGTGCTGATGATGGAAAAGCCTAGTTCTCATGTTTTGAATCCCATCGTTGCTTCTAGCCCTTTGATGCTGGTCTTGATACAACCAGTGACTCTTTTACTAATGACATTAACAGTGCTGTATGAACAACATTCAACCACAAACACTTTTCTATCCAAGTCCAGTTTCTCAGGCGATTATCTGTCTTGCATATCCCTTGATACATTATTCATATTAAGAAATCTGATATCAAACCAAGGGTTCTCATCTCTCTTTTACTAAAATCTACCCTGTAAATTACTCTCAGGTATTCATTTTCCCTGTGTTTTCTCACACTCTGCGTCTTCCCCATCCCTTTCTGGTACTTTCATTTTCTCTCTTCTTCTCTGGCCTTTCCCTATTAATTGCCATCATCCCTTACACCAGCTCGAGCCCAGTGTATCTTTTTGAATGCATTTTAATACCAAGTTGTTTGGGCAGAATTTGAAACCGCATGGGAGATTTATAGTTTGGAGAGCATCATCTGGAGACATTCCTAATTTATTTTCACAGTTATGTAAACTTTAGATCTCTCATGTCTGTAAAACCACCAGCAAGCAACACCAATTGTGTTTCATAGACTAGTCTGCATGAATGATTTAAACCAGACCCTAGACCCTTTCCCCCTAGGAAAAATCTGAATATTTTGTTTAAGGGAAAGGAAATTAAATTAGACTGTCAGGGACAGCTGGAGAGATACTCGGCAGTCACCACTCTAACCCAGGTAGATCTTATCCACTATGGTACCATATAAACTGTCCATTTCAATTATTTCATACCAGCCTCTGTGCTAAATACAGTTAGCTAAGTCAGATGAAGACATAGGGTTTAAAGACACAAGCTGTGCCGGGTTTGTGAACCCCTAGCATTTACCAGACAGATGACATAGCAACACATATTTAAATAATTAGTTGCTAACTAAAAACTGGTCTCCTCATCTTTAATTTTAATTTTTTTAAAAAAGGTCTGATGATAAACTTGGATTAGTTGTTCTTAATGGAGTTGATTTTGACATTTATGCTATTTAGCAATTTCTGGAGATAATTTTGGTCATCATAACTGGCAGGAGGAAAAATGGAGAATTAGATGAATAGGGATGTTGATAATATTCCATATGTCCAGGACAGAACTCCATAACATACCAGTAGTCAGCCAAACAAAGCAATGGAAACATGGATAACAAGGCATGCATGAAACTGCTGCTAACTGAAAAGCCAATTATTTAACAGATATTTACTGTGTATCGGGCAGTCTTGACACATGGATTCTCTTGCCACTTTTAACCTAAATGCACAGAGCTGCGACACTAAAGGCAACAAGATTCAGACAGCATGAAAGAACCACACATCTATGTTTGTGCCTTGTGTCTTCAACATAAATGTTTACTTGATTATTCAATTGATTCTGTCAAACAAAAGTTTAAAGAGGTCCTGAAATTTACTATTTTTGTTCTACTGTTCAAAAGCATTCCCAAGTCAATCATCACCACAGTCATTCAGAGCTAACAATCTGTTTTTCTGTCTTCAAAGGCACATAAGGAGGCAGCATAAACACA
Organism: Microtus ochrogaster; assembly: GCF_000317375.1. NCBI lineage: Eukaryota > Metazoa > Chordata > Mammalia > Rodentia > Cricetidae > Microtus > Microtus ochrogaster. Next base: position 12,598,354 of record NC_022022.1, read on the forward strand.
GACTATGAAATCAGTAAATATTCTGGAATGGACTATATGGCTATCATGATTTTTCTAAAGCAGAGAAAAGCAGGATTGAACAGAATATTAGAACTGGGTCAGAATAATAATATACTACACTAAAGGAGAACTTATAAAAAATTTACCAATCACTTTTTACTGAAGTTTATTATTTAATGCTCACAAAAATTTGAAATAGTTTCTCCTATATTATATGTAAGGAAAATTATATGAGCATATTTTCTTAAGTAAAACGGCCAAACAACTATGGTATCAAGTGCTATGGATTGGGTTGGGAAAGGCCTCCAGGAAATTACATCACCACATACTCCTAAATTGGTTGCTCAGGGGCCAAAAGCACCAGGGCAACTGAACATGAACTGTGAAATCATAATTCATAAAACCAACATTTCCTTTTCTTGAATTTATTGTTTTAGATATTTTGTTGTAGTAATGGAAAGCAGAGCTCCAGAAAAATCTATGATTTATCCATCTTACCATTCATCTTTAAAGACGAGGAGCATATAAATCTAGTTTATCCCTTGAAGGCATGGCTATAGAAGACATACATCATAAAATTAATATGTCATACATCATAGAATTAATATATCAGTTCAATTCCATAAACTATTAGAATGAAGTAGCATAGCATCCACCTGACACATAATGTTCCATTTGAAAACAAGTTCCTCGGATATGTGGGCAAAGTCACAATGTCTTCTCTGAAGCTGCAGCACTCAGAAACACTGGAGACCTCTGGTTTTGATCTCGCCATTTAAGTGGCCACATGCATGACCTTGTTGTTCCCAAACATGCTCTCACCGCAGGTGACATTTCAGTAGCTTTCTGAAGGAGAAATCATTGCTTTCATTCTGCTTTTATAAATTGTGCAAAATGGCCCGTTACCTCTGGTCCCTATAAGAAGGACACTTCAAAGTCAAATTGAGAGAAGAAAAAAACATTCATATGAATGAGCAAACGATCTGACCTACCAGCCACACAAAATTAGTAACTCTCCTGAACAGTAGCCAATCTCAGCTTTACCTGAAATCCTGTTTTCCCTTCTTCTTCTTTGCCAAATGCTAAAGGATGTGTTGCCGATCCTTAACCATAAATCATAATGCTTTTATTCCCCTGAGGAATCCACACACGATTTATTTTTTTGCCTCCCCCACCCCCGCCATTCATAGAACCTCCACCTGTCTCAAAGAGTAGTCACACACACAAAAGAAAAGAGAGAACAGTTGTCTGGTGAGGAAACACTGAACTCCACTAAATCAAACTTTGTGGCTGGTAAGATGATTTAATGGCAGTCAGTTCATTCTGGCTACAAAATACATTTGAAATCAAGTCTATCTTTTATAAAAAGTAAAGTCTGCTGAGAGTACAGAAAAGAGCTCAGATTTATTCATGCACAAGAGTCCCATTTTATCAGTGTTTATGATATGGCTCATTGACCAATCCTTCAAAACACAGCTCTGAACAGTAACAAGAACCAAGCTCACCACACATCACATAATTAGTTCATAAAACAGATGTTCATTGCTTCACACATGGCATTTAAAAAAAAACCTATTATTTCATTTAACACCAGCATACTCAATGGATGTGGTTGTATAACAACGGAATAAAATTTTGTGGAAAATGTTAGCAAAAACCTTGGGACACTGTATCACAGAGGCCTCAACGAGCTCTGAAAGACTGTGTATGAATGCAATGAAGCAAACAGTTTTGCCCCAGTTCTCACAGAATGCGTTCAAACCTACCTAACCCTCAAGTTGACAACAGAAGGAGAAAATCCACACCTGGCCATTATGATGCCTGGAACTTTTGAATATTTGATATGAATCAGTCTTTATACTTTACTCCATATAACTGGCCTATGGAATGCAGGAATTATTTGCCCAGTTGAAAATCTGCCTGGACACAGATGTAGAAATCTGAGGAACTCCCATTAACAAAATAGTAGATGAGGCAATGTGGGATTTCCCCTCTGCATGCTGAATATGTTTTATTACCATTGGTTAATAAAAAATCTTCTTTGAACCTATATCAGTGCAGAATAGGGCAAGGCGAGAATTCCAAGCAGAGATAGAGAAGAAAAGAAGATGGAGTCAGGGAGACATCATGTAACCACCAAAGGAGACAGATGGGCCCTGGAAGCTTGCCACCTAACCATGAGCCTCGTGGTAGTACATAGAATAATAGAAATGAGTTAATTTAAGATGTAAGATATAGCTAGAAATACGCTTAAGCTATTGGCCAAACAGTGTTGTAATTGTTATAGTTTCTGTGTGATTATTTTGGGTCTGGATGGCCAGGAATGAATAAACAGCCTCCACCTACAATGAGGGCCTTGGACTTTTCCCCCCCCGAGTCTCACCTGATCCCTGCCCTGTTAGACCAGCAATTCTGCAGTGCTACAAAGCTTCACTTCCCCGCTGAGAAATCAGCACCTCACATGCAATGATTTTATAATGCAAAACCAGTTCTACCTGAAATGCTTTTCTTTTGTTCTTCCTTTTCTTTTAAAATGAAAATTTTTTCTCTTTGAGGACAATACATAATGATAATTAAACATAAGGTAGCTTTGTGTATTTTCATGTGGTCTTTCTTTGGTATACTATGTTAAACTGCCTCAATTACAAATATATAAGGCATAACTAAGACATAGCTCAAACTTCTTTATCCTGGAAATGAAAGGAAACCCAGGTCCTTTATCATCGTCCCCAGGCTACATCAAGGATCCGGTGGATGGTCACAGGGCTTGTTCTTTTTCCAGCATTTAGTTCTGTTTTATGTTTCAAAAGGTTTATTCTCCAATTTGACATGCTGGCCTTGGAAGATTCCAACTCATAATCTATGTCTTATCTAACTATTAGAATATTTTTTCTTCTTTTTCTTCATATTTCTACAAACTCTAACGGAACCTGATTGGGTCACATAATTAACCCTAAGCTAATCCTCAAACCCAGAAGATGCTTTGCCCACTAAGTCCAGATACACACAAACAGCATAGAATAAGATAAGAAAAAACAAAATTGGGGTTCTGTTGCTAGATAATGGGTAATTTTGACTTAAAGAAAAACTACCAACAATCATTAAAATACTGTCTTGGCACTAAAATACAACCCCCTCAGCTAGCCAAAGAAATTTATAACTCCTTCACATCCACATTTAGATTGATGATCCAACACTAATCAGACTTCTACAAAACTTTAATAGCGACAGAAGAATCTTTGGATGTCAAAGTAGTAGATACTGCCACAAACCAAATTTGTTAATTTTCCCCTAGCTGTTTAGAGGCCTCAGAATCAAATTTTCTTTCAATGATAGTATTGTATATCAGTGACATTTATTACTGCATTTTGAAATACATAGATGAACCAAGTACCAAAAAATCTCTTGCCTAGAAGGTATATTTATGTTTACTTTTGTGAAAATGAAGAGAATAAAGGACCATAAAATAATAAGATGACAGTCAGGAGCACCTCTGACACCAGCCTATACCAGCCCATGATTGCATTAAACAGAGAGACCCTAATTAGACACCTGATATGTAGATTGGAATCTACATACTCTTTCTACTTGGTAAGTGAAAACATGATTTAGAATTAATACACCTTTTAAGACTATATAAAGAATATCCTTTAAAATGGTTATATATAAAAATAAATTTCATCTAAAATTATTGATATAGTAATTCTAAAAAAAATCCAGAGACAGCAATCACATTAATCTTACTATGTATAACTTCTTCATTTTGTAGAAACATCTGTAAGTTCTTGCATATCCTCAGATAGCTCACTTTAAAGTTTGTAAGAGCCACAAGTCATGAAGGTTAGAAGCAAAACAGTGCCTTCTGGACATGATAGGATATGTAGTCAAGATATCATAGCAGCTGTGGTGTTTGCATGAGCAATATAATCAGAATTCTGCAATAAATAGGGGAGGAGTTTATGAGTCCCACCCCTAACTAAGTAACTGTGGACAACTGATAGCCTTTGGGAGAGGGAGAGTCAGTTTTCTTTGAGGGTGGGCTTCCAGAAAATTCAGTCATGATCTACCAGAAGGCCTCATACCCAGACGTATATGAACAGCACAAACTGTAGTGATGGGTTATTAAACAAACAAATATTTTTAAAATGATGACACAAAGCCAAGTGGTATGAGAGTGGTATAGCTCAGAAGTAAAGATAGTTTGGGCGTAAATGCTTGAAATGCATTTTACAAAGTTTGGAAAGAATAATTTTAAAGAGACAGCTTTAGGTCAATAACAAACATTCCAAGCTTGAAATTGATGAGTCCAAAAATAGCTTCAAGTATTTTTTTCCCAGCTAGAAAGTTGGATCCTTAAAAGTTGAAAGGGAATTCTATTTTTTTAATAACTTCAGAACAGAAGAAGTTTCTGGTCCAGAGGAAAATAAAAAAAACTTATTTCTTTGTATTATTTCTTTATTTATGGGTGTGCATAGGTAGATGCATGCAAGCACAGATGCACATGGGTGTTCAGGCGTTCAGCTGTCATTCCTCAGAAGCCACCTACATTGCCTTCTGAGACAGAGCCTCGCATTGGCATCAAACTTGTCGAGCAGCTTAAGCTGGTTATCTACAAGCCCGGGTCTTCTATTTGTTGTCATTCTCTGTGGTGCTGTGATTCCAGGCTCATGCCACCAAGTCGTTATTGTGGATTACTAGGGATCAAACAGTTCTTCATGCTTGTGCAGCAAGGCTTTGCTGACGGAGCTCTCTCCCAGCTTTCCAAAAAGCCTTTTGAAAGCGTAGCAAATATCACCAAATATCTAGGGCATATGGATGATGCAGAAGACAATGGATATAATAAAAGTGGGTAGGACTGTACTTATCTAACATGAAGAATTTTGGATTTAATTTATAGAATGGAGACCTCTTGAGGACTTTGTACAAAATGGAATGTAAATTATTTAGTAAATCTAGAGCACTGTCAAGTGTAATTGGGGTATCTTAATCCCTCCATAATTCTGTTTTTTATCATTTTCACCCTCATCTTTACAGAAACCACTTTATGGTAGCCTTTAGATAAATTTATACTTAATGCTGTACAGATGTGTTTTTATTTTTCCTTACATTCAATGTCCACAACCTTGAGTTTGCCCTTAATGTTTCCAAAGTGTTTTATTAGTAAAAAAAAAAACGCATTATAGGAAAGTTACCCCTACTTTTAAAAGTCCCTCACTCTGAAACCCTGGTTCCAAAGCTAACCCCCTCTTTCATCTCCACAGCTCATTCGAAGTTAAAAATCGCTCAACTCCAGTCTACCACCTAACATGAAATGTTTCTGCTTGAAAGGCCCTCCAGCCTGTGCCTGCCATCAAGAACCACAAAGCCCCAGTGAGCAGAGGTAGCTGTGAGCTCAAATGAAAAGGATGAGTCTAAGCATGCTCACAGTGTGATCTCTGTAAAAATAAAAGGACACCGCAGAGGTGTCCCTGCTCAGGGAATGGTATAAATGAGCGGGCAGCTCTATGCAGACCACAAAAAAAGATTAATCAGGCATTGGAACAATTCTATTCTAGTTTGTATTCTTTAGGGAGAACTTCCTTAGTTGCAACTAAATGGGGATCCCTGAGGCCTGCCAAATATCCCATTTAAATTAGCATAAATTTGCATAATGGACATACAAAATGATAGGCTGCTAGAAGATATTCTTCCACAATCTCAAGTAGGTGTTTTTTTTTTTTTGTTTTTGTTTTTGTTTTTCCTTTTGTTTTGATCCATTTTCTGTAACTATCAGTGCAAATACAGATGAAGCTACTAGAAGGCATGGCCTGGGAGAAGAATATCGAACATCACCGGGTCCATGTTCAACTTTAAGAAATTCCCTCCTTGAATGCTTGTCTTAGACATTTTTATTTAAAAGGACTGGAAAAAACAAAAAGAAACAAACAAACAAACAAAAAAACAACCAACCAAACAAAAAAACACCTTATACTTTTGATGTTTCTAAAATTCCAATTCCAACTTACCGCACCTGTCTGGGGTTCTTCCTGGTGAACTAAGTTGGGGATTGACAACTCCCTAGTTCTTCCTGTTAATTATTTACTTAAGTAAAGCTTACCTGACATGATGCGCAGGCATCATGTATGTATTGCCTATGACTGCTTTCCCACTACAGCTCACACTGATGAATCATAAACCACCTCTTACTTGTTGCCCCAAACAGTTACAATTTGGTCTTTAACAGCAACCACAACAAAAAATCTATCTGTTAAAGATAACAGAAACTTACATTGTCAAGTTAATAGGTTGTATTAATAATGTTCTACTTAGAAGCAAATTGAGAAGCCACCAGAAAATAAAAGAAACAAAGGAGGCAAGGCATGTTGGAAGCAACCTGCACAGATACTTATTCTGTTCTTAAATAATACTAATCAAACCAACAAAAGACATTTATGGAAAATCGTTCTGGTGTTCAAAGGCACTGTAAAATGCTATTGTCGTACTCAAACTAGTTTTCCAGACATGTGTGGGAACAATCTAAGCCCAACTGTCATTTCACTCCAAATAATTTTCTGGCACAATCTCTTTGAAATAGGTCACAATTTGCTTTGTGGGTCATTCTTACAGGCTTTGGCAAATGGAAAATGACTTTTAGCCTCCAACTCTCCCAGTTCCTGCTTGAATGACTTCTTAATTAATAGCTGAAGGTAGTAGTTACATGGAATCGACAGTGGGTTCTGTTTTAATTATATCAAAAGGAGAGAGGCTAAATCATGCAATGAATAAAAAGGGAATGAAAGAGCCTTAGTCAGCTGATCTAGAGAGAATAATTATAGAATAAGTCTTGTCTAGCTTTACTCGAAGTGTGTCTCTTCTACATAATGCAAAATAAGAGCAAATATTAGGACGATAATTTTAAGTGGAACATAGCAGAAAAAGCCAAATATCTACTTTGAGTTCTGTAGAAAATGTCCTCATTCGGTCAGTTTGAAAGTCAAAATGCCTGAATCAGAAACATTTCAGACTCTGAACTTCCTTATGGAAACTGTTCTTCTTTTCGTCCCTTTAATTCCAGTTCCTGCTGTTCACCAAGTGAAATCGTGAAATCCTCTGTTCTTTTGGACTCATTAAATTACATGATATTTCTCTCTCCTCCCCGCCGCAAACAATGCTGTGCTTAAAATCATTGTGGAGACACAGTGATCTGGTTTCCAGCATTCTGACTTTAATGAAGTTTCTGAAATTTAGCAAACAAGCCTGGTGCTTTAATCTGTGTGTTCTGGAAAACAAAAAGTCTGAAAGCAGGCACCTAATAAAGCAGAGGCATTTATGTTTTATCATTCTGGAAGCAAGGAAGTCCAAAGTACAGGGAACTATATTTGGTAAAGTTCTTCTGCTTTTCTTATCTCTCTTTCAGAAAATCCAGATCTGTTTTTAAAGATTTTTTTTCTCATATAATATTTTCTGATTAGGATTTTCCGCAACTCCTGCAAGGTCTTCTGTATTTCCCCACCCATCCAAATCAGTACCCTTTTTCTTTGTCTTTTTAGAATACAAAATGAATTAAAATAATATTAATAGTAATAACAATAATGTAAAATAAAAACAAATCAAGTAAGGTTCTTCATGATGCATTATTCTATAGTAGAAGGTAGGCAAGAAGCAGACATGAAGGGTGTGAGAAGGGAAGAAGACACCAGGGTAAAAACCCCTCTTTTCTTTGGGAGTTCACGTTCATAGTAACTAAGTCATTCTCACCATGAGTGCATCAACCCATTCACTTCTTAAACTTTCTATCTTTTTTTTATTGTTTTTTTTATTGAGAAAGAAAAAAAAATTTTCCTCCTCCTCCCAGCCTCCCACTCCTCCCCCCCTCCCCCCCTCCTCTCCCCCTCCCTCTCGAGCCTGAAGAGCAGTCCAGATTCCCTGCCCTGCGGGAAGTACAAGGTCCTCCCACTTCTATCCAGGTCCAGGAAGGTGAGCATCCAAACAGGCTAGGCTCTCACAAAGCCAGTTCATGTATTAGGATCGAAACCTAGTGCCATTGTCCTTGGCTTCTCATCAGCCTTCATTGTC
>NC_022022.1:12607053-12621710 GCF_000317375.1 Microtus ochrogaster
AGAAACCAATTATGAGTGAGTACATCCCATGTTCATCTTTTTGGGTCTGTGTTACCTCACTCAGGATAGTATTTTCTATTTCCATCCATTTACATCTATCTTTCATCTTTCAAGTGGATTAAGCTTCCACCACACAGAGCTGGGAGTTTTGCTCCATAGTACAGGATTTACCTGTCATTCCCAAAGCCCTTGTTTCAGTCTCTACCCATCCTTTCTCACATCCATAAATTCTAACCGAAGACTCATAAGGACATACTCAGTACCATTCTACTTTAGCCCACCAGATTAACATATGAAGCAGTCTAAGACACATTGTTTTCATTTGGTGCCTCCAAGTATTGACTGGCTCAGGTGCCGAACCAAAATCCAAATGTGCTAAGTGTCAGTCAAACAAGGCATGAATAAAATTCAAATCATGATGGAGACGGAGAGTGAACTTTCATATCCTGCCCCCCTCAGACCCAAATAATCACACAGAAACTATATTAGTTACAAGAATCTTTAGCCAACAGCTCAGGCATATTCCTAGCTAGCTCTTATATCTTATATCAACCCATTTCTACTATTTTATATTTTACCATGAGGTTTGTGGTTTGTTACCTCTTCCTTCTTGGGCGGTTCCATGGAGTCTCCTTGACTCTGCCTTCTTTCCTCCTCTCTCCTGCTTGGGTTTTCTGCCTTACTATATCGTACCCTGCCATTGGCCAAAGCTGCTTCTTTATTAACCACTGGTAATAAAACAAATTCACAGTATACAGAGGAAAATCCCACATCATCATGATTCACCCTATGACAAACTTCCCTTCAACTGAGAGACTATGACAATTACTTGATGGAGGAAGGTCATTGGTTAATTAAATAAAGAAGCTGCTTGCCCTGATAGGTTAAAACATAGGTGGGAGGAGTAAACAGAAGAATACTGGGAGGAAGAGGAAGGGAGGTCAGACTCGACAGCTCTCCTCTCGGGGGCAGAGGCCTCAGAGAGACACAATGCTCCACTCTTGCGGGCAGAGGTGAGAGCTCTGCTATCTGAGGCACACACGATGAAGCTCCAACCCAGGATGGATGTAGGCTAGAATCTCCCTGGTAAGCCACCTTGTGGGCTACAGCAGATTATTAGAGATGGGCTAGTCCAGGTGCGAGAGTTAGCCTAGAAGAGGCTAGATAGAAATGGGCCAAGCAGTGATTAAAAGAATACAGTGTCCATGTAATTATTTTGGGGCATAAGCTAGCCAAGCATGCGGCTGGGGTGCTTGGGAGGCAGCCCTGCCGCTCCTATTACCACAATTACTAGCTATGTGTTCCCAAAGTACTATGAGAGAAAAAAAGTAACTAGATATTCTACTCCATAGAGCATAAGTAGGAAGGAGGAAATTATGGTGGGAGAATGATTTTAAAGTAATCTCGAAGCTCAATAAGATCAACAGCATTAAGGCGACAGATCCCAGGATAATCTTCCTTAAGAGTCCGTATCCCACTTTCTAGCAACAATAACATGGAAGTAATGGAAGAAGGCCTTCCTTCGTGTTTTGTCTTGCAAAAACTTACTCCTACAATCATGGTGTGATCACCCTTTAAATTTGCCCCTCTCAAAGATGTTGCATTGGGGATGAAATCTGCAATCAAGTTTGGCGGACACTAAAACCACTGTACCAAAGCTTTTGTACCAGTCAGATTTGAAGGATAAAAGTTGCAATTCCCACTGTCTCCATGAGAAGTCTGTTGATGAAACGTATAACTCTGGTATGCAACATAAGTACTCTTACAAAAGTCATTAGTCCATTCAACTTCCACTGAAGATAAATAAGACTTTCTCCTCTCTTGTATCCCCTTGCTTTCTAAAACTGGTATATCGTATCAATCACTCATTCGGTAGAGTTCAGCCACTAGGTCTCTCAAGTGTTTAGCTGGTACCTGTCTATCCAACCCTGCCTTTACCAAAATTCTTTTCAGGTAAAGTACAAGAAATTCAAGGGTCCCTTCTGAAAATAGAAATAAGACTTGCTTTCAGACACTGCGCTTGAAGTCTGACTAATGAGATCTGGAGATTTAAAATGTTGTGAAGCTAGCAGTCCATGAAAGCCTAGTGGATCTCTGTTACTTCATCATTCTTGACAGTAACCTAAGTGGTGGTTAATTATTTTCTACTTTCCTGAATACATCAAATGTAAATCCACAGAATATATTAGCCAAAGTCAATAATCAGAGAGGAATGAAACACTTAAAAGCATTACACTGAGACAGGAAGGCCACTCTAGCTATAGGCATTTAATCACATCTGTTATTTTAAAGGTCAGCATTACCGTTCAATTAGTAGTTTTATTTGTTAGATGCATTTTTTTCCTTACAAAATTATTCACCTCAGCTTTTAAAGCATGATCAATCTTCAATTTTGTGTGTGTGTGTGCATACGTGTGTGTTAGAAAGACTTCTTATCAGATCTCTTGGTCTTATTCAGGGTTCTCACTAGAATTGTCACTTAATGCTCTCTAATCCTATTATCTCTTAGCTGTCCCCAACAACACATGGGATGGATAAAAATCTTTACATAATCAGATAAATGAGATGAGCAAGGATTACAGTTGGAGAGGTCTGTGACCTGCGGCAACTAGTTTGTTCCAATCAATCAATAAATAGCTAACTCTCAAAAATTTAATCTAAACTTAGAATAAGAAAGTATTGAAGGCATTAGGCACAGTCTTTTATGAGATCTAACATATTATTAGGACAGGAAGAGTCTGTCACAGCCTGCCTTGCAATAGCAGGAAAGGCAAAACTTGAGGATTATATAAGAAACATCTTCAAAAATAGTCATGGGGCAATATGGTTTAAGGAAGGCAAGCCAAACACAGTGAAGAAAGTAGGCTAACGGTGGATGATAACATTTATCCTCATGGTCACATTTCACACAGCCAACACACAACATGAGGAGAGGAATGTGAGTTTCAGTAGGAAAGTTCGTTTCCTTAAATTTGAGACACACCAGAACCACACTCTGAAATCTGGTTCCTATGAACAAAATGTAAATTTCAAACCAAAACCAATACTAGAGACACAGGAGATTTCCTTTTCAGTGGACACAATTGATGGAATTGTTCAGGAAACGTTTGACCTTCACCAAAGCTTTCTCGAGAATATAGATATTAAAAGAGCGTATGTATGAGAAGTAAATGTGTGGGGTAAAAACCAAGAACATAGAATACATATGGAACTAAATAAAAGACAAAAGTATTCAAAGACGAAGATAATTCATTAAAAGTCTGAAAGTATTTCATTTTGTTAATGTTCCTGCAGAAATGAACCCCATGATCAGATGTATTTTTAAACTGTCTGTCTCTTGGTATGCCCTTTAGAATTCCGTTCTCCTCAAAAATATTTTCTGAGCAAATTGCTTCATTTTCAGCTGATCACTTGTAAGTAACCAGGCTTTCATAGGTCCAGTCATCTGATACGTTGGCAGTTATTTCCACTGGTTAAGTCCACACTGTAAGAATTGGTGATAATGAAACCAAACTGCCTGCCTAATGGCACACTTTATATCTCATTAGGAGACTATACAGCTCCATATCTAAAGGCTGTCACATGGAAACAGAGACTAGAACACCATCAAGGGCCTAAGTGTCTGCTTCTGCCCAAATGAAGGTGTTAAAAGGGCTTTGTCCTTCTGGGTTATAAGGTAGAAAACAACTCATGTAGGATATTGGTTAATTAATCATCACATAATATTAACATCAATGAATCAGGTACTTTCCCTTGAAAGAGTGTAAGCCTTCTACTAACAGTTAACAATGCTCACCACTATTTAGATTGTGTTCTCATTATGTTGAGCATTCCTTACTTCACTCCTGACCACCAACAAGGGCTTTTTGAAAGTAGAGACTTTCTTTAACTTGTTTTTGAATGTACTCCAAACATGTAGACATTCATTAAAGGGTAATTGAAAGAGCGACTGGAAGAATAATTGAAACATGCTAGCACCTGAAAAGTAAAAAGGAGAAATAAAAATCACATAGGAACTAGGATAGATAGGGCAGGGTTAAGTAGCTATACCAATTAAAGAGACATTTCTAAATCTTGTTTCCTGGGGATTCTGGGGGAGATTGATGGTATTTACTTACTACAGGCAGTCTCAAGATGGAGTGCCACCTAGTGGTCTTAGGTAGAATAATGTTGAAAAAATGTTCTAAGTTGTTAAGACATAGTAGCTCATTTTCCACTTTCATACATGTTCTTAGACCAAAGGATGCTTTGCTCTGGACATAGATCTTAGATGAGTCAATATCTCTAAGATGTTAAATAATTAAAACATGCCAGAACATTGAACATGTTGAACATTGCCTGTATTGCCCTTCATCTAAGCAGTAAAAATTGCTTTCACACTGTTTTATGATAGCAAGGTAGGATTCTAGAGCCCTAAATGATCTACTGAGAAACTAAAAATATTCCCTCACTACTTACTAGCCATTCTACAGCCACTCTATCCCAGACACTACTCTGCAGGCACACATGAAAGAACCAAACAGAACAAGTAAGAAGCTATAAGATTTGCCCACAAACAGATATAAAATATTTGTGGTAGGAGATGTAACCGGGGAGTCATTTATCATCTTTTACCATCTTACTTTCAGGTAGAAATAATTTTTTTTATTTCACTCATTTATAAGGATAGATTTATATTTAAATATACACAATGATTTTGCTAATGTTTAAGAGCCATTGTGGTATGAACTATTAAAAACACATAATGGGCCATGAAGGCATTTAACTTAGGGAATCTGATTTCAGTCTAGAGGTGGTTAAGGAATGGGGAATGGCTTCCTTGTGAACTGATACGAGAAGTGAAGACTGGGGAAGGGTTCCATAATATCAAGGTTATGTGTTTAGACAGTCAGAGTATTCCAGACAGAGGAATTAAGCATGGGCAAATTTATACAGGATGTAAACATGGGTATTAGCTAAACTGTCATAAACCTAGTTTTTCTTGAAGATATAAAATGTAAAAATAAAATCAAAATATGAAATGAAGTAAAGCTGATCATATAGAACCTAGAGACCTAGGTGAGCTGTAGTCTTACACTCCAGGAATAACTAGAATCCACAGACACTTTTGCTTGTTTGTTTGTTTGTTTGTTTATTCTTCTCTCATATGTTACACGTGACTGCAGATTTCGCTCTTTCCATTCCTTTCAAGTCCCCATCACTTCTCCTGTTTGCTTTCAAAAAAGAGCAGGCCTCAACTGAACAAGGCGTAACAGATTCCAATAAGACTAGGTACAAGTCCTCATTTCCAGGTTGGATGTGGCAACCCTTAAAGACGAAGCATGACTGTATTTTTAAGACGGTGAATATCAACACAGCTGTTCAAAAATGCACTGGTAGCGTTGAGGATTAGATTCATGACGATCCTTCCAATTAGCTCTTGACTGCTGTGAAAGAGAGGGGATGGCAGAAAGAAACAATCCTGATACACTGACAACCAGAAGAAACTGGTAACTGAGCTGAGGAGAGTAAACCAGGGAAGAAGAAAATGTTGAAGAAGCATCTCTGGTATCAGAATAAGCAAAGAGGTAGATACACCCTGCTTGAAGCAACACAGAGAAAGGAAAGTCTCAAAAGGACACACAGAGTTTAAAGAAACAGCATAGCACCACCTATAGACTCTACCTAGACTTCCCCCATTAATGTTCCAGTATGTATATTCATATGAAGTATGAGAAAACGTTAAGTCAGGTATATGCAAACCTAGTATGCTGGAAGTGACCTCGCTCAATGTATTTGAAAGTATGGAAGAGTAAAGTGCCTTGTTACCAAGAACATATGCAAACATTTTAAGGCCTTTCCCACTCTTTGCGTGAACATTCCAAGGATCTAAATTTAAGTTAAACACACACGCTCACATACACACACACACACACACACACACACACACACACACACACCCCTTTTCATCATCTAAACTAGTTTAAATACTAAAACTTGACAATGCTCAGGAGCAAACTTGCCACTCAGTCTTGGCATGCTAATGTCCTTTACCCGTAAGTGATGATTATGACTATTTTTACTTCATGGATTTCCAGGTAGAAATAACTGGGATAATCTACATGAACTCCAGAATCAAAATGTCAGCAATTTAGCTAGTATTAAGGTAATATATTGGTAACATAGCCATTGAGAAGACATTTGATCAAGTATATCCAGAATTGTTATTCATCTATTTTGCTCCCAAATATTCACATTATTCTCTTTTTGTTTTTATAATAAACTAATTTACTTTACCTGAAAACATTTTACACATTTGCAGCAGTTTATGTATTTCAAGGTACTTTCAAATGCATTGGTCCATTTTAGGCATTACCATATCAGTAAGAGACGATTGTGGCAAGTATTATCACTCAGTTTGAGGATAAGAAAACAGAGCTTCCATAAAATTTCTCCAATTATTATTCATGGCCTCAGCAAAGAGGATGAGAACTACAAACCAGGTCTTCTGATCTTTAGACCAACAGCAAAAATAGAATCCTACACGGAATCTGAGAGGAGTAATTGCCTTCTGTGTGGAGAAAATAATTTGCTCATGCAAATGAGCTTCATCTTCTCTGTATTTCAAAAGCAGAGTCTGAAGTGGAATTTGTGAACTATATTATGTTAATTTTTTAAAAAACACCTGGGATTCTGTTTTTGAGTTTATAATCTCTTGGAAATCTAAATCTTGTCTGGGAGCTGATGACTAGTGCTTATCTGGGTATGAAATGCCATTGGGGCTGAATTGTAAGTGGTAAGAATTGCATTCATTTAGTACATATTTATTGAGCATCTATTCTGCAATGATAGTATTTATTGATAACTGGGCTTAATACTGAAGCTCTAAGGGCAAATTAGGTACAGAGAATTACCTGAAAAAAAAATTACTACCCACAAATTTACTATTCGAAAGAGTTAGAGACTTATAGGCAAATTATTACAATGGGATTTCTACCATCAAGTCGAGAGACATTCGGGGTGATAACTTCTTCCTAGGAGAGTGATGAATTAAAATGAGTAGGATTCCAAGAAGATTGCTCCAGGCAGAGAAAGTACAACGTGAAAGACTGAGATGTTAAGTCCTGGGTACAAAAGAAATAACCGAGATGCCTCCGAAAAGGGAACTGGAACTTAGTTGGATCCTTAGACTCTTGTTTGAGGTAGGAACAATCTACTTCTCTATTCCTAGAGCACAAAGTCTGGCTATTAGCCACACCTGCTGACAATAACCTTGAGAGACCAGAACTCTCTGAACAGCTAGGTGGGACTTTTGTTTGTGGTAGGAAGCACAATAAACTTAAAGGAACTAGAGGAAAGTTCCAAACTCTCTGACCTTTGGTCTATGTGGAAACAGGTTACCATTTTCGGGCCTCCACAAGATGCTCTTCAATTGAAGAATAGATAAAGGAAACAGGCACATTTACACATTGGAGTAGTACTCAGTGGAAAAAAAATGGCATCTTGAAATTTGCATGCAAATGGATGGAACTAGAAAAAAAAACCATCCTGAGTGAGGTAACCCAGACTCAGAAGAATGAACACAGTATGTACTCACTCCTAAGTGGATACTAGCTGTAAAGCAAAGGATAGCAAGCCTATGATCTGTGATCCTAGAGAAGCTAAGCAATGAGGTGAGCCCTAAAAAAATATACATAGGTCCACCTGGAAAGGGGAAATAGACAAAATCACCTGACAAAATTGGGAGCAAGGGGGTGGGGAGGGTAGAAGGGGAAGAGGAGGAGGGAAGGGGAGAGGGAGGGAGAACTTGAGGGAACACGATAGTCAAAATAAAGGAAGGACAGAGATGAGAGCAAGGAAAGAGATATTTTGATTGAGGGAGCCATTATAGGATTAGCAAGAAACATGGCACTGGAGAAACCCAGGAATCCATAAGGACGATCCCAGTTACAACCCTAAGTAATAGAGAAAAGGGTGCCTGAACTGACTTTGCCTTGTAGTCAGTTTAATGAATATCTTAAATGTCACCACAGAACCTTTATCCAGCAACTAATGGAAACAGGCAGAGACCGACAGCAGAACATTGGGCTGAGCTCCCAAAGTCCAGTTGAAAAGTAGGAGGAGTGAGAATATGAGCAAAGGAGTCAAAACCATGATGTGGACACCTACTGAAATAGTTTACCTAAGCTAATAGGAGCTCACCAGCCAGACTGAGAAGGAACCAGCATAGGACGAAACTAGACCCTCTGAATGTAGGTGACAGTTGTATGGCTGGGGCAGACTGAGGGACCACTAGCAGTGGCACCAGGATTTATCCCTACCGCTTGTACTGGCTTTTTGGGAACACATTCTCTTTGAATGGATACTTTGCTCAGCAAAGATATAGTACAGAGGACCTTGGATCTTCCCCAAAGCGATGTGCCTTACCCTCTTTCAGGAGTGGATGTGGGGTGGGGTGGGGGAGTAAGTGGGGAGGGTTGGGAGGAGGGGAGGGAGTGGGAACTGGGATTGGTATGTAAAATGAAAAAGGATAGTTTTTTTTTTCTTTTTAAAATAAAAAAAGAAGTGCTCACAGCCAATGAGAGAAGGTAAATCTAATGTAGACAGTCGGGAAGAAAGGACAATTTAGTTCTTTTCTACATTCTGTCAATATAAGAAAAGCAGATTTTGGCAAAGATAAACTTAGAAATTTCATGTGTAGAAATTTTAAATGGCAATGGCATTGGATATACAGGTTTACACTCCAAATTAAGTATTTTAAAATAGTTCTTGTGTAAATGGTAGTTGATGTGGTTTCCTAAGAAGGAGAAAAATCTAGCTACATTCTCCTTCAAAATAGTCTCTCCTTTTCATTGTTAATAACATTGCTAGCACTTGAAATATCTTATATTGTGACAGGAAATAGCAATTGCAGATTGCTAGGATAAAAAACTCAGATTCCTTCTATGTGCTGGAATTAGAGGGAAAATGACATGTCTCTTCTCTCCTGTGATGGCTGAAGGGATAGTCTGACATTTATCATCTATGAATGTTATCATCTATGAATGTAAGCACAATATTGAAAATGAGGCTCTGTATACATTTTTTATCCTAAATTTAAAGGAAGGAATAGAAAAGACAAGGAGGTTCTTAGAACAGACTCTCTAATTCTTTAGGGCTTCTACAATTCGGCTATTGTCACCTCCCTTTATAATAATCCTCGTCATAAATATGTCTTACAACAAAGTAACTTCATGCTTGCAGTTTTTCTTACAGGCATTCAGCTTGAATAGCTTTCTCGTAATTGTTCACAGAGACACTTTCCCTGATTATTTTATGATGGTTTTTAAATTATGCCAGAAGGATAGAAATAAAATGCAATCTATGATGCTTGTTCCCATAACTTAAAACAAAGCCATGAAGCTGCTACTGTAAGAATAAGCCAACAAGAAGTAAAACTGCTAGCTTTTATAACCAGTCTAAACTTGTCAAGCTAGAACTATATCTGTTATTCTAGCTAGTGTAGAAAATACAATTCAGTGAAACCTTCTATATCCATGTGGACATAATCGAAAAGGACATTGAATCCAGATCTGCACAACATTAAGCCAAAATATTAGTCTTAAATGAATCTCCAGAAATGCTGGAGCATGATTTTATGTTTGAACTTTTCTAAGCATATGAACTATGAGTTGTAGACTCCCAGGACAAAGAGGTCACCCTAAATGGTTGCCTGAAAAATGTGAAGCTAAATGAAGCAACATGGCGTTTTGTTGCTTTACTAAGGTCTCTTATTCTAGGGAATGATATGCCTGTGTGCAAGGGTTAGCATTAGAAATCTTGTCCTTTTGTTATAGATTGCTCATTACCTTACTGTACTTGTCGTTTCCGTGAAATACACAAAAGGAGAAACTGACGGTGGATTATAAGAACAAGATGACTACAAGCCAAATACATTCTGTGCCATCTTGATCCCAGCATAGGGTACATTATAAGAAACATCCCTTAGAAAAGTCCCTGACCTACGGTGGATGTGCTAGGATCTTTAATAGATGGGAAAAGTCAATACTCTTACCAAAATGGAAAGCAAGAAAAAGTTAAAATTTATATAAAAACAGGTGCAAAATACAGCTCCCCTGAGAACTTCTTAGTCACATCCACAAAAAGAACTCTAATTCATACTCTTACAAGCAACAACAACAAAAAAAAATTACCGAAGTGGAGCCTCCTGAAGGATTAATATTCCTCAAAGTAACACAGGTGTGTGTGTGTGTGTGTGTATGTGTGTGTGTGTGTGTGTACAAAGAAACGAAAAACAACCTACCAACCAAACAAATGGAATTAAAGAAAAAATTTATTTACTGTTATGCATGAAAAGAAAAATTTATATACATGAATATAGAACCCAAGAATACAAATATTAATAAGTCATTTTCTAATGCCCTAATCCAGCTGCTTCTTCAAAATATGTGGAATCAAAGGGGCAAATCTTTCTATCTATTTATCTATCATCTATCTATCCATCTATCTATCTATCTATCTATCTATCTATCTATCTATCTATCTATCCATCTATGTAAGTCTCTAACATCTATATGTCATCCACTTATCTATCTATTGATCATCCATATAGCTATTATTTCTGTTCCTCTATTTTCTTGATTCATAGAATAAAGGTTTAATATATTGTATGGTTTGTAAATATTCTAATTGTACTTTTGAATACCCTTATGAACATATTATACGTCAGCATAATATTTTATAAGCCTAGGGTTTTTCTAAATTGAAAACGCAGGTATATCATCATATCCAGGAAGGTCAACAACTGTTCAAAACAAAACCCAAGAAGATAAACCAAAAATTTCTCTAGAATTATCCAATAAAACTGAAAAAGAGAAATAAGAGAATATCTTTAAAACATATGAAGAAACTGAAACAAAAATATATTTAAGAATTGCATCACCCTAAACCCAGATGTCTAGATGCCAGCTTAAGACCACAATGTATAACAACCAGGGCAAATTCAATCCAGGAGAACTCAGCAATCCTACTGCATCAGGCCCTGAATATTCCAACAGAGCTGAAATACAGAAAAATAAACCCTTAAAACTATTTATATGAAGATAATAGAGGAAATTAATATATCCCTTAAAGAATTCTAGAACAACACAAACAATAAGAGGAAATTAATAAATCCAATAAATAAATAAATAAATAAATAAGCAAGCTCTGGAGAGAGCTGAGTGACTAAAAGCACTGTCTCCTCTTCAAGAGGAGGTTCCATTCTTGGCATCTACGTGGCAGCACAACTGTCTGTAACTTCAGGTCCAGGAGATCTGACACCCTCACACAGACCTACACGTAGACAAAACACCAATGTACATAAAATAATAAACAAATCATTACAAATTGAATAAATAAACTAAAACAGTTGAAGAAAGCAAATAAAACAGTTAAGAACCTGGAAATGGAAATATAATCAATAAAGAATACCTAAACCGAGGAAATTCTGAAGCTGAAATATTTAGAAATGTGAACAGGAACTACAGAGGAAGTTTCACCAACCAAACATAAGTGATAGAAGAGAAAATCTTAGGAATTGAAGATACAATAGAAGTAATGGATACACTGGTGAAAGAAAATGTTAAATGTCAGAAACTTCTGACACAAAACATCCAGGAAATCTAGAAAACTATGAAAACCCAAATCTAAGAAGAAGAGAAATAGAGTTAGATTAAGACACTCAGCTCAAAGGCCCAGAAAAATATTTTCAACATAATCATCAAAGAAAAATTTTCCTAACCTAAAGAAGATGCCTTATAAAGGTACAAATGGCATATAGAATACCAAAAAATTGTACCAGAAAACAAAGACCTCTCAACACTTGATTCAAAACACTAAACATACAGAACAAAGAAAGAGTATTAATAACTATGAGAAAAATATCAAGTAACATATAAATCCGGACCTATTAGAATACACTCATGATTTCTCATTGGAGACTCTAATCACCAGAAGAGTCTAGACAGATGTCCTGCAGACTCTTAAGAGACCGCAGAAACAAGCACAGAATATTATATCCAATAAAACCTTAAATAACCATCCGTAGAGAAAATAAGATGTTTTATTATAAATTAAAATTTCAACAGAATCTGTCTACAAATTTAGTCATACAGAAATGCTAGAAGTTATACTCCAACCTAAAGAGGTTAACTATACTCATGGAAACGCAGGAAATTAATAACCTCATACTAGTAAACCATAAAAAGGGATGTACACAGAAGGACAGACAGACAGAGTAAAACAGATAGACAGACAGACAGACAGACACACACACACACACACACACACACACACATACCAGAAACAGCAATAGAAAAACAAAACCTGAATTAACAATCATTGGTCCTTGATGTCTCTCAATATCAATGCTCTTAATTCCCTAACAAAATAATATACACTAAGAGAATTTATGTAATCGCAAAATCCATCCTTCTGATGCATACAAAAACCACATCTCAACACTGAGACATTACCTCTGGGTTAATGTTGGAATAAGATATTTCAAACAAATGGACCTAAGAAGCAAACTGGTATAGCCATTTTAATATCTCTGAAAAAAAATCCCACGCTAGTGAATTAACAGAACATTTGAAAATGTTAGAACAAAAAGAAGCAAACTCACCTAACAAAACTAGATGATGGAAATAATCAAATTGACAGCTGAAATCAACAAAATAGAAACAAAGAAAACAATACAGAGAATCAATGAGACAAAGAGTTCATTCTTCAAGAAAATAAACAAAATAGACAAACCTCTATCCAAACTAACCAAAAGGCAGAGAGAGAATGTTCAAATTAACAAAATCAGAAATGAAAAATGGGACATAACAACAGACATGGAGGAAATACGTCAAGTCATATTTTGAAAATCTGTACTCCACAAAATTGGAAAACTTAAAGAAAATGGGCAATTTTCTGAATAAATATCACTTACCAAAATTAAATCAAGACCAGATAAGCAAATTAAACAGATCTATAAATGTTAAAGAAATAAAAGCAGTCATCAAAAGTTTCCCAACCAAATAAAAGCCCAGGACCAGATGGTTTCAGTTCAGAATTCTACAAGACTTTCAAAGAAGAACTAATAACAATACTCCTCAAATTATTCCACACAATAGAAACAGAAGGAACATTGCCAAACTCTTTTTATGAGTCTACAATTATCCTGATACCCAAACCACAGAAATATATTACTAAGAAAGAGAATTACAGACCAATCTCACTCATGAACATTGATGCAAAAATAGTAAATAAAATACAGGCAAATTGGTGCAACTAGAAAAAAAAATCATCCTGAGTGAGGTAACTCAGACCCAGAAAGGCAAATATTGTGTGTACTCACTTATAAGTAAATACTATCTGTTAAGTAAGTGATGATCAATTTGTAATCCACAGAACCAGAGAGGTTAGATAAAGAAGAAGGCTCTAGGGCGGATGTATACACCTTGCTGGGAAGGTAAAATAGAATTTCATTTTGTGGCAGAGATGGGGTTTGTGGGGACAGGAGCAGAAGGGATCAGGCAGAGAAGGCTGGATGGATGGAGAGAGTGCAAGAATGTTACCTGGCAGTGGAAACTTCCTGCACTCTATGAGTGTGACCCTAGTGAGGACTCCTAGCAATTGACAATACAGAGTCTCAATTGGCCATCCTTCATAGCCAAGCAAGTTCTAGTGGTAGGTCAGGGCTGCATTCTCTCAAATTGTTAGCCAAGGGGTCCTGCAGAAATTTCCAAACGATGTAGGTTGTGTATTTCCAAACAATCAAAGCTGATGCTGACCAAGGACTGCTCTATGAAAACTGACAGAAGGCCCCATCACAGAGGAAAACATCCACACAGCACACTGAAAGCAGAAAGGGCAAGCTGATGCCTGCATGGAGCCTTCACCCCTATGTTCTAGTCTCTTTGATGTGGGAAGGTACTCCACATTCTCCCAAAAGGGAAGCCTGGATACCAACTCAGCCACCAAGCCATTGACCTACAATTTGTCCTCCTACAAGATGTTGTTGGGAGCAGGGAGGCCCCAGATCCTCAATTTCTTGTAAATAACTTGTTTTCCCCTGATCTGAGTGCCTACAGCTGCTCTGAGCATGAGACCTTCAGGAGTTCCTGATGTCAGGAGAGTGGTTTCTGGTGGGTTTGGCTGGGGCGTGGCTATCTCTATATAATCTGCCTCTGAACACAATAAAGGGGTCATTCATTCTTGGGGAATTCAAGGATGACCCGTATTGCTGTCTCTCTGTGTGTGTCTGTGTATTTTAACCTCCAGCCCCTTGCCTGAAGCTCGAGAACTGGGTGCCAGCGCACAGAGAACAGACAGGGGGTGCGGTGTGCGCGGCAATTGGAGGTTCCCCACTGAGATATCGGGAACTGGCAAGATGTGTTTGGATAAAGGTGGTACAGATTTCATAGAAGAGGCCAGTTAATGTCTGATTTAACTTGAGGTCCACTTCATGAGAGACAGTCTATGCCATGTCCTGCCTGGATGGCCAGCAACTGGAGACTGGCTACCCAGAGATCTAGAGTAGAACCAAACACAACTGGTCTAAAAAATCAATGAGATTATTCCCAATTATTCTGCAATGTTCATAGATCATTGCCTCATCCAGTTGTCATAAGAGAGGCTTCTTCTGGCAG
>NC_022022.1:12621821-12635666 GCF_000317375.1 Microtus ochrogaster
GAGAGAGAGAGAGAGAGAGAGAGAGATCCATTCAGAACTCCAGGAACCCTGCCATAGAGGGAGAGGAAAAATAATAGGAATCAGAGAGGCTGGAAGATGTCAGAAGAACATGGTCCACTGATTGAACTAAACAAGATTCATTTGGACTCATTGAGCTTGAAGTGGCAAGCATGGGCCAGTGAGAGTCTGCATAAGGTCCTCTGCATATACCTTACAGCTGTCAGCTTGGTGTTTGTGTGGAACTCCTAACAACGGGAGGGGGTGTAACTCTATCTCTTTGCCTGTTATTGGAAAAATCTTATGATAAATAGAGTAGATGGCATCTCAAGAATTGATGGAATTCAATTGACACTGGACACTGGCACAGAATCATTAAAGCAGTAAGAGAAATAACTCCCACATACTTTATTGTAAGGTGGTGGAGCTCAGATCTAAGGCCTTACACAACTAAGCTTGAAGGTGTCATCACAGAGACCTGGCTATCCCCCAATTCAAGAACCTCCTGCCTCTGCCTCAAGAATGTTCAGATTACAGGGGTGTAAAGCCTTGAGGCCACCTCATATTTCTTTTCCAATAACAAACATCATTTTTTTCACTTACGATTTTGTGAGAATTTCCTATATGAGTATTATATTTGCACCACGTCCACTCCTCCTCCTCCCCTTTCCAAGTCCTATGCCCCCACGTCCTTTCAAGTTTGTGACCTCTTATTTAATTATCATTGTCACACATATGTCTCTCTGTGTATGTGTGCTGCTTGCATGTGTGTTTAGAGCTGATAGCTAGGGATTGCTCAGCAGTGATTGATTGTCTGTAGCTCTTTGTATATTGACACGACCTCTCTACATTTCCTTCAACAACATTGGCATGCTAACTGGTGTCGTCAATGTGCAGGCCTTGCTTAAATAACCATATTGCTAAGATTTCCTGAATACAGCTTCCCTGTCAAGATTAGAAGACACTATCTCACAACAGGCATCTTTATTATCTAGCTCTGACATGCTTTCCACCCTCTCTTCTTTGGCTTTCCCTGAGCCTTTGGTTTAGATCTTACACGATATATGTATCATGGAGGGTTGTATATCCCACAGTTAGAATCATGTTCAAAAATAAAGTAAAATTGGTATATTTTCTAATATTTTAACAAAAGAAATTCAAGCAATGTCATTAGAAGTGCTGCAGAGATGATATTTAGGAGGAATTTATCACCAATAAATAACGCAAAATGGAAGTTTGAAGACATCAAATTAGATATATATATAATTAACATTGATATCATAAACCAATGAAAGGGTTTTTGTAAAGTTCACCTTATAAAAGTCCTTGGGTGGTTTTTGATGATAATGCTCATTTCTAAAATAATGGGCCATTATCAACCATGTCTGAACCTACTACTACAGTACATTTTCAGGACTCCACAATGGTGAAAATACTTTCCTGGAGTCTATTGCTACCTTATCTTTCAAGTAACTAAATTCTGCTTGTTCACTCTTCATTATGGCTTCCACCAATTCAGTATCCCTGGAGATTGTTATTTGGCATTTGAACTAGTTATACGGCTGTATTTCTCCTATGAAAGCACACTCCACATGCACCAGTAAAGTACAAGTCTGTAAACTTATTTCAGAGATAATAACGTAATTTGTCCTTAGAACTTAGTCCGGGAAAAGTGATACTCCCAAGATCTAGGACATATCATTTCACTTTGAGATAGAACCAAATTAAGATTTCAGTAACTATGTCATTAAAAAATGACAGAAAATCAGAATTTTTATTTCTCTTACATGGAAAGATGATTTGTTAATACAGAAATGAGGAAGTTAACTAAGAGGGCTAACATGTGGACATATAGCTACATCGTTATATGAAAACTGAGCAAAAGTTTACTGTATATTTTGAATAAAACATTTAAGTCAGGAGTCCAAAAAAGGCTGATAGAAATTGTGTTTCAAGATTTCTAGAGGAAACAACTAATTCTGAATAGTAAGTAATACATTATTATTATGTATATTCATACAGTCTTTGATTTACATACACACATACACACTATATATGCATACATATATGAAGATTTCACACATATAAGACAATTAAGGCAAGACACTTTATTGAAAATGTCTTATTTAAGTTATCAATCTAAATGGGTTAATGGATGGAAAAAGATAACAGCAATTTAAAAAGGGAAATAAAATATATATTTCTAAGATCTAAAGAGTGGGAGGAGTGTTCATGTTCTCCAGTCATGTATTCACACACTCAAAGAAAGAAGAACCAATCCATGCTTATCCAAGGAATCCTAATTGAATTTACTGGTTCACACATACATACATAAAGATATGTCAATAGACAGGGGACCTGTAGACAAGATGAGGAGGTTCAGCAGGAGAAGAAATGGGAAAAGAGATGATATTATATTATATTATATAACATTATATTATATTCTCAACTGACTGAATATAAATTCAGTTATCTAAATCAATTAAGTTTGGTATTTATATAATTGTGCATATAATATAGACTATATTACATGTATACATTATATATATATATGCATATATATCTTATTGAGATGTTTTACTCTTTCTGAGAATGTTTGTAAATATTGAAGAAAAAGATATCTTTATTGCGTTCACTTCCACTTTTCCAAGAAAGAATGAGGAAAGAATGTGAAGGAGTATACCTTTCACTACATAAATTCACAAAATTTACAACTCAGAAGTTGTAACACCTAATAGAAATTCAACTGAAATCCAGATAGCAGCTGCTTTAATCTCTTCCTCCATCTTCTGCCAATTGACTTACCAATCCATGCACTTGTCCTTTTACCAAAACATCATCAAGTACAGGGCAGGTAGAAACCCTGCTAAGTGTTGTAATCTCTAATGAAAGTTTTTTTTTTTTTTTTTTTTTTTTTTTTTTTTTTTTTTTTTTTTTTTTTTTTGAGACAGCATTCGATGTAGCCAGGCTGACCTTTACCTCTCATTCCTCTTTAGTCATCTTAATACCTGGATTTCACAGACATGCCACCATGCCTGACTTCGCAATTCTCCAATAAGCAGCTTATTATGGTACAAGATGGAGCATGTGATCAAACTGGACTCTCTGAATGTGGCTGACAATGAGGGCTGACTGAGAAGCCAAGGACAATGGCACTGAGTTTTGATTCTACTGCATGGACTGGCCTTGTGGGAACCTAGTCTGTTTGGATGCTCACCTTCCTAGACCTGGATGGAGGTGGGAGGACCTTGAACTTCCCACAGGGCAGGAAATCCTGACTGCTCTTAGGATTGGAGAGCAAGGGGGAAAGGGAGTGGGGGGAGTGGGAGGGAAATGGGAGAAGGGTAGGAGGTGGAAATTTTTAATAAATAAATAAATTAATTAAAAAAGATAAAAACATGAGCACAAAATATTATGTATTTAAATAATGATAAAACATAACATTCTAGCACAGTTTTTCTTTATTATCTTTTAGTTTTAAAATGAAAGTTTCATGAAGAAATTTATCTGTTCCCACCACCTTGACAGTGCCTCGCTTAATGCAAATATTATTATAGAGTTGATTTGATTGGCTGATGAGATGGCTCAGCAGGGAACTGTGATTGCCCAGTCTGATACATGAGTTTGTTCCCAGAAGGCACTTGGCAGAAAAAGAGAACAGACTTCTGCAAGCTGCCCTTTGACATGTATACACACACAGTAACATACATGCAGATGCACATACACAAACATCTACACATGTACATTATTAACATACATACATACACATACACACATGTATTCATTTGCACACATGCACAGACATATGAATATGATATAAATAAATAAAATGTAAAATTTTGAAAAAATGGTTCCTATTTTATAAAGCATTGGTCCAAAATACTTATCTTCCATATTACTGATTTTTAAACGTAATTAAGGACTTTTTTATAAGTTGAGGTATGAAAAGATTTCTCTATTCCCAAGCTTCCTCTATTTGAAAAGTGAATCTTTCTAATTTTATATGCATTATTATTATCATGAAGTATTGCATATCATTTTAAGTTCTAGAAAAGTCAGGTTTACAAAATGAAGTTAGAAAATACCTGGAGTAAAGTGCAAAAGGGCTCTTCTTGACCCGACTAAGAAGTGCATGAAGAAGCTATGCTGCAGAAAAGGGTTATACACCACAAACTTAAAGAAAAATGGAAAACTAGGCTTAATGCGATAAATAATTTAAAACCTTAATACGCTCCCCCAAGACCCTATGCCCATTATACTTCATACATAATGTTTTTAAGTTCATAATAGGTAAACCTATTCAACTTACCTTTGAGAGTCTCTATTGCTTAAAATGCTCTCACTTTTGTAGCTATTTTCTTCAGTAGCTGGAAATGACCATAGGACATTGTTTCTTTTATTTCACACAGTTCTGTGAAAAGAGTAATTACTTTTCGTGTATTAAACCATCTCAGAAGTACATGTTAAAGAAACCCATCTATGGTACACCATAGTTGTGATGTAAACATATTCAAAATATAATTTTGTAAGTCTGGAGGGAAGGGAAATAATTTATGTGCTCTGCAGTTTTAGACTCATGCTATTAGGATACAAAATGCTATTCTCCTCTAGACAGGCAGAGTAACAGAGGCTGGAATACTAAATGTGCACTGTCATCTGTGTCCAAATTCTCACAAGCGAAACTGAGGAACAGTGGATTACTGCAAAGGCTCATGAAACAAAAGTGTGTCTGACGAAGACATTTAAGACTTAGAACACATTCTGGGTGCTTAACTAAAAATCATTAAGTCGCATAGAATGAGTCCTCAAGTGGCATGGCTCAGCTCTGCTGACATGGCATTGGGCTTTCTATCCAAATCAAGCAGACATAATAATTATTGATCGAACACGTGTATTCTGGTGAACTCTCTTCACAGTGCATCTCATAAATATTCCATTTAATTTCCTAATGATCTGGCTAGGTGAAATAAATGCAACAGTAGCTATAATGGCTCAAGTGTGCTGCACACCTAGTATTACACTGGAGCAAGATGGTATCTTATTTTTATTTTACTTTGACTTACATAAGAATTCTAGGGGTGGATTTAGATGGTGTCTTTCATGATGGAATCGGATGTCTGCCATAAGTGACTGCTTGTTATTTTTATTATAATTACTGCCATTATTTCCATTTTAAGATGACATTGAGATGGTTTTGCATAAAGGTGAACAATTATTGAATATGCAACACCTCAGTTCTATCACCTGACATTTATCACAGTTATTTCTGTTTAATAGATTCAATGCTTTATCATTCATGAAGAGAGATTTAAGGTTTACATATATTGCTCTAGAAAACGAAGAATACAGTTTGAAATATGTGAATGTAGTGTAGTCTAGTATTTATTCCAAAATGGCATATTGTTTTCTGCTTTTCCAGACACTCTTCTATCAAGAAAATAATGAGTTATCAAGAATAATGAGTTATCAAAAAAAAATAACAAGTGAAACCGGTAATAGGGGGACAACAGCAAAAGCAGGGCTCCTGTTCTTTGAGCACTCACAACTCACAGAGCAAAAGTGTTTCTTTAAGGTCATGCTGCACAAATGTCTATTTATAATGGCCATTAACACTGTGACAGAGGTGAACTGATATTACAAGAGCTTTCACTGTCGACAATTGTTCCAGTAAAGCACATCAAAGGCTGCTCTGAGGACAGAATACTGTTGGGATTTGGAGGTAGCACGCTGGGTTGAAGTAGCATAGAACAGCTTGTGGGACAAAAGAGGGAAGAGAGAGGAAGGGGAAACATGACTGTAGAAGGCTAATATTATCAGTTCCAAACAGAATTTGAAAAAAGTGGTAGTACATGGTTTGGAAATTCCATTAGATGGTATGGCATACACTACTGAATATTAAACATTAAGCATTTTGTTCCCTTAATAGTGTAAAAATAAAAACAGTGATGCAATTGAGTAAAATTAGGAAAATACTATATTTTCTTTTCAAAAAGAGGACTTGAGCTACCATGTTTCATCATTTAAAGAAGAGAATGAATATCCCAATAATAGAGATGCAAACTTGCTTTTACCACGGCACTTTTTACTACTTACATGAATCTCTTAATCTCATTTTGCGCACATGGAATTTGGTTGTACAGTTATTTTCTCAGAACTAAAACATTCCCTCTTGCAGGGAAGAAAGAGATTCTGAAAAGTGCAAGCTGATGATCCCAACAAGTTTCAGGATGCTTAGAAAGCCACAAGGCTCCCAAGCCCTTCTGTGTATTTGTATGAGTAGTACCAGTTTCTGGGAGAAGGAAGCTAATTTCAGGATGGTTGGTAGGCAGAGAGTTCCAAGGACACAGCTCTCAGGAGCCTATACCAGACTGAGCTCTTAGTGATGTGATGCAATTTCTTTTGAGTCATCTATACTCCTGAAAGTAATTCCCATAAACTTATTTTGTGATGCACATCAAGTCATTATGTCTACCTTAAAAGTGTGCACGCTCATTTTACACATCAATTATATTTTAACAGTAAATGTATATCAAATCATCACATCTATATTAAATGTGTGTGTACTCATTTTACATGTCAGTTATATTTTAACGATGTGAAAACTAGCAACAAATAAAAACTAGTGGTGCAGAATTAACTTAAGAAAATTATATTAAAAGATTTCACACCTTTTTAAACTTTTAAACTCTTTTTTTCCAGTGCTTAGGATGAAATCCAGGATCATGAACATGAGAGGCAAGCACTCTACAACTGAGATCCATAACCAGGACTTGATTATTTAAGATCATTTACCCACATCGTTAGCTTTCGTCTTATAAATGTATCCACCACATTTTGTAAAAAGAACTAGTGAAATGCATACAGAATTGTTTTATCACACTTTATTTTCTATCTTTTTTAATATAAACAATTTGGGGCACATACCAAGCTCCAGAGAATATATATACAAACACCCCCTTACACACACACACACACACACACACACACACACACACACACACACACACACAAGATTCCCAAATTGTGAACAGAACTCATCTTCACTATAAAAGAGAAAACTCAGGGTCGGCAAAGCTAAGTATTATCTCACGTGGTTTCACATATACTAATTGGCAGCTAAAATTTCCTTTACATGTATTCTTAGTTCAAAGTCTTCTCTATAGTGTCCTTCTCGTGTTCTCCCTTGTGGTACAGGATTAGATGGTGTAGGGTAGAGAGAGGAAGTCAAAAGGAAATGAGAAGCAAAGCAAACATATAAACTCTAAGTGGAATCCATATTCTTTTGCCCCCCCCCACCCCTCAATGCCTGCGCCTACTGGCAGAAGACCATTCCAACAGCCCCATTCATTGAATATGAATGAAACAAACCTGTATAAAGAAAGGAGTTCTATTAGGTTTCCCAGAGTGGGGCAAGAAATGAATTGTACACCTGATTCCATGACTTCAACCCAGTGTTACATTTACAGTGTTAATGTGTAAAAACACTTCAAAGGCCAAATAAATTATTACAGCAAACATGACACAAATTATTCAAGAAACATCAAAGTGCCTTTATCTCAGGAGAAGCTATTGTTAAAATCATTTCTATCCTAACAAGACATCATCACTAATGGAAACAGAAATCTGTTTCACCTATCTCAACAAGCAGAAGAATCCATATAAAACCTTTACGTTTGGCTAGCTTTATAAGAATAACAATTTTACTGCTAGTACAATACTAAAATTACTGTTTATTGTAGCACTCTGAATAGCCCAGCACCTGTTTAAGGGCAGAACTAATTTTTTGGAATATACACATAAACAAGACTGTCAAAAGCACTTGTATCCGTGAGACAAGTTTTTAGTTAGGATGCATTCATTAAGCATCATTTAAAGATTACTTATTTATGTATGTATTTTATGTGTATGTGTGTGCCTGAGTATATGTACATACCACATAGGTGGCCAGAAAAAAAAATGCTGTCTTGACCAGAACTGGGGTTACAGGAAATTGTGGTTTAATGGATGTCAGTGTTAATAACTGAAGGTGGATTCTCTGGAAGGGCAGTATGTGCTTTTAAACACTGAGTCATTTCTGCAACCACTCATTAAATATTTTTATTTAAGGAAGAAAATATACAGATGAGGGGGTGATAAAAAGGAATGTGACAGACAAAACAAAGAGCGAATCAAATAGAAGAATATCCACCTCATTGTATTAACAGTTGGCCTGCTAACAGGTCAATTTTCATGTCCTATGGGCAACAGAGGACACAGTGACACAGAGGTAATGTCTTGCCATAGGACTGTCAATGAATTTCTGAGGAGTCCCTCCAGTGGTTAAGTGTACTTAGCTTCATAGATTGCTAACTAGACCTTTATAGTCCGATTCTTACACATTTGTGTAAGGCTCACTTCCTACACCCATTTGATTTTCATAACTCGATTTCTCCCTCTGTACTCGAACATGCAATCTACACTTAGAGTCAGCCGTGGTCTTTCCAAAATTGTGGTGGTTTGAAAATGGTCCCCAAAGTGAGTGGCCCTATTAGGAGGTGAGACTGTGTTCGAGGAAGTGTGTGACTCTGGGAGTGGACTTTGAGGTATCTTTTTGTTGACTAAGGTTTCCGCTCCACCCGATCCTGCAGCCATTTAGCCCAAAGAAGCACACAGAGGTCTACATTAATTATAAACTGCTTGGTCTAGTAGCTCAGGTTTCTTATTAACTCTTTTAACTTATATTACCCCATAATACTTGTCTGTGTTAGCTACATGGCTTGCTACCTTTTTTGGTGAGGCAGTCACATCTTGCTTGCTCTGTGTCTGGCTTCCTCTGTGTCTGGGTGTTGACTGCAGACTGAATCTTTTCCTCTTCCCAGAATTCTCCTGTTCTTGTTGCCCCACCTCTACTTCCTGCCTGGTTGCCCCACCTATACTTCCTGCCTGGCTACTGGCGAATCAGCATTTTATTAAACAAGTACAAGAAACAAATCTTTACAGGATAAAACCATTGTCCCACAGCATCTTTTGCTCAAGTTTCCCTCCATGTGACTGTCAGTAGACTTCCTATTGCCTGCAAGATGTAGCACTCTCGGCTTCAGCACCACAGCTGCCTGCAGCCTGTCAATCCATCCTGATGATAATGGACTGAACCTCTGAAACTGTAAGCAAGCCACTTCAAGTACATATTTTCTTTATAGGTGTTGCCATGGTCATGGTGCTCTTTTATTGCTCTTCACAGCAATAAAAACCAAAGGCAAAATTCAAATTATGTTCACATCCTTTACATTATAAAAGATATAGTTGGTAATCTATTTATTCCCCCAAATCCTAGCTCTGAAATGGCAAATGCTGCGGGCTTCTTGACCGGCGAGGAAGAAACACCCACCACACAAGGATTCTTCTCAGATCACGCTTTACTGGAGTGCATTTGGTTGAGAGAGAGCACATGAAGCGAAGGGGGGCAGGAAATGAGAGAGCAGAAGAGAGAGAGAGACGAGAGGGACGAGAGACACGAGAGGTGCGAGAGACAAGAGAGACGAGAGAGAGCCAGGGGCACAATGGCGGCTGCTTATATAGGGAATTGGCACGCGGGTCACCCTGTGATTGGCTGCCATCATCAGCTGACACCAGACTGCATCGAGATAGGCCCAGGGACCCATATCCACAGCGCATGCGGGAAGCGGGGGACACACAGCTCTCAAAGGCATAGCCAAATATGGGGTTGTTTATAACCAACAAGACAGGATGTGGTCCCATCTTGTAATGGCGATCCTGTCCGGCTCACTACAGGCAAAACCTTCATACATTGCCCCAGTCTGTCTAATATGGCTTTATCTTTAGAGTCCAATTAGTAAAAAACTCTTTTCTCAAACTTTCTCTCCAACTTTCCCTCATTTTTGCATTTGCCTCCTTCCTTCCTGTTACATTCCTTTTTCATCTTGTAAATTTCTCATTTTTCAGTTTCAAATGCAAGATCTGGCTTTATTATAGAATTATCTCAAATACTAAACGATACTCCTAGTCAGACTTTCCTATCAGAGATTGTAGAATCGTACACGGGATTCTACAAGTACTACTGGTATTTTCCCATGCTTTGTTACTATTTCGGTTTTGATAGCATGCCTTCCCCACAATGGATAATCCTCAAGATAACAATATTCATGCTACTTTGTCTATTTTTCTATCCTTGAAGCTCATGTTACCTCAAACATAAAAAGAATACTGGGTTGAAATAATGAAATAAATACTTTTCTATTCTTGTATTAAATACTATGACAAAGGATTAAAATAATAGATACATATATTTCATAGTTACCAAGGTTCCAAAGTCCATATACAACTTTACCCGGTCAAGGAGACTTCCAGGGGTGTCCTTTCATCTGGAAGTCTGACAAGAGAGGAAATCCCTCAAACATCTTGTGGTTGTTGGCAAGCTTTTATTCCCAGCATATTGTTGAGTTTTAAAGCCAAAGGTTCTTTTTAGCTAATAGGCATCAGCCAGCCTTTCTTCCTTTCCATATGTGGCTTGTTTCATCCAAACCAGAAAAGAAGAAAATCATTTGAAGTCCAGAGGTGACATATGTGCCACACGGTGTCCTTCTGTTATTCAGAAGCAAGGCTGTTTAAGGGGAAAATCATCCAAGTCAGTCAATTCAAGAGGTGAAGATTATCAGGTGGAGGGGGCTAAGCAGGTCTTGGATTGACCTGGAACATCTGTGATAAATATTTAAGTCAAGTTCATGTTGTCTAGGTGACTCAGTGTAGCTTAAAACCAATGACAAACTGAGGAAACCCTTCACAGATTGAGTTTGACTCATACAGTTTTTAAAAATCATCTTCTCTAAACTTAAGTAAAGTGTTTGAATAGTAATAATTACTTGTAGAAATGTATTCGTGAAAGATATAATATTGTAAAATATTGGAGCAGAAATGAATATTTAGGAATGATTCAGTGTTAACAATTGCCTAATTCTCATTTACAATAAATGCAGGTGCAGGTTAGTCTGGCTCTGATTCTTTACTGAAGAATCAAGTATATCCAGAGGCATCTGGCCATGAATGAGAAATTCACCTCATATCTATGGGAAGACTAGATGTTATCTGCACTGAACTGGTGGTAGAAAAGGAATATTATTGACTCATATCAATACTATATTATGCCACAACAATAATTTATTCTAGGAGCCAGTGAGATGACTTCCAGGGTAAAGGTGCTTGCAGTAGAAACCTGAAGACCTGACTTCAATCCCCAGAATCTCTTTAAAGGTGTAAGGAAAGAAATGACTCTACAAAATTGTCTTCTGATTTCAGCACTCGGGAGGCAGAGGCAGGCGGATCTCTTTGAGTTCGAGACTAGCCTGGTCTACAGAGCTAGTTCCAGGATAGGCTCCAAAGCCACAGAGAAACCCTGTCTTGAAAAACCAAAAAAAAAAAAGTCTTCTGGAGTGTATAACCACACTCTGGCATATATACTATGCACATAAAGCAATAATAAATAGTCATAATAAACATTTTTAAATAATCTATTTTTATATCTTTCTGTTATGTCCAGGAAACTGAAACATTTGTGCCTAAACTAAATTCAAAACTAAACTCTTATATCTATTAGTTCATTTCATTTAAGAAAAGTTTATTATATTTTATGCACATTGGCAGATTTTACATTAGAAACTAAGGATATAAGAAATGATTGATACCTAGTATGTTAGCTCTTACCTGTAATCCCAGTACTTAGGAGTCTGAAGCAGAATAATTGCCAGGAGTTTGAGATAATCTTAGGCTACACAAGGTGACCCTGTCTCCAAACAACTCCATTTGTTTGTGCATGTGTTTGTGTGTGTGTGTGTGTGTGTGTGTGTGTTTGTGTGTGTGTGTGTGTGTGTGTGAGAGAGAGAGAGAGAGAGAGAGAGAGAGAGAGAGAAAGAGAGAGAGATAAAATAATCAGAGAACACAGCTTATCGTGGAGATACAAATAAATGGTCAGATATCTCTAAGAATTTAAAAGTTCTATTATTTTCCACTTAGTAAGTCTCATCTCCTTTTGGAGGGATGGAGACAATGAGCTAGGATGAAATGACACATTTTTCCTGAAATGTGCCATGTCTCATCCAGATACTTTCTGTAACTCCTGACAAGTCAGCCTAAAGTTGACCAGATCTTCCACACTGACAAAAATTACAGAATAAATCATGGATGCCAGGTGTATGTCACCTGAACAATCACACGTGACTTTCCTATACTGTACTAACCAAGTTAAAGTTATCTGATGTGTGTAGATGAAATCATTACAAAAGTTTTTTTCACAACACAGCAAAAGTATTCCAATTTGTGAAGAGTCAAATATTGATAAAGAGTCATCACCTAAAGTTTGGGAGAGGTCAATATTACAGTAGAAGTGTGTGTGGGGTGTGGGTGGGTGTGTGTGCGGGGGGTGCTTCTATGTATCTGTCCCTGTGTGTATTCTGTAAAACATTGTGCCATTCTTTTGTTATTTTAGTGACTAAAGTAAATTAAGTGTATTAGTTCATTTTTCATAGCTGTAACCAAATGCCCGATGAAAACAACTTAAAAGATGATAAAAACAATTTGGACTCATATTTTGACATGGAATATCTTGATTTCTCTGTCTGTCAATGGTTATTGACAGTTTTGCTAGGTGTAGTAGTCTGGGCTGACACCTGTGGTCTCTTAGTGTCTGCACGACATCTGTCCTTCTGGCTTTCAGAGTCTCCATTGAGAAATCTGTTATTACTTTAATGGTTCTGCTTTTATATTTTATTTGGCCCTTCTCCTTTGCAGCTCTTAATATTGTTTCTTTATTCTGTACGTTTACTAGTTTGATTATTACGTGGCAAGGGGTCTTTTTGAGGGGTAAAATCTATTTGGTATTCTATAAGCTTCTTACTTCTTCAATAGGCATTTCCTTCTTTAGGTTGGGGATATTCTATGATTCTGTTGAATATATTTTCTGTGATTTTGAGCTGATATTCTCCTTTTTCTATTCCTATTATTGTTAGGTTTTGTCTTTTCACGGTGTCCCAGATTTTCTAGACGCATTGTGTTATGGCTTTATTGGCTTTAATGTTTTCTTTAACCAATGAATCTATTTCTTCCAATGTCTCCTCAATGCTAGTGATTCTGTCTACCATCTCTTGCATTGTTTGGTTTGCTTGCATCTGTAGTTCATGTTCCTTTACCCAGATTTTCTATTTCCAGAATTCCTTCTCTTTCTGTTTTCTTTATTTCCTTTCTTTCAATTTTCAAGTCATGAACCATTTCCTTCACCTGTTTAGCTACTTTATTTTGTTTTCTTTAAGGGATTTATTGATTTCTTCCAACTGTTTTTTTCCTCAATTTATTTAAGGGACTTTATCATTTCCTCTTTAAGGGCCTCTATAATCTCTATAAAGTTATTTTGAAGATCATTTTCTTCTGCTTTCTCTACGTTCAGATGTTCAGGTCTTACTGTTGTAGATCCATTAGGTTCTGGAACTTCCATATTGCTCTTTTTGCCCTGGCATCTACCCATCTCTTCTTCTGATCTGTGCTGGCAGTGCCTGTACCTCTGGGTGAATCTCTTTGTCCAATTGGTACAGGTAGTATCTGTGTTTCTGGGGACCACTGCTACCATATGGATGGTTGTGTTTGGGGGTTAGAGTGTACTTATAGATAACAGGGTCTGATGGCATGTGAAGAAGCCTGCTGGCAGGAGCTTTGCTTTTTGACAGGCTAGTGAGGCTGCAATGAGTAGGGGAGGGGCACAGAGTGTGCCCCCAGGAGCTCGGAGCCTAGAGACTGGGATGTCCAGCTGGGAAACTAGTCACTCACTTCCACTGTAGCATTCTTTTTTTTTTTTTTTTTTTTTTT
>NC_022022.1:12635766-12651347 GCF_000317375.1 Microtus ochrogaster
ACTAGCTCTATAGACCAAGCTGGTCTCGAACTCACAGAGATCCACCTGCCTCTGCCTCCCGAGTGCTGGGATTAAAGGCGTGTGCCACCATTGCCCGGCCACTGTAGCATTCTTAAAGAAAAAAAAATTGAAATTTACATCTCCTTAGCAGTCCCTTTATTTTATATGTTGATCCCTTACACTGAAGTAAGCATTATCCTCAACTTTATGCAAGTGAGAACTGAAAGAATAAACTATCCTTTACCTTGCTTATGGGCATGACTTCTAGATTCTGAAATATGTGCTTCAATTCATCCGAGATTCTTCAGCTACCGTAGCTCTGAGTTATCAGAAAAGCAACAAGCAATGAAGGATCATTATCTGTCTGCTAACTAGGGTGTGCAGTTACTCTAGCTTTTCCTTGGTTATCAGCACTCAAAGCTCTGTGTCCCTGCCAATCCTAACCATAACAGGATAGCAAATCACCACCACACTATTCTAAGAAGGTCACATTGGACTGGGCCTGGTGGAGATGCATAGGACATGGAGTATCAGAGCCCCTGAACAGGACAGATGGTTGCCAAAGAGATGTAGCTGACTTTATCTGACATATAGTTATCTCTGTACTCCTTGTTTTTTCTATTTCCTGCACCCATATGACCAGCATACAGTATGCCTGTGGAACATCTTACAAATTTCACTGATGCTTTTATCTAATAAAGCGAGTTAACTACCATCAGAACCAGAAAAAGTTAAATATTAATGATGTTGCTGAAACGTGTGTTGCTCACAGTCCATTCTGTCATTTAAAGTGACCAACCCCACATCCTTGATCAGTTGCATCACAAGTTTGTCAAATGTCTTGGTATATATAATGTGACATTAGACGTACTGGGTAAGCCTTAAACTCGCAAGGGCCTCCTTTCCTACCTTTGCATAGTGCCAGAAATATGATCAATATTAGAGACTGGAGAATGTGTCCTAAATGGTCTAATGTTCTCACATATGAAGAATCTTGATATTATGTATGTACAAAATTAAAAGGAGACAGTATCAAGTCTAAAAGGTGTCAAAAGGGATAGTACAGGGAAAGGAGGACAGATATCCAGATGTCTCGTATTACACACACACACAGACACACACACACACACACACACACACACACATGTAACTATTCATTTTTATGACAGGAAATCACAAAAGGGACCTTTGGGGGAAAGGAAGGGGCTAATAGGAGAGGTAAAGAGGGCCAAAGGAGGGAAATAGGGATGACTGTAAGCAAAGTACAATATTTATAGACAAGAAATGTCTAAAGGAAACCCATTGCATGGTCACTAACTAAAAATATTGATATCTTTAAAGAAGGTGAGGACTAGAGAAATGTCTCAGTGGTCAAGAGCACTTGCCACCCCCTAGAGGATATAATTCAATTACCAACACCCACATATGAGAGTTCATAACTTCTTATAGATCCAACTCCAGATGACCAACTCCTTCTTCAGGCCTCCCTGGGAACCCACATAAATGTGTCAGATACACAGGTGAATAAATGAAAATAAAAACAATCATTATAAAAATTAAAAATGAAAAAGATACAATGTCCCAAGCAAGAAGGAGGGAGGAGATACAGGAGCTGGAGATAGGAAAGACTTCCCCACCTAGGGCAGTGATGGTGTCCACTTTTAATCCTAGCACTTGGAAGGCAGAGGCAGGTGGTGCTCTGAGCTTGAGGCCAGCCTGGACTACAGAATAAGTTCCAGGACAGCTGGGGGTATACAGAGAAATCTTTCTCAAAAAAAAAAAAAGGAAAGGAAGGAAGGAAGGAAGGAAGGAAGGAAGGAAGGAAGGAAGGAAGGAAGGAAGGAAGAGATAAAGAGAGAAAGGAAGAATGAACCTCCTTCATAGCCTGGCACAGAGTAGGCACTGCTCTTATTAAAGATTTAGAACCCAGCCTACAGTTCACAACCCCAGAGAACCTAGATAACAAAGAGGATCCTGAGAGAGATATACATGGATCTAATCTACATAGGAAGTAGAAAAAGACAAAATCTCCTGAATAAATTGGGAGTGTAGGGATCATGAGAGAGGGTATAAAATAAAGAATAATGAAAAAATAAAGATGTAGAACATGAATTTTTCCAGCCACATTTACAAAGTTTAAGCACAGACCAGTGAATCAAGAGCATCACAGATTAATTTGTGATGTAAGCACTTTGAAAGAAGCTCATTTGAAATGTTATTGCAGGATTTAATATAAATAAACATACCAACCAGAAAAATAAAAAAAGAATTCTCTATCAAAAGACAAATTCACTGAGCTTGAGATTCTCTGAGAACAATGTAGTTATATTCATTTCTCAAGGTCAAAGGTCTTTATTCCTATAGGGATGCTTTTATCAACTTCAAATGACCTCTATTCGACTAGTATCATCCTAAAAAAAAAAATAATTGTCCTTAACCTTGGCAGTGCTTACTGCCTCTGTATAGCCTAAAGAATGGCCGCACGCCACACAAACAAGGACACTTTCTGAGTCTCCAGCTGAATGCTTGGACTTAAAGAAAGAAATTTAAGCCAGCTCTCTAAGAAAGATTTCTATTTGTAAATTGTATTTCATTTTTATTAATTAAAACAATTTTTAATCTTAAATATATTTTCATTATATTCTTCCCCTCTCTGAAGTCCTTCCAGATCCTCTCCCTATCCCTACCAACAATCTTTAAGTTCTTTCTCAAAAACCCAATATAACAACAAATCCCCCCAAACCAAAAACTATGCCCCCCCCCAAAAAAAAACCTCTACTAGAATAGTTGATCTACCCAGTGTCAGAGAGCTTCACAGGAATTTTTGTAGCACAGGGATCATTAGCAGATTCTTGATAATATAGAAAATCTTCTTTCAACATGAATTTACAATGATAAGATATGCAGAACATTTGCTTCTGTTGATACATGGAACTATGAATTCCTTATGTTTAACAGCTTTGAAATCCATTGTTAAAATACATGCTATGTATTAAATCATCCTACTGCCCATATTAAAATAGACACAAAGCAATATGTAAGAGAATGGTCAGAATTTTAAAGATAAAGCCAATAGGTAGTTTTAAGGCATAAAGACACTGCTGCCAGGCCTGATGACCTGAGAATGATCTCTAGGATTCACATCCTAAGAGAGAGCCACTCCTTCAAGTTGCCCTTTGGTATCTACATGCATGCCATAGCACACATCTTCATAGCTATCTGCCCATCCACAGCCACGCAGATACATGCAATTTTTTTTTTTTTGGTTTTTCGCGACAGGGTTTCTCTGTGGCTTTGGAGCCTGTCCTGGAACTAGCTCTGTAGACCAGGCTGGTGCAAATCACAGAGATCCACCTGCCTCTGCCTCCCGAGTGCTGGGATTAAAGGCATGCGCCACCATCGCCCGGCTACATGCAATTTTTTTTGAATAAAAGTTTGATAAATAAATAAATGCTATAGATTAGCAGTTCATTTAAGCATAATAACCCATTGTGAAATACTCAAATAACTAATAACAACAAAATCAAATAATATCAAATACTATTTAAATCTTTAGCATGGAACATAATTAGAAAATACCTTGAGACTCAAATAATGACAGTCATGCTTGTAATATTCAAAGACAGAGAGTCAGAACAGTTATTGGTATCAAATTGGGTCCATTCCATGAGTACTATGTTGTCCTTGCAAAATTAGAGAACTAACCAAAACATAAAACTAATATATTGCACCAAAATTTAAATCAGTGATCTGAGAAGGTTAAAACAACCCTCCAATCTTTAAATTTTGGGTCACTCTGAGATCTGTGGTGGCTCCGGTTTTGCTAAATTGAGTTGCTATGATACTCTGAGGACCACTGGAAAATTATATGTCAAAATAACACACACCGGGCATGTTAATTTGGGGGCTACAATTTAAACCAATCATTTCTCAGTGTGAAACAGATTCCACTGAGGATTGTAGTAGTACATTTACTGAGACTATTCAGGAATAAACAAGATGTGGATTACAAAAATTAACAAACCAGCCTTTTTTAGGAAGTACCTCTAACACAGTAAATTATTTAGAATGTGAAATCTAATGTAAAAATCATTTACACATGTGACCTAACTCTTATACCAATTAAGTTTCTCTTTTAAAAAAAACAAACAAACAAAAAAAAAAAACAGGGCCAAAAGCTACCTGGGGAAGAAAGGGTTTATTTCAATTTATGGCTGCAATCCACTGTGAAGGAAAGACAGGGCAGGGACTCAAGGCAGAAACACAGAAGCAGGAACTGGAGCAGAAAACCAGGTGTTTACTGGTTTGCTCAACCTGCTTTCTGGTAGCATCTAGAACCACCTGCTCAAGGGGCCCAAGAATACTCACATGAACCATTAATCAAGAAATACCTGTATAGACGTATGTACAAGCCAGTACGAGGGGGGCAGTTCCTCAAATGAGATTCCCTCTTCCCAGTTATTTCTAGATTGTTTCAAGTTGACAAAAATCAACCTGCCTGGCTAGGGCAGAGCTCAGTTGTAAAATGTCTGTCCTGCATGAATGATGCCTTGAATTCAATTCTCAGTTCTAAAACTACAGCCATATATAAAGAGAAAGCTGTATATAACAGGGGATGGAAAAATGTAAAATAATCCAATTAAAAAATGGGCTACAGAACTAGCCAGAGACTTTTCAGAAGAATCTCAAATGACTTAAAGACTTTTAAGGAATTGCTCAACATTTTAATTATCAGGGAAAAGCAAATCAAAATGACTCTGAGATACCATCTTATATCTGTCAGAATGGCTAAGATAAAAAAAAAATACTGAGGATAGCTTATGTGGGAGACAATGTGAAGTCAGGGGATCGCTCCTCTGCTGCTGCTGGGAATGCAAGCTTGTACAGCCACCTTGGAAACCAGAAAACTAGGAATTAATCTATCTCAAGACCCAGTGATACAACTCTTGGGCATATACTCTAAGGATACTCAATCACACCACAAGGACAATTGTCAACAATGTTCCTAGTAGCATTATTTGTAAGGGCCAGAACCTGGAAACACTTAGATGCCCCAAAACTGAAATAAGGATAAACAAAATGTGATACATTTACCCAATGGAGCACCACTCAGCAGTAAAAGCAATGACATGTTAAAATTTGCAGGCAAATGTGTGGAACTAGAAAACAACATACTGAGTGAGGTAACTCAGACTCAGAAAGACAAGCATTGTATGTGCACACTCATAAGTGGATATTAAACATAAAGCAGAGGATAACCAGACTATAATCCACAACCCCAGAGAAGCTAGGTAACAAGGAAGACCCTAAGAAAGACACACATGGATTGCCCAGGGAAGGGGAATTAGATGGGCTCTCCTGGTAATCTGGGGGTGGAGTGGTAAAGGGAAGGGGACGAGAGACAAGATCATGAGGGAACAGGATGGACGAGCAGGAAAGGGACAGAGTGGGAGAGCAATGAAAGAGAGATATTGATAGAGTCACTATGGGCTTAGAGAGAAATCTGGTGCTACAGAACTTCCCAAGAATCCATGAGGATGGTCCCAATTAAGACTCCAAGCAATAATAGAGCAGGTGCCTGAACTGGCCTTGCCCTATAATCAGAGTGGTGAATACCCAACTATCATTAAAGAGCCTTCATCCAGTAACTGATGGAACCAGTTGCAGAGAGCTACAACCAAGCTCCAGGCCAAGCTCCAGGAATCCAGTAGAAGAGAGGGAGGAGGGACTATATGATCAAAGCAAGTTAAGATCATAATGGAGAAATCTACAGAGACAGCTGACTCAAGCTTGTGAAACTTATGTACTCTAGACTGACAGCTATGGAGTATCCATGGGACAAAACTAGGCCCTCTATTATGTGGGAGACAGCGGTAAAGCTTGGACTATCTGAGGGGACCCTGGCAGTAGGACCAGGATCTATCCCTGGTGCATGAGCTAGCTTTTTGAATTCTGTTCCCTATGGTGAGATGCCAAGCTCAGCCTTAATGGAAGGGTGAGGGGCTTGTTCCTGCCACAACTCAGTGTTCCAAACTTGGTTGACTTTCCATGGGAGCCTTTGTCCACTGGGAGGAGTCGATAGGGGTGAGTTGGGGCGGGGGGCAAGGAAAGGTGGAAGTAGGGGTGGAAGGGAGAACTGTGGTTGGAATGTAAAATGATAGTAAAAAAATTATTTAAAAAATGTATTTATCTAATTCTGCTAGCCTTAGCTTCGGCTTTTTTTTTTTTTTTTTTAGATAGCTTATGAAATAGAATACCTAATTTCACCAGAGAACTAGACTGTTATTTTGGGATCTCCACAAAATATAACTTTTAGACTCGTGTTTTGGATGTAATGTCAATTTTATGACTGCTTTTTGAAGTTAAAAAAAGTCACAATTCATTCAAACAACATGAAGTGTAGAAGGGACTATCTGTGGGCTTCAAAGCCAATCACCTGTTTTTTTCATTCTTTGAGGTCTTTCTTGCATACAAACCAATCTTATTTCGGTTTTCCTGAGCAGTCAAAAAGCAATATTCTGGCAAGAACACTGCTGGGAGCCGTGATTGAAT
Organism: Microtus ochrogaster; assembly: GCF_000317375.1. Taxonomy (NCBI): domain Eukaryota; kingdom Metazoa; phylum Chordata; class Mammalia; order Rodentia; family Cricetidae; genus Microtus; species Microtus ochrogaster. The sequence goes on from NC_022022.1 coordinate 12,642,319, forward strand.
GAATCAAGTCTGAATCCTTACACAGCTCAGGTCCAGAAAATAGATGGCATTTAAGAATCGCTGTTTCTCTTTTGTATCTGTATTAGCCACAATCTTTCTTTCAGCAGCATACAAAAGAATTCTGCAGGCAGGGCTCCGTGCTTTCATGGACCACTTTGATGAAAACCGTGGCTGAGGATGTCTCTGTTTTATGGCTATTGTTCATATTAGTTTATTTTTTTCAATTACTGGCATGTTTTCTTGTTGTTTGGTTGGTTTGTTATTTATAACTTTGATCACTTAAATCAATTCTTACATATGACAAGCAGATACAAATACTACTTCAAACAATTATGTTCATTTATGTTTCTGTTAAGACTAAGAGTTGAATTCATTCTAAAATGGAAATACATAACCAAGTTGAACTCACCATGACTCAACTTATTTCCAGAGATCATTCAATTTGCAATCTCAATCTCTTTTCCTTAATAGAATATGGGGGCTTGGTTCTCTGAGGAAATAAGGTATTAAAAAAGTACATTCAGGTAAATAGAAAATAAAGTAAAGAATCAGCTTCTAAATTCTCTCCTTTACTACATATATCTATTAATTTTCAAAAAAAGAAGCTGACTAAATATATTGAAATATTGCGTCCACACTAAGTGTTCTGACCATGTACCTAGGCACCCAGACTCGGCAATACAGTTGTTTCTTTGTGCAGCTCAGATTAACAGTCTTGTTTGTAGATTGTTAGAGAACTGGAGAGAAGCAAGCTTGCCATTCCTCTCAGAGCAAACATGACCACTTTATACCAGTCGGGTGTTCTCAGACCAGGAGCTATATCTTATTGTCTTTTGAGTTATGCACATGAGCATGTCAGTTTGTGAGCTGGTGAGTGGGGGCCTAAAATAAATACCTCTGCCATTATTAATCTTAAAATATATCTTGATTTTTTTTAAAACATCAACTAATCAGGGTCTGTTTGTTGTTTGTTTTATAAAAAAAAAAAACACATGCAAAAACATTACTTGGTTGTTCTAATATAAATACATTTCCCTAAAGAAAACTCTGATCAATGAAAGCAATGTTATTTTCCTTATATAAGGTCCTTTCTGGAGTGAAAGTGGTTACCAAGTTATAGAATTAAATGTGTGATTACTACCTTTATCCTCCTACACATACATTCTCAAATTTAAACATAGATATTCTATACATTATCCTACACATGTCACCATAAAGTATGAGATAAAAGAGAAATAGATTTCATTATTGTTTGTTACTTTCTTTGGTGTATTTGGATACTCATTGGGAAAAGGTTTTGTTTGTTTTGGTTTTGGTATTGTGATTTTGTTTTTGTTATTTCTGTTTTCTTGAGACAGGGTTTATCTGTGTATCTTAGACCCTGTCCTAGAACTTGCTTCATTGACCAGGCTAGCCTTGAATTCACAAGAAGGTACAGCGGGGTAGTTACTGTCAGATAAAAAAAACAAACAAACAAACAAAAAACCAGTTTGTTAGCCCAAGCTGAGAAGCCGCTCTCCACTACCTGATGGCAGCTCCTAGCTGACGAACCCCCTAATTCTGTCTCCTGCCTTCTGATGACATGATAGATTATATCCACTCAAACTCTGCATCAAAATAAATCATTTTCCCATTCACTTGCATTTATCCTTATTTGTTTCTTATTTCTTATTTGGTTACAACAATGAGAACACTAACCAACACGTGAGATCCATTTCTCCTTCATGACTTGACTTACTTTGGGGCCCAGCTTCTTAGGCCATCATCTTTATTCCTCCCTTCCATCTGATAAGCTTACACGACTTAAAAGAATCTGCTAAGTGTCACTTCTGAAAGGGTGTCCCAACAGAGCTGGTTAGCTACTTCATCTCTACCGTACTTTAAAAATATCTACCTTTCCCAAATAACAGTTGGTTCCTGTCGTATTGAACTAGTTCATAAAAGTAGTCCAGAGTAAGCATTGTATCTGAGTCCTTAAAGCATTTCTTGAAACTTAAAAGGAATTAATGAGATTCTTGAAAAATCAACAGGGACAAACATCCACATAAGGTCTCTTTGGGATTGCCACCATAATAGCCTGGGCAGATTACAATTTGGGGGATAATTAAGGTTACTCATTTTAAATCTCACACAAAAAGATTTTGAAAGCTTCTGATTTTATATATATTTCACTCTTGCACTCTTTTTTTTTTATTGAGAAAAGGAAAAAAAGTTTCCCCCTCCTCCCTGCCTCCCATTTCCCTCCCCCTCCTCCAACCCTTCTTCCCCTCCCCCCACTCCTCTCCCTCTCCCTCTCCCTCTCCAGTCCAAAGAGCAGTCAGGGTTCCCTGTCCTGTGGAAAGTCCAAGGTCCTCCCCCCTCCATCCATGTCTAGGAAGGTGAACATCCAAACTGGCTAGGCTCCCACAAAGCCAGAACATGAAGTAGGATCAAAACCCCGTGCCATTGTCCTTGGCTTCTCATCAGCCCTCATTGTTCGCCATGTTCAGAAAGTCCGGTTTTATCCCATGCTTTTTCAGTCATAGTCCAGCTGGCCTTGGTGAGCTCCCAATAGATCAGCCCCACTGTCTCAGTGGGTGGGCGCACCCCTCGTGGTCCTGACTTCCTTGCTCCTCTTCTCCCTCCTTCCGCTCCTCATTGGGACCTTGAAGTCGACCAATGGAATCGTATAGAAGACCCGGATTTTAACCCACAAACCTATGAACACCTCATTTTCGATAAAGGAGCTAAAAGTATACAATGGAAGAAAGAAAGCATCTTCAACAAATGGTGCTGGCACAACTGGATGTCAACCTGTAGAAGAATGAAAATAGACCCATATCTATCACCAAGCACAAAACTCAAGTCCAAATGGATTAAAGACCTCAATATCAGTCAGAACACACTGAACCTGACAGAAGAGAAAGCGGGAAGTACCGTACAACAGATGGGCACAGGATATCGCTTCCTAGGTATAACCCCAGCAGCACAGACATTAAGGGCAACATTGAATAAATGGGACCTACTAAAACTGAGAAGCTTCTGTAAAGCAAAGGACACTGTCACTAAGACAAAAAGGCAACCTACTGACTGGGAGAAGATCTTCACCAACCCCGCAACAGACAAAGGTCTGATCTCCAAAATATATAGAGAACTCAAGAAACTAGACTTTAGAATGCTAATTAACCCAATTAAAAAATGGGGCACTGAACTGAACAGAGAATTCTCAACAGAAGAAGTTCAAATGGCCAAAAGACACTTAAGATCATGCTCAACCTCCTTAGCAATAAGGGAAATGCAAATCAAAACAACTTTGAGATATCATCTTACACCTGTCAGAATGGCTAAAATAAAAAACACCAATGATAGCCTCTGCTGGAGAGGTTGTGGAGGAAGGGGTTCCCTCATCCATTGCTGGTGGGAATGCAAACTTGTGCAACCACTCTGGAAAGCAGTGTGGCGGTTCCTCACTCTTGCACTCTTTACCATAATTTTATTCTGAAAACTGCACAAAAATTAGGGCTTGAATCCATCAGGATTTGCATGGATCTGTTATTATATTACTCTGCAAAAGATTGTTTTGTGATTTACACTTCCATTTGAAAAAATGCCAAAATCCCAAAAGCATTTCTAGAAAACCCGGATAAACTTAATTTATCAGAGACAAGAAAAGGAATCTTAACATAATAAAAGAAAAACTCAGAGGAAGGTTTCTGAAGCATAAACTTTGGAGGGAGTCTTATTATGTTATAAATAAAAGATTCATCTTACAAAACAAAGTCTTCTTCCAGAAAACTGTTCATATATTGAAAACAACTTTGAAGATATATAAAAAAGCAAAATAATGTCATTCTAGTTCAATAATTCTATTCACGACCTACTTAATCATTCACCACTGGCCTTTCTTCCTGGCCTTTATATCTGTCTATATCACAACCTCTAGGGTGGGAAAGCCTATAGTATGGGACAATCATAACAATAATAATATTATTTATCAGTATTAGATACTGATAATAATATATAAATAATAACAATATTAGATACTAACCTAGGATTAAGAACTTAGTTCCTTTTCCTGTTGCTCTGATAAAATACCTCAATAAAAGCAACTCAAGAAAAGGTTGATTTAGGCTCACAGTTGGAATGACCAGTCTGTTGTGAGGAAGTTATAGCGGCAAGAACTCAAAGCAGTGGATAACTTTCCATCCATAGCCAGGAAGCAGAAAGAGGTAATATGTTGTTCAGTTAGCTTTCTCCCTTTGTAGTTCAAAATCCACATCCATGGATTTATGCTTCCTGCCCATATGAGCTGATAAGCACAACCTTTTTTGGGTTAGAGAGAGCTAACCCAGTCTAACCAACACTTCACAGATAAGCAAAGAGAGTTATCTCCTAAGTGACTACAGATCCTATAAAAGTAATAATCAATATACATGATAGAATTTAACATATTACCAAGATGTTTTGAGGAATAAATATAAATGTATTCATGTATATTTTGTATACTGTTCATACCTATGTACATGGTATATAAATAGAATATATATCATTAAAACTCCACAAACTAGCCCTATTAGCTAAACATCACCATTTCTTCATTTCACTTAATAAACATAACAGTGAATCAAAAAATATTTAAGGATCTTGCTTCTTTCTCGTTACATGGCTTAAAGAAAGTAGAAGCGAAACATAAATCTTGGTGCTCTGGCTTTAGGGTCCTTTGCAGTCAAGATCTTTGCTCTTCAAAATCTCTTACCAAAATTTTACAAATTATAGGGACAAAGTCTGTATTCAAATATCAACTCCACTACAACATTCATGTGAACTCTCCATGAGCAATGAGAAAATAAAAATGTTTAATTAAACTGAATCTTTTAAAAATGGAATGATCCAACATTATGATATTTTTAAGGAGACTAAAAAGGATCCTATTGTATAAGATTTCCAACATGGATCCCACATTAGAGTAGGTGTCTCATAAATGGTAATCCTCTTTCTCTATCTCTCATAGACCTAAACTTGAAAATGTCATAAGATCAAGCCACAGATACTGGCTGCAACTTCTACATGTCTTCATGCAGTGATGTTACATGTGAACAACAGCCCTCAATACAGCTCTCAATCATCTTCACTTCAAAACAGTTCACCCATCAAAGCCATGCCCCTTTGCTCTATCAACTAAACAATTTTCAAACCTCACTTTTTATGACCTCCATGCCAATGCAATTTTCTGTGAATTCTCAGAAATTGTCACCTAAATTGCCATATTTAGTTCCTAAGATGTGGATTCCTTCACTTCCCATTTGAGAATGGCTACTGAAGTCACTGACTCTCTAAAATATTAATCAGCCAGCACCTAGATTCCAAACATGAGTTTAGGAAACCTGGTTTCCTCTGCCATGGCAAATTCAGCTATGATTACCTCATTTTTCATACTTAAAGTAAGAAAGACCAGATATCTCATAAATCTTGTAACATGGGAGAATGTGGCATGATGATGATCTTCTCTGCTCCATGTTCTTCCTCCACATTTATACCACTGAAAGCTCTTAAATTAGAAACTTAGGTAACTTTACCAATGTTGGAGGGGCACCTCTTGTTGGTTTCTGGCCACCTGGCTAGCTTAGACTGAAATAATCAGACAATAGCTGTATTAATTAAAATGCTACTTGGTCTATTAGCTCTAGCTTCTTATTGCCTAACTCTTACAAATTAATTTAACCCATTTCTATTAATCTGTGTACTACCACATGGCAGTGGCTTACAGGGTAATGTTCCCAGCATCTGCCTCAGGTGGAGGGTCCATGGTGTCTCTCTCACTTTGCCTTCTTCCTCCCAGAATTTAGTTTCGTTTTCACCACCTAGGTCTGTTCTATCCTATCACAGGCTCAAAGTGGTTCTTTATTCATTAACCAATAGAAGCACCACATAAACAAAAGGGACCTCCCACACCATACCAAAAATAGTGTTTGTTTGCTTCATAAGTTCTAATCTTTCTTCAAACACAGCTCTCATTGTTTGAATGTCATATCCGTCATGGGAAAAGGATAGTATAAACATATGTAGAGTCAATAAACATACAAACTGACAACTATCCCAGATTACTAGGTTTTCAGAATAGAACTAAAGCATGAGATGAGCAATCCACAAAGAGAAAGACAAGACACTTTCAATGACAGGGAAAAGTTTTAGGAATATTAGACTTTTACTTGAATTTTACTATTATAGTAATATTTGTAGCTATGGATTAGGAGTCAATGACCTAGATTACATCCTACAAACCTCATCATAACATAGAACTCCCTAAAATTGATATTTTTTAAAATTATATTTAATATCCCTTAAGCATTTCTCACATGGATATATTTTCACTCTCCCATGCCCTCTTTCATTCCTCTCATGCCTGCTGAACCCCTTTTTCTCCCCATCAAATTTTATATTTGTCTCCTATTTTTACGATTTTGTTTAGTTTGCTCTCCCCCTCTGTGTATTGTGTGTGTGTTTGTGTGTGTGTTCTGCTGAGTTTAATGAAGTTTGCTTAATTAATTTACTAAAGCATGACAGTTTAACAGTAGCTGTCCCACTGAATAAAACAACTGTCCTGTACCAGAAACTATTACCTGCCAGCGAATACCTCTTCAGGTATGGTTAGGACCTGATGGGTCTTTCTTCCACTTATGATGAATGCTAATCAACCTCATCTTTTGTGGGAGCTAACTAAAGATACAGTGAGTTCTTAAATTTAACAACATATGATGATCAGAAGATATCATGAAACTGATATCTGACTCTTAGATCCACATTCTATATTCTTTTTTTATTTTATTATGGAGTCACATTATTTATTCCAAGCATTAGTTATGGGGACATATTTTTTGCCCTAGTTGAAAAATCTCCTACTTCTTGGATGCCAGATTCATACTAACCATTGGAGAAAACTAGTCTCAGACTGGAAATATGGCTCAGAAGTTAAAAGTGTTTGCTGTTCTTGCAGAGGACCTAGGTTCATTTCATAGCACCTGCATACTGCTTCACATCCATCTGTAACTCCAATTTCTGGGGATCTATTATTCTCCTCTTACTTTTATGGCCATTGGGCACATATATGCATACATACAAACCACTCATACACAAAAGTTAAAATAATTTTAAATAATATTCAAAAGATAAAGACTGGGCTCATCTGATCCTCTGAGACATTCACCCAGAACTTTTTCTTCTCCTCAGATAACCTACCAAATCTTTTTTTCAAATCTCTACAGAGGGCAAAAGTCTCAATATACAATGCAGCACAATTGGATTTATGTCATTGTACATAGTGTATACAGAACAGTTAATAGCATTAGAAGTAGAAACAGAAGCTCTGGAATTATTACTGTGAGACGTAGCCTGCTATATCCCACTTATGCAGATTTGACAATGTACTATGACTCACTTATGAAATCAAGGTTACCAACAACTGAAGCCAAGATGATTCCTCCAAGAGGCCTCATTGTATGAATGGTCATGATGCATGACAAGGAAAGCTAAAGGTTGAAAATAAGAAAGTGGCTTTTAGAGCTAGGTGCCAGGATGCAAAAAACAGCGAAAGAGGGCAAGGACCCAACATCCATCACCTATCAACCTGATGGAAAATGACAAGTTTTATTTGAGCATGAGAAAATGGAGCAAAGGTCACGAGATTTATGAAAACATATTTAAACTCAAGGCTAAGAAGAGAAGACTAAGTACTGAAAATAGATGTTGCTAAGAGATAAAAGAAAAATTTGAAAGATGTTCAAGAAAGCAAGGCTTATATATAACAAAAGGGAATATTTTTGCTTTGAGAACAGGGACACAAAATATTTACTCTTCTTTAAAAATGTGACAGAAGATTTGAACCATGATGTATAATTAAAGCCCACTAAGAAATTAAGAGAGCAAAAGAGTCACCACACATCATCAGGTAGGTACTATACCAGCTACATAACAAAAGGCAAAATGAGGAGTTTTAAAGAAATGTAAAACTACATAATTAAAAAAATTACTAAGATAAATAGGAAGTAAGCATGAAAAAATACCCAAAGATTAAAAAAAGTGTAGAAAAAGCATATGCAAAGAAAACAATACAGCCAAAATGTTTTCAAAAAACTGTCTTTTCCTTTCTAAGTCATTTCTTACACAGCACAAAGCTTTCTTCTCATGGAAGTTGATGAAAGTGAAATCCTATGTCAGAGAAAGATTGTTCATTTTGAGATGATGTCACAAGGCCACTCTAAGTGAAAATCACACCATCATCTCAGAGAAGGAGAAGCTACACAGACTCACCTCTGATGCACAGTAGAGGTAAGGATGATCACCAGAGTTACCAGCTTATTGATGAATGAATCTCCGGCAAACAAAGTGACACATGTGAAAGAAACAGAAAGGAATATGAAACAAACAAATCCAGGGTGGAAACTGCTGTTAGAAATAAGAATCATAAAATACTAATATAAAGTCCACAACAGTCATTGGACTTTATAAAGAAACATTTCTTCTTTTAAAACATTGAACACCAGAGGTTCACCATGTTATGGCAGATATTGGTCCTCCATGATGGAGACTACACATGTAGTACACAGACAGCTCATGTCTTGACATTAGGAAAACAGTTTCCAGTCTCTGCAAGACAGAGTCCTGAGAGCAGAGCAGAATATAAAACTCAATTTAGAGTTAAAACCTTAGATAAAGCCTACTTATAAAATGGAAGCCTTTTGATAGTTATTTTAGGGAGAAAGATTTTTGAGGCACCTTGTCACTATTGTCCTGGCTAGCTTCACACTTTCAGAAATCTCCATGCCTTGGTGTCTAGAATAATAGGCATTAGTCCAAAGGTTCTTATGTCCTTTACTAAAGATCATTGACTATAGCTATTAGGGTCTCCATTCTATTTTACTGATTTGTGTATCTATTTTATGACTATATAGATGATAGATAGAGATAGATAGATAGATGATAGATAGATAGATGATAGATAGATAGATAGATAGATAGATAGATAGATAGATAGATAGATGATAGATAGATAG
>NC_022022.1:12651447-12655810 GCF_000317375.1 Microtus ochrogaster
ATAGATAGATAGATAGATAGATAGATGATAGATAGATAGATAGATAGATAGATAGATAGATAGATAGATAGATAGATAGATAGACAGACAGATGGATGGGTAGATGTTTGATTACTCTAACATTAATGAGTTTCTTTGAAGTCAAGAATTGTAATAATTTCTGCTTTATTCTCCTTCTCCAAGAGTGTTTTGACTATATAAGGGTTTTTTTTATCATTGTGGACTCCCAAAACTTTTGGTTATATTTTTAACTATGCATAATTTTCATGATTGCATTTGTAGTACATAAGTTTAACAATATATGTAGGCATTAAGGTGACATTTGTTAGATTACCTATAATTAAAAGTGATTGGGGGGAAATACTGAAAGGGAGGCAGCAGGGTTGAGGCAAAATAAGGTGTAATTAATTGGCAGATCCACTGTGGAAGGAGGAAGGTGACAGAGAGTGACACTAAGAACAGAAGCCAGTCTTGCCCTGCTATGATCAAAATCTGGTGCACAACTAGTAGTCCAATGTGTAAAATTCAATTTATCAGAAAGAGTTCTAGACTCAGCCTAATGACACCTATTGAGACTGGCCCTCCAATCATCTCTACCTGCATCATGATTTTTTTTTCTGGCAAAGGATTGTTTCTCACCAGACCCTCCCAGTATCTTGTTCTGTGTTTAACATGGAATAAATGCTGGATTTCTTCAAATATTTGATGAACAGTGAATTTAATTCAGTTTCCCAAACTACAGCAGCTGTCATACAAAAAGGGGAAGGGGATAATAAGAAATCTTGACATCATTAGAAAATGCTTGCTAATTGGCACAATATTTACAAAATGATAAAATGATTTAAATGATAAGAATCCAAGAAAACAAAATTTATTATATATAAAAGGAAGTTTTCTCTTTCTAACCAGATCCTTTATTGTTCTTCCTGCCTTAAAGATATTTCACAAGGGAAATGGAGACCCAAAAAGCCATACTTGTGGATAAGATGAAAATCTTCCAGCAAGACAAGATATCCTTAATAGATTGAAATTTCAACTTGTGGTTAAATGTCTAATATTATTCCCTTTGAAATGTAGGAACAGACCTATAATTCAATGTCTTTCATGATATAAATAGCTCTAATTCTTGCAGGTAAAATAACACTTCTATCTAAACACCTCAAAATTCAGAGCTAAGGTAGAAAAAGTAAATATGGACAGAGGCTAGGCACGAGGCTTTATTTGCTTCCTCTGGAAAAGATGCTATCATTTGTTATTCTGTCCTTGTGTGAAGCATGTTTCCATCTGAAGGAGTCCTGGCTGTGTTGCTGCCAACAAAGCATTCTGATTTGCGTCTCATTGCTTCCTTGTACTAGTTTAAAAATCAATTGGCTTATTCTGGAATTGAAGCTTGATTTTGGAAATGAGTTTCTAGAATGATCAGAATGCTAAATACTCTGTCCAGTGCCCAATTTGTGGATCACAGTGGAGTAGCATAAATAAAAGAAAGAAAATGGATAAATTTTGAATCTGAATTTGTACCATTTCCTGTCCTTTATTTTCTAATTTGGAAGTCATTGTGCTGGGGAAAGAAAATACCCCATGCTCTCTCTCTCTCTCTCTCTCTCTCTCTCTCTCTCTCTCTCTCTCTCTCTCCCATGTTTTCCTAACATCTTTTAGAGAAACATTCAATATTATAGTTTAATATGGTATCTGAACAATGCTCCTTCCATTCCCTTGCCATGTATAAAATATGGTACATTTTGAACAGGATACAAGAGAATGAAGATAGAATTTCCTCTCAGAACAAGGGCGAGTGGTAATGTCTTGAAACTCTATCACAGTTCAACAAACATGTGACACAAATATCATTGTCCTTTGTGCCATAACGTGGGAAATCTGAGATTTGCTACCTTGAACTTTATACAGCCTCATTTACTAAAAGAAGAAAGATTGCTACCACTATTCTCCTATTGGCTATTTAGTTTTTGCTGCTATGTTTTCCATGACAAATTCCTCAGTACTTCATGAAACAGCACCAACTTTGAAAAATTTTATAGAGAAATTTTTCTTTCAAAAAATTTACAATTTTTGTGAATTGTAACAGTTATATTTTTGTTACTCTGATAAAATACCATTAACTAATGCAATTTCAAGAGGAAAGAGTTTGTTTTAACTCAAGGCTCCAGAGTGATACAGAATCCATAATGACAGATGTAGTTTGAGGGTACTCATTCATTTCCTGGCTATCTAGACCCAAAATAATCACACAGTGCTGAGGGACAATCAAATTTTTAAGTCAAGATACCTTTAAAATATATATGTAGATTTATATACAGCCTGTACAATGAAATGTCTCTCTGTACTTAGCTCATTCATAACTTAAAAATCAAAGAAAGCACAAATATGTGTGTGTGTGTGTGTGTGTGTGTGTGTGTGTGTGTGTGTGTGTGTGTGATGGAGGAAGGTCATTGGTTAAGTAATAAAGAAACTGCTTGGTCTCATAGGTTAGAACATAGGTGGGTGGAGTAAACAGAACAGAATGCTGGGAGGAAGAGGAAGTGAGCTCAGACTCAACAGCTCTGCTCTCTGGAGTGGAGGCCATGCTCCCTTCTCCTGGGCAGACACGATAGCTCTGCTCTCTGAGGCACATGCGATGAAGCTCCGATCCAGGATGAACGTAGGCTAGAATCTTCCTGGTAAGCGCACCTTGGGGTGCTACACACATGATTAGAAATGGGCTAGTCTAGGTGCGAGAGTTAACCGAGAAGAGGCTAGATATAATGGGCTGAGCAGTGTTTAAAAGAATACAGTGTCCTGGTAATTATTTCGAGGCATAAGCTTGCAGGCGGCCGGGGTGCTGGGGATGCAGCCCCACTGCTCGTATTACTACATATATATATATATATATATAGAGTTACTCTAAGAAAAACATCACAACATAAGGAACACATTGTGACCATTGTGAAGGTCCCCATTGTTTTGCTTTATATTTCTCTAAATATACATTCTCACTCCTTGTATAATCTTATACATAGAGTTCAGCATTTTTGCATGCTAAACTAAATATCAAGCCAGACACATGCTATTCTTGCAGTATTTATGTCAGCTGGTATCTACTTGAAGTTACAAAGTTAAAAAGTAATACACATGTTTGCAATGCGTTAAGGACAACAATATTTAAACCCAGACAATTCTTTCATGTATGCAAGATGTATTTTTATACAGTTCCTTTTCTACAAAAGGGTCCTATGCCTTAATCTCTCTGTAAAATGCAGAATATTACAAAGTATTCTTTCTATTTTACTATACCATGCTCCTTCCACCAATAAAAGCTCTATGTATGGTAAAGATGGATCTATCCAAACAATACTTTACATCTCATTTCCCCATTGGAATATACTAGAGATTATCATTGATTCTATATGACTGAAGTCCAGGGAAGTGAGTCTCAACAGTTGACACTGTGTATAATCCTGAGGCCTTTTTCCCTATTCTCCTTTCCATAACTGTGAGACATGGTTAATGTTCCATGTGTTGCTTTCTCATATGTACATATCTATATTGATTCAGTAAATCTCCCAGTATTTGGAGTTGTAGTTAGGAATTCTAGATAAGAGATTTGAGAAATGTTAGCCCCAGTTGAATCTTAGGGGAAAATATTTGAAAAGGAGCATAATTTTCAGGGAAAGTTATAGCTGTTGATATGTAACTAACAAAGTAAAACTAATTAATATCTCAAAGAATCACCAATATGAGAGAAAAGAACCTGCAAACTGCTTGAATTTTGCAAATTTCTTTTTTATTTCTTTTTCCATTCAAAAATTTATACTGCATCCCCTCCCCCTCCCTCCCCTCCCTCCTTAAGAGAGGGCAGGGAACCCTGCCCTGTGGGAAGTCCAAGGACCTCCCCCCTATATCCAGGTCTAGGAAGCTTTGCATCCAAATAGACTAGGGTCCCAAAAAGCCAGTACATGTGATAGAAACAAGCCCCAGTGCCTTTATCAATGGCTTGCGGTGGTGCACACTGGTAGGATTTGCTGAAGGAGGCAGAGCCAGGAGCATCACGAATTTTGCAAATTTCTATGCTGTCCCATGGTACTTGCCAAGTAAGAGTACATTTTCATAGGTGCCTTGACCCATGAAAACCTGTTGTACAGGTAGTCATATGCTCCAAGGCTAGGCTGCATAACTCCCAACCAACAACCAAATATGGCAAACTAAATTATAATAAAATGAAGGAAAAATTATCATATCAAAGTTGGACATAGCAACCCAACAGGAGAAAAAGAATCCTAACAACAGGCACAAGAATTAGAATTAGAAACCCTCTTGTACTCACAGTAAGGAATCCCATAAAACTCTATGCCAATGGCATATATAT
>NC_022022.1:12656985-12666477 GCF_000317375.1 Microtus ochrogaster
AAAATAAAATAAAGAACTAAAATGTGGAGTTGGGTCCAGTCTTCCTTTCTTACTTGTATCTCTAGAATGTAATAGTTCTCTCAAATGTTTCCAAAATAACAACTTTCAAGAACTTTTACAAATTAATCATAATCACTTTCACATGAAAATATTTCTTTTAAAAATGAATGCTTGCCGGGCGGTGGTGGCACACGCCTTTAATCCTAGCACTTGGGAGGCAGAGGCAGGCGGATCTCTGTGGGTTTGAGGCCAGCCTGGACTACAAGAGCCAGTTCCAGGACAGGAACCAAAAAGCTACGGAGAAACCCTGTCTCGAAAAAAAAAAAGAATGCTTTATAACTGAATATTTTGATGTAATTTATTCCATCCTTATTGAATGAAAACATTCTGGTCTCAATTTCTGTTTAATCTAAAACATAAACTGGTATTTTCTTTATAATCTCTATTAATTTCCCTGTTTTGTTTATACTGAATTTGTAGTCAGTGGAAAACCTCATAGTATTTTATACAAACTGCTTCTGAGTCATGCCATTGCAGTCTCATTTTATTGAACATAAAGACAGCAATTTCCTTTTCTTGCTGCTATGTTAAATTTAATTATATTGCTTTATCACTTGAAAGTAAAATTTTAAACTATTTTGTAATCAACAAGCTTTTATTGTTGATAGATCTGGAAAGCTCTATTGGTTATCAGTCTTCAGCCAAGTAAATAGAGAACTGACAAGAGGTGTCCCAGAAATCAAAAGAGTCCCTCCCATGACATACCACATTCTCCTTCATGTATATCCACTTCATTACCATACAAGGGCATTTTAAATGTAGCATGCCTAGTTCATTAACTAATTAGTATGAGTTTATGATATGGGATCCCCCTCTGTATGCTATGAATATCATTGGTTAATCAAGGACTGCTTTGAGCCTATGGCAGGGCAGAACACAACTAGGCAGGGAAAACTAGGCTGAACGCTGGGAGAAGGAAGAGGGCAGAGTCAAGGAGAAGCCATGGAGCCACTGCTGGAGACATGTGCTGAAACTTGGCTGGTGATACACAGATTAATGAAGATGGGTTAATTTAAGATGTAGGAGTTAGCCATTAGGAAGCTAGAGCTAATGGGCCAAACAGTGATTTAAATAATACATTTTCTATGTGATTATTTTTGCGGTTAAGTGGCCAGTTTTTAACTAATGGCCTCCTTACTACAAACTGGCACCAAACATCTCTTCTCCTAACAAATTGACGCACCAATGTGGTGGACTAAATCCATGTAGAACCTGAGAAAGCATAAAAAGGAAGCCTAGACACAAAAGAACAGAGTTAATCATGGTTTGGTAGTGGCATTTTCTTGGGTGGGCTCTGTTTGCTAGAAGCAAGCAGAGGCATGGCTTCTTTAAGAGAGTTTTTTTTCTTCTGATTCAGCAGTAGTAGGAAAAATACTGTACCATTTTGAAATGCCAACTTTCTGATCTGTGCTGTCAGTGTGACCTCTGGCTCTTTCAGGAGGCTGAGCATTTAAATGGGGTTTATAAGCAGCATGTTACAAACTGCTTAATGGCTTGACATATACCCTCTGCATACTTAGAATTAGGGCAGTATGTGCGGCTCGGAGGCAGTGAACGGACCTCCTCTGCCATGTCGGACTGGGAAGAACAAGCAGGCAGGCCGTATATACCCTAGTAATGGTGCAGTTTAAGTTTTTAATAAGTGCGTAGCATTTTAAGAAGCACTCCTGAACAGTAAAGAATTACAGATACACAATAAGACAGATTCAGAAGAAGAAAACCTCTAAATGATTCACAGTGTTGGATAAATGTATTTAGGCTTGGGAGAGAGAAGATAAAAAGTATAGAGAGTTGAAAAAGAAGTAAATGGTTTTAAAATATATAAAACAAAGTCTTTAAAAAGCCAGAGCACAGAGCTGGGTGGTGGTAGTGCACACCTTTAATCCCAGCATTTGGGAGGCAGAGGCAGGCAGATCTCTGTGAGTTTGAAGCCAACCTGGTCTATGAGAGCTAGTTCCAGGAGAGGCTCTAAAGCTACAGTGAAACCCTGTCTTGAAAAACCAAAAAAGAGACAGAGCACAGATAGTCATAGAATAAAGAGGTAAAGATAATAAAATAAATATTAAAAAGTATTAGAGTAAAAAACAAGCAACATAAAAGTGGAAAATTCACAGAGAGTCTAGATTATGTATATTATTGTGTTTTCTTTGAATTTCGTGACTGCAGAGAGACATTTGATTCTGGGGACTGCTAAACTAAGCCAACAATACTTTAAAGATATCTTGGTTTCAAAATATGGATCTAAGGATATGTTGTTTTGGAAAACACGTTCTTCTTTTGTTTCCACAGAAGATGGGAACCTTGAGTTTATTCCATCCTAATGTAGTTTGATGTAACAAGACCCCACAAAAGGTTGCTGTGAACACCCCCCCCCCCAAATTACTTTGTCCAATAAACAGCAGGAAACAGTTTGGAGAACAACTATGCCCCTATTCCCACAGAAAAAATGAACTCTACCAAACTCCCTACCTATAACTTTTCCAAGCCCATTTAGTACATATACCTCAAACTTAATATTTTCCTACTTTTATTATAATTCACTGAGTGCAATTAGTGTTACTCATACACACATGGGTGGAGACCCATCCACTAGGGTTTGGGTACCTTATCAATAGCCATTCCCAAAGACAAAGATATCTCATCTAACTATCTCACAGGGAAGTTATTATAAATACATAGTTGCCTATGAAAATATTTAGACAAATGTTTTATAACCTGAAATAAGCCATGTTTGGATTTCTAATTATACTACTTGTGATGGCATGCACAAGATCTGAAAGTTCAAACCAAACAAAATTGCATCATGAAGAAGGGGGAGGAGAGCTAAGTCCCACTTTCAACCAAGAAATACTTCTTCAGTTCTAACAGTGACGAACCTCTACTATGACTTAACATGTGTATTGGAGGATGATCTCATACAAGAGATGTTTGACTCATCATAACAACTATCTGTTAGTTCTCATTGCACTATCTCATAGGCCAACTTAATCCAACAATTATCAGTCATTTACCTACCATTTTCAACATTTCAAAACAAAGAAAGTACATCTTCTTAGCCAAAGATATCTAACTCAGAGGAATTAAACCTGTTAAAAGATTTTGGAAATGCCCAAATGTTTAAGTCCATATTAATGAGTCCTTGAATGACTGGAAAACAATATTGCATTACTTTCAGTATAGAGGAGAATAGGTTCCTTCTTTGTAGTCAATAGTTGAACTGAGTTGAAAACTCAAAAGCAGTACTAAGACAGTCTTCAAAAGTAATAAATAAATAAACTATATTTAAATTGTAAGCCCAAAGTTTTATAGTTGATTTTTTTCTCATTCTTCTCTATGGGTCTCAGTATGTTCCCTGTATACCCTCATTGGCTTTGAAAGTGAGCAAGCTATGTTTCTGGGTTTAAATAGCTTTCATATTGATGCATTGTTTTAACTTAGAGCTTTTGTTTTTTTTGGGGGGGTAAGATAACCTTTGATCTTCTTGGTCAGGTACTTCAATGGCTACTGGCTATACAGCAGTAATAATCATAAATCCTTTGCCTCAAAGCACTCATTGTTTGATAGATGAAAACTTTAAAAAAGTAGTTGTGATAAACTCAGATACACTCCAAGCAAAATGAATACACTGAAGATGTAGAAATCAATTCAAGTCATCAAACCAAAAGCTTCCAATAATAAGAAATCATCAGACCCAGAGGGGTGCACAGTAATGACTTACATCTGTGTGGCACTTAGAGAAGAAAGCACCTCACATATGTTTCATTTTTCCTTAAGGAAAAACATCTTGAATTTTATATTGTCATTATTGTTGTTATTATTATGCGATAGGCACTTTATTACCTGACATATTAGAATTCAGTATCAGTTCTCATAGGGCATAAGATTTACAGGAAAGATAGAGATTTTGTAATGACAGGAACCTGTCCTTGAGATTCTGACACTGCTATAAAAAATTTTGACACCCCCCCAAGCCTTCATTTCTTAGTCTACAGCATAATGTTTTCTACACATGAGGGTTACTCTGTGTTTTATATCAAACACCAAACACATTGGACAGATCCAGCTCTATGCTAGGATCATAACCCTTCAAAAACATGAGTTTTGTTTCCTGGGTCAAATGCAAGGAGATACAGTTATGATAAATTAGTATAAATTAGTGTTCCAGAAAGATAAGTAGTGAAGCACTGTGGAAAGTTAGTTAAAACTATCAGTACCCACAAGGAAAGGAGTTTGGTTAGGAGTGTCTCCCAGTAGTCTAATCTTACGATGAATGTCATAACTAAGGCAAAAGCACTGGAGACAAAAATGCTGAAGATGATGAGCTATACCCCAAAGCAGAAATGGCAAAATAATATACTTACTATTAGTAATTAAGGAAACTACATGTTGCTGCCATACAGTGAGGGGACCATGAAAAGATATGATTGTTTGAAGGTCAATTTTAATCTTGTTTTAGACCTTCTTTAGAGAACTGAGAAGTTTGTGGGAAGAGAAGTAAGGAGACAGTGGGACACACATATCTGGACTTCAGAAAGAAATTAAATATTGTTCTTTAGATGTAAGAGTCAAGACTTTTGGGGATTAAGAGACAGGCTAGAAAAAGACATCAACAGAAGGCAAAGACTCAAGATGTGGAATGTTATAAATGTATAGGAAAAGGTCATGAGGTGGGGTGGAGGGATCTAGAAAAAGCCTAAAAGTATCCAGTAAAATATTTGAAAGTCAAATAAAGAGATATAACACATAAACCAAGAGAAGTTTATGGAGAACTATTAAGAAATAAATTTTATCAAAGATGTTAAATACACCTGGACTAGAACAAGCTCATTGGCAAGCATCAAAAACATCAGGATAAAAATAATTGGGATAAACAGGAAAGAAATATATGTACGATAATAGGTGCAAAAAGTCATTGAAGTAGGAGATGGAGTGGTTTTTAGTGAAAACTTGACTTAACTGGCCCATCTGAGACTCACATCAGTTTTGTGCAAAGCAGCCGCAACTCTAAAAGTGAGCACCTAAGCAAGTGTACAGGATGAAGTTTAGCACTGTCATCCAGTTGCTTCTGTGTAGTACAGGGACTGAACAACCATGTCAAGGAGTCTTGAGGGAACAGTTCTTTGTAGTTGAAATGCAGGGCATAAGAAGTACACCATGGGGACATTAATATAGATGACACTTTCTAGATACCCCGTGGAGAATTTTGAAAGCCAGGGATACTTTTGTATTGAATTTAGAAGACCCCAAGGAAGCATCCATGACAGTGAGGTTCGCTTAAGCAAGATGAGGCTGGTAGCAAAATGGGAATGGGCACAAGGCATGAACACAGATGGCTGGGAAACTAGCTCCGAAGATTAGAGAGCACAGGTTCATTCTCTCTTTGATCTGGTTTAAAATATTTTAAATGAAGTCTAGTGAACAGAAAAGAAAGCAAAAAGGTCATGAAAAGTATGGTGTTGATCCACAGAGCTTTAGTTCCCAAACTTTGAAATGAATTAGCTCCTCTAGGAGCAAATTAGGCAGCTACAGTGCCAGGAAGTCACTGCTCATCTGGGCAACGTGATTTAGTGCCTTGCCTTTCTACCTCTCTGAAGGACTCGGATGCTTTGAAGTGCTATTTGCGGTCCTTCCCTTGGGTCTTCTTGTTTCCTGCTACTAGAAGGCCAGATGATTACAAACAAAAATGTTAGTGGAAACAGCTCATATTGCACAACTGACAAAATCGCTCAGTTGTTCAAGGCCTTAGCTCATAAAGTGAACATAGCTTGATATTTAATAACCTTCCTGCCTGCTTTAGTAAATCAATTATCTGGCTTTAAGAAACCAAAAAAAGCAAAATGATAAGACTAATATGACAAAGAAGAGAAAACTAGATAGGAGTAAATTAAGAAATATTAAGTGTCAACTATATATGTCCTGCTCCATTTGAATGTCACATGACATTCTCATAATCAACTCATTATTATTCACATTTTACATATTAAAGCATCAAGTATTTGTGCATTTAATTTATGAGTTGCATTAATGGCAATTGGTTTAAAAGCCTGCCAAGTTCTTGAGGAAATAAATAGTATTAGCATTGTATTTGCACAAAAATTGAAATGAATGAAATAAATCAAATGAGTCCACAGACATCGAAGTTTAAGCAGAGTACTGAGAAGGAATATATTTCAAATAAATATGCATAAGATAAAGATATAAACGTAAATGTTTGCTTGCATAAGTATGTATATATATACACGCACAAATATACATATATTACATACATATAAACTTATATACAAACAGATATATGAGGGGATGAGCGTGGAGGTGTGGGCAGGTAGAGTGTAAGGGAAAGGTATGGGAGTTGGTCTGTAGGTATGTGGCTGTATATGTGGGGACTGATGAGTGTGAACGTGTGGAGGTGTGTGTGGAGGTGTGTAGGGTTGATGCAGGTATGGGGGAAGTGCCAGGGCATTTACTTCCAGCCAAAGCAACAAATCATGAAATTAACTCTTTATTTCCCTTCCTGAAACAGCTGAAGATGTAAAAACAACAAAACCAGGAAAATGCTAATGAATCTTTTCTCCCTGCCTTGAGAGGGTTTTTTAGGTTGAGATGAAATGAAGAATGAAACTTACTTAAGCTAAAGAGATAGAACTAAGATTTGGAGGGAACTGAGGCAACCCAAATATCAGTAAGGATGGAGATGCCCAGAGAAGACCCTGTCCACTTCAGAGGACCTTGTTCCAACTCTACCCTACAAAATAAGCATTCGGAGGCCCAAATCAGCACTTGTATGAGAACAATAGCTTCCTCTAGAAAAATATTTTCATATCCTAGAGAAATAAAGGTTTACAGCTAATATTTATCAAACACAAAATTACCCAAAACAAAGAGAGACAAAATTGAAAACACTTGGGCTCTCACCAGAATTTACCAGAAATAGAAGAAGGCTAGGAAGTACAACCAATAATAAAGAAAAATAATAAATTAATTTCATTCACTCAGAATTGACATAGGGAGTAGAAGCCAAAGACATTAAAACTTTAAATGTAAATCTATTCTATATACTAAAGAGTTGAGTTAAAGTAAGAAGCCAAAAATGACACAAGTTAAATTTCTCAGTTATAAAATATGTCAGAATTTAAACTCACAGAATCGGTGGTTGACAAGAAATTATAGAGAAAAAGATCAGTGATGCATAGAAATAGATACTGTTGAAGAATAACATATGCAAGAGAAGGAAAGACATTTTTAAGGGAATATCACAGAACAGCAGTGCAACTTGAGGTTGATGTTATTGTCATTGTTGCTATAGTACAACTTTGGTCGGAGCTTTCATAAAACAGAGCAAGAAGAAGCAATAATCAAATAAATAATGGCTTGGCTTTTTACAAAATTACAAAACGATATTAAACCATATAAATTCTGTAATGATCCTTAAGTACAATAACATGAAGAAAATTATACCAATGAATGTCATTTCAAAGTATATAAGCCAGCAAAATGAAACGTTAATGAAATATATGCACCAGCAATGCTGAAACATGTATGGACAGCACATATATGGCTGTTGTATTCAACCTGTCCATACTCAGTTGCATGGTCTATGTTGATGAGGATGACTAGCCAGGTCTCTTCTTCAAGAGGGAACTAGATCTCATTGAGAATGATTGTGAGCCACCATGTAGTTGCTGGGAATGGAACTCAGGTCCTTAAGAAAAGCAGGCAGTGCTCTTAACTGCTGAGCCATCTCTCCAGCTAGCGTTGACACAAAATTCTTTAAAGCTGTTTGTTGACAGAGACTGTTCATTCATTTCCAGGCTGCCCAGACCCCAAATAACCACACAGGAACTGTATTATTACAGTGTTGCTTGGCCTATTAGCTAATGCTTCTTATTAGCTAGCTCTTTTACCATAATTAACCCATTTTTACTCATCTGTGTATTGCTATGTGTTTGTGGTCTACCAATAAGGTTCTATCTCCTGTAGTGTCTACATGGCTTCTCACTAACTCTACCTACTTTCACCTCTTTCTCTGCTTGGAATTCCTGCCTTACTCTATTCTGTCCTGTGATAGACCCAAACAACTTCTTTATTCATTAACCAAACACATTCACAGCATACAGAGGGAATTCCACATCAGAAAGCAATCAGAGAGAATGACATTAAGTAGTAAGAAACACATCTAATGACATCAGATTTGTCATTAGAGAATGCAAAGGAGAAGACAGTGAAGTGGTGTAGGACGTTCTTCTGTATATGTGTTGCTTTTATTTGTTAATAAAGAAGCTGCTTTTGGCCAATGGCTTAACTGAATATAGCCAGGCTGGAAAAAAAATATATATATATATGTAGCTGCCACCAGAGACAGATGCCTCTGCAGGAGTCCGATGAAATGTTGCCAGTAGGCCATGACCTAATAGTGATGCACAGATTAATGGATATGGGTTAATTAAGGATATAAAAGCTAGCTATAAATATGCTTAAGCTATTAGCCAAACAATGATATAGTTTTGTGTGACTATTTCTGGTTTGAGAAGTTGGGAATGAATGAGCAGCCTCTACCAACAGTGAATCAGAGTTAGCAGTATTAAGGAAAGGAAGGGCTGTCAAGCTAGTACTCTATGATCAGGGGAAACACTTTACCAGACACAAAGACACGACAAAAGTGGTTTGAGATATAGCCATGGCTTCAATCTATTTAGAGACAATTCATCATTGTGCACTATAAGAAATGTAAAAGGAGGTGACTTGAGGATGTCTAGGGTTCCTTTCCTTGCATTGTGATAAAATCTCTGAAAACTGGGAGAAAAGGATCATTTCACTCAGTTCCAGTGCACAGTCCATCAACATGGGTAAGTTGTAAGCAGAAACTTGACTCAGCTGGTCATATCACATCCACAATCAGGAAACAGAGCACTGAGAGTTTGCTAGTGTTCTTCATATCCTGGTATACAGTTCAGGAGAACAGCCAGGGAAGGGTACCACCCACAGTGGGCAGGTCATCCATCTTGTCTTAACGTAATTAAGACAATCCCTAAAGTCATGTACAGAGTACCATTAGTCAGTAAAACAATGTCCTGTCGTGCTGGCCATTAACACTAGCCACAGAAGAGGAAAACAAATAGCAAATACATGCTTTTATATATAAACAAGATGAAACATTTATTAAGGACATGGAATCTGGAAAGAGTTCCAAAACTTCCTAACTGGGTGTTTTGGGAGAAGTAACATTTTTTGTACTTCAGTTTTCTCATAAGTAAGTTGTTAATAATGCTAGTACATATCACTGAGAGTTTTTTTTCTTTTTTTTTAATTTCACTGAGAGTTTTTATAAAGATTAAATTGTGTTCCTTGCTCGTGCTCCCCCTCCTTCTGCTCCTGATTTGGACCTTGAGATTTCTGTCCGGTGCTCCAATGTGGGTCTCTGTCTCCTTTCATCGC
>NC_022022.1:12667867-12687929 GCF_000317375.1 Microtus ochrogaster
TAGACCAGGCTGGTCTCGAACTCACAGAGATCCGCCTGCCTCTGCCTCCCGAGTGCTGGGATTAAAGGCGTGCGCCACCATCGCCCGGCAACATCGTATGATTTAAAAAAAAAAAAAAAAAAAACTAGCTCCAGTTTTAAAGAGTCCTGACAGTCTTAACAGTCATTTTTATTATTAAAACAACTAAAAGGCTTTCAAAAGCTGAGGTGGACACTAGAATATAATTAAGTAGCTAAGTAGAAGAAATACAATTGTTATAAATCTTAACTTTTGAAGAATCAATACACAATCTTTAAAAACTCAGTATCTAAGAAATTCTCAAATGAACTAAAATATTCATCTAATAATAAGCTTTTTCATCAAGCAAAAAATTTCCCAGTTGTATATGTATTGATTTAACTCTTAGAATTCTGATTGTCTCCATAATCCCACTGTTAAAACAATAAATACATGAGAAAAACAACTTAGAAAAAACTTCTATTTTGGCTCACAGTTTCAGGGCTTTTAACTTACCACAACAGAAAGATGTGACAGTGTAGAATAGCTCACAGCATGGTGACCAGAAAGCAAGGAAAGAATCTTTGCATTTATGAGCCTGTTCTCTCTTCCCATTTTTACCATTCAGGAGCCAGACTATCAGATAATCCTAAACACACTTAGAGGAACCTAGCCCCTGAAACTCTCTGGAAGCACCCTTCTGAACCAACCTGTGGGTGCACCTTCCGAATGTCATGGTGGTTCCTTAGTTCACTGACAGTGAGGAACATGGTGATTCACCACACTACATCCATCTTATCCTTTTCAATACTAGCTATCACACAAGAAAGAGAAACTCATGTGAACATGAAAAAATGTGCATGAATGCAGGGAAGACATGCAAAGCATTTCCTATCTCCTGTATGTATGAACAGATAGCACACATACTTTCAAATATACTATCTTTGGCATAAAAATGATTACTTTCTCAGTAATATTCCTAAGACCATACAACTGTAGAAATTAATCACCAAATATTATCACTAACTATAGTCAACCCAAACAAAGGAAATAATTGCTCTCTGATATATAAAACAATAATGGTATTCGCCATGGAGTTTCTAACTTTCAAGGATAGTTTTAATAGCATATAAATGATAAGAAATCTTCTTGAGCAGTACAGCTCTACTTCTTTCTATATACTGTTCTTTATATATACTGTTTTTATATGCATACTTGTTAAAAGAAGAGTCTGGGGTTTTCTATCAAAAACTCCCATAAAAAGCTCTTTAAATATTAAATATTTCCTGCAAACAGTCATTAAGTGCAGAGTTGTGAACACGTTCTTGCTATTCTTGGTCATTTCCCATTCCCTACTGCAATGAGAGTAATCTATGAACAAGGCTTCTGGGCCACTTCTTAATTGTCTCTGGGCAGGGAGTAGATTAGTGGCAAGAGGAAAAGGAGGAAAATATTAACCTGATAGTCTCACTGCTCTCCTTTTAATCTTTGTACTCATGCAAAGAAAAGCCCTTGTCTCAGAAGAGTGGGAAACTTTACAGAGATAATAAATGAAAATAATTCCAAGGAAAGCACAGTCTTCATAATGTTTACATTCCATAAAAATGGAATATACTGAGTACAATGAAAAGGGAAGCCAGGAAACAAAGAGCATGAAATAAATGAATATTGCTGACAACAAGAAGGGAAGAAAAGAGTAAGGAAGAGAAGAAAGAAAGAAAGGAGGGATAAAGAGAAACAGAAACATAGCAAATCTTTGGGATATGTTCCCCAGGACTTTCATATGTAGTACATTACAAAAGATTAAAATATGGAGTTTGTTTGCAAAAGAAAAACATAAATAGGTCAGATAATTCCCTTTCTTGACCCTCACAAATACTCCACCCCCCTCACACACTCATCATTCTTTTTATCACAATAAGTATGCTTCTACTTCTTTTTTTTCAGTTTTTTTATTGAGAAAAGGAAAAAAAAAACAAGTTTCCGCCTCCTCCCAGCTTCCCATTTCCCTCCCCCTCCTCCCACCCTTTTCCCCCTCCCCGCACTCCTCTCCCCCTCCCTCTCCAGTCCAAAGAGCAGTCAGGGTGCCCTGCCCTGTGGTAAGTCTTAGGTCCTCCCCCCTCCATCCATATCTAGGAAGGTGAACATCCAAACTGGCTAGGCGCCCACAAAGCCAGCAAACTGAGGGCTGAAATCAACAAAATAGAAACACAGAAAACAATCCAAAGAATCAATGAAACAAAAAGCTAGTTCCTGGAGAAAATCAACAAGATTGACAAACCCCTATCGAAGCTAATCAAACGGCAGAGAGAGAATTTGCAAATTAATAAGGTCAGAAATGAGGATAGGGAACTTTTAATGAGCCTATCCTATAGCAATGCTTCTACTTCTTTTAAGATAGACAATACAAGCTGGAATTAAATTTTAACGATTATTTATCATAACTAGCTAATACTTATTCAAATGTGCAAGTCCTGATCATTTTTCATAGGCTGGCACTCTGCCAGGAAGCAAAGCTATGCATCCTCCTTCTAGGAAAGCCCACAGTACATCTGTATAACAGAGGGTTATGGATGACCTTGTCAAGACAGCATCCTTGAAGTCCTTAAAGATATAACAGCCAACAAGGTAGCCAGTGTCTCTGGTACCATAGAGATTACATGCTAAGAAGATGAATTATTTGGTACAACCATGTTAAACTGTAACAGCACACAATACTGACTTCTCTGACTGAAGTGAAAAAAAATCATTTTATTTCCTTGATTGCACCCATGCCTTAGAGCTATCCTCAGACTCCATGTTCCAACTGAATCCCTACACTGTAACCTGTCACAAGTGACTTCACATCTGTATTTGTCAGTCCCCAGTTTCATAACTGGCAAAATAGAGATAGACATAAGTCAGTATATACATGAAATTCTAATGACAGCAAGCGAGATATCCTAAAGGTCAGAAAAATGCCATTGGAAATTACATTTAACAAAAAGATGTGATGTGGGAGCAAAGATCAGGAAATTACAGAGAAGAAGAGGCAATTCTATACAGTAGGAACATCGCAACAATGGTCCTGAGAAAGAAAACTTGAATAACTGTGAGATTGGTAAAAGGAAGATTTACTGGACTATTCTGGAGATGATGAAAGAGCACAGATGAAACAAGTACATTCAGGACCTCAAGACTTTTAAATATTAATATATTCAGATTTTATTTAAAAATTTAATAAAGAATCACAAGATTATAGTTTAATTTTGAATAAACCAATCTCTGGTGCAAAGAATAGAGTATAAGGACAAAATTGGAAGGAGAAAATGGAAGGGATATACAGCTGCAATATCAGTACAAAAATAAAAAGAGATGATGACAGTCTTAGAGGCCCTGAGTAGACACAAAAAGATATTTATAATGAAGATGTAACCAAAGATAAAATGAAGGGTAAAATAGGACAGTAAAAAGAATCCAAAAGTATCAAGGAAACACTTCAGTGACTTCACAGTTTTGTCAGTATGCTTTCCTCCGCACAGATTGTCTTCTTGAATTATTTTGGTAGACTTTTTCCACAGTTCCCAGGCAGGAAGACTATATAATGCATCTGGTGTCTCACCATAAAACTTCTCTTCAACCATCAAGAGCTAGCACCTGTTTTAAAGCTTCATGTGGACCAGAAGTGGTAGCTCACACCTATAAACATAGCACTCAGGTGAGTAAGACATCCTGAGCCGCAGTGTAAGACCCATCTCAAATCACATCTTAGGCTAACTAATAACCATTCTAGATAACTTATTTGTAAAATAGTACATCTTAGAAACTACTATATTTTAATCTTTTGTAAAAAATAAACTGTTAGCTCTGTTAAGGACTAAGGTTAGAACTAATGAGCATTTACTACTACTGTTCTCACTCATTCACATTTTTACCCTTAGGAAAACGTCACATTGCTGGCAACTGCCTTATTAGAAATAAACTATGTCTTGAATTAGGGAATACTTATTTTCTCTTCAACAAACAGGATTTTGTTTCGAAGTGAGGATGGAATGAGTAGGATGGCTTTCCTGAATGGTTTACAAATATTGGGTCTAGATAAATCAACTTGAGAAATCACATATTCCATAACTCAAAAGTCTCCTCTATCAGAGAATGCAAAGGAAAGTTTACCAACAAGGACACTGGGAGCCAACTACACACTTGATAAGTGTACAGTCCTTGTTAAAACGAACCTGAGAGAGATTGGCCTCAACTCTCTATATGAACCAATGGTAACCATTGTTTAACTTTCATTTTTACTAATATTTTCTATAACCAGACAATATCATGAATGGAAAGAAGTATAGATATTCATTGACTCACAACAGAGGTACGTTTAAATAAACTCACAGTAAGTTAAAGGATCATAAGTCAGAAAAGCATTTGATAGGCCAGGTATCACAGTTTAGCACGATGTACTACACAGTCCTTCTTCACTCCCATGATCACACGGGTAATAACTAGCTGTCGATTCTGCTCAATGTTATGAGAGTACCAGTGCATACTGCCAATTGAGGAGACCAAAGAAACCCTGTCTCAAAAACCTGATTTCAAACCCATGAACTAACTGCATATATCTATGTTCAGCTTACTACCCACATTGTTCATACTAAAGCCCTACTTAGACCACTTTGAATTAGTTGCGGTTAGCCACAAGAAACCTATAAAAATTATTATTGTGATGCTTTTGCCCCTGAGACCTGTGACATACATCCTAATCCAAAAATAGCTGCAATAACAAAGCCCCTTTCTTATTCATGTACTCATTCCACATTATCTAATTGAGACAAAGTTCTATTCTTAGCTATGTACAGACCTGGGCAGGATAAATTCTCTGCATTAATCAGGTCTACATTCTAGAAGGATAAAACAGACGACACCATCTATACACAAAGGATCTAACTTCAGGGGAAAACAAATACAGTCACAGGAAAATGTTAAAAGCTGCTGATACTTTAATGAGGGTTGTCAAAGAGGAGTCTCTGAGGAGCCCGCGACTTGAGATCTAAATGGTGAGACAGTCTCACACATCAGAGAAAGTGTTCCAGGCATAAAAAGCTGCAAGTTCAAAAGTAAGTCTAAAATCTTGGTCTCTACATTTGAGCATCGAGAATAAAAAAAAAAAAAATGAGCTATCGGGATTTATAAAAGGAGTGACATGATTTGACACGTGTTTAGAGAAACTCCAGTCGCTGATTAGAGAAGACCATCTTTAGATTTAGAGGTTAAGGACATCGGGTGCAGTAGAAAGTTCAGTTAAGAGAGATGCTATGGTAAGAGGAAAACATAAGGCTGACCTTAAAAGTGTTTGAAGTCTGTTCATAAATAGTGAAATTTTGGGAGTCATTCAAGAAAATCTCAAGAAAAATTCTGGGTCAGTTATAGATGACATGTAGTGCTTCATGTAGTATTAGCAAATATGTATACTCAGGTGATCACTGAGCATCGTCTAGGATAAAAAGCACACTTAGAGCAAAATAACAAGAAAAAATACATGATTAGGGAAACACAAAAATAAATTGTCATGAGTTTTCTTTTTCCTTTAACTGCTAAGGTGAGGGAATCACGCTTTAAATTCTCAAATAGAACTGCATCTAGGCTTTTTCCTTATAAATGTCTTGAATTGTGTGATTCAATTTTCCATTCTCCATAAGCAGTAATAATAAGATACATGGGCAATACTTGAATAAATACAATAATGCTTTATTCTGGTTTTCCTTTTAGAATTTGTAGATTCCTTGAAATGTTTATTTTTAAATATCTGGGGAAATAGACTAATTGAATAAATTTACTGACCCCTGATGTTATTTTCCTTATTCACATGGACTTTTTGTGCTATGAACCTGGTCAAAACTCCATGTAATGGGAAACTAGAGATCCTACTGAAAAGCTGAACCTATAGTCTAGCTAGGTTAGAATAGAATCAAACTGTCTTCTAGTAGTTTGTTTCCAGGATTAATCAACAAATACTTTCCTTCCAGGGAATGGTGGGAAAGGCAGAGATTCATGGATGTACAAATGACTGAAATAAGGTGACTGATGAATGCTCAGCCTAATCATAAATTCTACAGGATCCCTTCTAAGGCTCAAAGACATTGTGAGAATGGAATTAAAAGGATGTAAGAATCTGAAGATGGAGAAGACTCCACGATGCCATCTTCTAAGATTTTAATGACAAAGTAGCCCTGTATGCCTGCACTAGGTCTGCATAAAATCTCACCCATCAACTGTCAGGCATGGATGGAAAAGAGCCTCAGCACTCCCTGTCTTTCACTGCCAAACTATTTCTTATTTGTGATGGTGATTCTTGCTTGTCTACTTGGCTATATTTTGAATTAACTAAAACCTAAGCATCTGGGAATACCTTTTTTTTTTCTTAATTAAATCATTTGAAGTAAGACCCACTCCAAATCTGTATTTTTGAGGTGGGAAGATACACTTTAATCCAGATCTTTTGAGGCTAGAAGACTCACCCTTAATCTGAGCTATACCTTTTGCTGGAAGCCTATATAAAAGAACTGGGAGAAGGAAGCTTGTTCTTTTGCCTGCTTGCTCCCACACTTGCTAGCAAGTTGATTCCCCCACTGGCGTGACAGCCCATTTCTGTAGTAATATTTAACTTGTATTTTAATAAATAAAGTTTGCCTGAAGTTCAGAGTGTAAAACAGTGACAGTGATTAGCCTTATAGACCAGGCAGCAGTGATGCACACATTTAATTCCAGTAGCCACACTAGTTTGCCATCGAAACCAGGCAGTAATGGTGCATGCCTTTAATCCCAGCACTAGAGAGGAGACAGGTCTCAGACACAGTCTCATTCAGAATTGCCACTTTTCATCAGGGCAGGTCACACCCTGCTTCTTCGGTGATCTGGGCAGGACTCCCAAAAGAAGCTTCCTTCTTCCCAGAACACTCATCTTCTCATCACCCTCCTCTACTTCCTGTCTGGTTGACCTGCCTATACTTCCTGTCTGGCCAATCAGCGTTTATTTAAAACATGATTGACAGAATGCAGACAATTATCCCACACCAGTAGAAAGATGAGGGCTGATAGAAAAAGATGGATTAGGAGAGAAGCTGGGAAGAAAGAATAATAATACTATAATCAAAATATACTTTATATATGTACAAAATTGTCAGTGAACAAAATTATTAATATGTAAGAGTTATTCAATAAGAAGCTAGGGAAAATGGGCCAAACAGTGCTTTCATTAATACAGTTATGTGGTGATTTCAGGAGTCTGGGCAGTCAGGAACCAACAAGCGGCCTCCTACAAAACATGAAAGCAGGCGAGGAGAAGGAAAAAAAGGAGGAAAAGGAAGAGAGAAATACACATCTGTAAACCACAAAGAACTATAGAAGACTGCAACTTTTTAAAGCATTTAATGCTACGCTTTACCCTGAAGCTGCTCCAACACTAACTATATTTCACTCGTTGTATCCCATGATTGGTGTTCTTAAAGTGATTTACAAACTCAAAGATGTTGGGGATGACGGATTCCGAGACTCCAGGCAGAGAAAGAACTGAGAGTATATATTCAAGCAGCCCCAAGGAGTGCCTCTCCTACTTAGTAGTTTTTTTTTTTTTTTCTGGAGCCAAATGATAGTTTTATACACCCCTAGGCCTTCTTGCACCTTGTACGAGAAAAAGTTACTCAACTTTATGCCTTGAATTTTCCACCCAAATTGCAACATTTGCTGTTAATCTAATCTTCTTCTCTTTGTCTGCTCCAGTCCTCCTCGCTGCTTCCATCTCTATAAGATTCACAGAAAAGGAAGGTTACAAGGATTTATAGAAACAAGAATTGTTTTTCCTTCATGAGATGGTGATAAACAGGGAAATTTTCCACTCTTGCTACATGTTCTTTACTTACCACCTATTGGTGGTGACTCTCCCACGTTTATGTCCAATTATTTCAGTGTTTTCATTGCAATAACAGTGTGAAACTTTGGTGTGCCTCAGAATGAAAAGCTACAGAAAAGATGACCACTCTACACTAATTTCTTTAATTTTTGAATTTTTAAAAAAAAGATTTATTCTATTATTTTTGGTAGGTGTATGTGAGTATGTTTCTATGTGGGTATCTGCACGTGATGAAAGTGCCCAAAGAAGAGGTTATATTCCCTAAAGCTGTAGTTTTAGACAGTTGTGGGCAAAAGGGGTGCTGGGAACCAGATTTAGGTCCTCAGGAACTTCAGAGCCAACTCTCCAATCTCATAATAATTCATTTTACTTTGCTTTCATTTTTTTATATTTCTATGTAGAAATGTATGGAGAATTTTCTCCATGATTATCATTAATAAATTTCAAGCCAAAGTATTACTCATATGAGTCAATATAAGGGTGGATATGTGAGGATATTCAGACATAGGAGCAGGAATACATAACAAACTGAACTCCAAAGCTGGTCATATTGGAAGTAAGAGGAGTAACAACATAATTATCCAGGAATTACTGTTGAGAGGGAGTGAGGGAGAAACTGGGGGGCTAGGGGACATGCTAATGGTTGTAGGGCGAAAGAAAAAGGGGGGAAATGATGCAACTGTATTCTAGTTAAATACTCAGTTTTTAAAAAGCATTTGAATAAACAGGGCTGTTTTCCATGGTGTCTAATCATACAAATGATGATGCATCTTGGCTTAATGTACTGTCCTTTTCAGACCAAACAATAAAAATATATTGTTCATGAAAAGAGAGGTAAGAACTGTGTTACTCCTAAATCTTTCAAAGAATCCAAATTATTTGCATTAACAGAAAAATGAAACAAAATCAAAATATTTGTTATGGAAGAAAGAAACAATTATTAAGTTAGAAGAGGAAACCTAACAAAATAACAAATTTGGAAAGCTTTCAATCATCTTAAACATTTTAACATTTTCATTAAATAGTTGAAATTCCACAGTTTAGAATAGCGATCTGTATATCACTAGTGCACAATGAGTGAAGAGCAAATGTTATTTGAATAAGTCATCACTATTGCATCTCATTTGTTTGTAAGCTTTTTTATTCACAGGGCTATAGTTTGACTCCAGAGCCTTGGGCGGGCATGCAAGGTAAACCATCTGTCATTGTGCTCAGCACAACAATTGCAGCAATTACAATTATTACAATCTTGGGGACTCAATCTTCGTATGTACATGAGGAAAGAGGACTCTTGGGAAACATTTTAAAACTCCTTCTAACACAAATAACAGAAATTCTGACTGAATATTCATTCATGAATGGGAAATTATCAGCAAAATTTAAATACATTGTCATTCGTAGTGTGACAGAAGCTATGGGTGAGTCAGAAATTACATAAAGAAACTGTTTTTCCTTTTGCAAACTACACCTCCCAGCATCCCCCTGGACTGGACGCTGCAAAGGCACAGGGCATTTCTCCCAGACGCCCTTGCAGTGTGTCTCACTTAACGTCTCCACTGTCTAACCCCACAGAGAAGAAAGGCATAAACAAGAATAACAATTGGTGCTGTGACTCGGATCCGAACCGAGGTTGCTGCTGCCACAACGCAGAGTACTAACCACTATACGATCATGGCGAGCCACATACTGAACAACATTTCCACTTACGTTCGCTACTGTGGGACTTCACAGATCACTCATTACCTCAACCATGTGCTAATACATGTCCACCACCGGTTAAAATAGGAGATAAGGTATTACTCTCACCTCCAGGCCAGCGTCCCTCACCTCTTTCCCCTAAATGGCAGGGTCCTTTCACAGTAATTCTTCTAACTCCCACAGCTGCCAAGCTTGAAGGAATTCCTCATTGGATTCACCTGTCACATCTTAAACTGTTCATCTCCACGGCTCAAGATAATCCTTCATACACGGTAACTCAGACAGGACCTTGTTTTCTTGAGTTCCAAAGGACACAAAGTTCCTTAATATAACAGGTCAGTCGCTGACTGCAGCAGTGACCCCTGAAATGTTAAGGAACATACGGTTAAAATCTATTTCTTTTGAGACACTTTCTTTAAGCTCCAGGACGCCAGCCCAACCCACCTAAACAAATCAGACACAAGCAGACCATTAACAGAATAAATATCATTTAATTTTATATCATTCTTAACCCCAGACCTCCTAAGACTCCCTCACCCCAAATCTCCCTTTTAATTTTCCAAACCTCCTCTCCCCTTTAATTTTTTCCTCTCTACTAATGCGACTTTTGTCTTCCAGCATCTTAATGATGACCCAGCTACTCAGAAAAAGCCAGACAGATGTGATTTCTTCAATCAGCCACGGCCTCAAAACGCCAGCAGACAGGACATAACCAACAGGACATCGCCAAAATAATTGGACACTCCCTGAATCCCTCGAAGCCCAAAGCCAGCAGGAAGCCGTCATCAAAGACCGGGCTATGCCTCCATTCCCTACCCTTTAAGGCCCCCCCCAATTTTTTTAATAAAACCAAAAAGGGTGAAATGTTATTCCTTTTGCAAACTACAGCTCCCAGCATCCCCCTGGACTGGAAACTGTAAAGGCACAGGGCATTTCTCCCAGATGCCCTTGCATTCCTCATTAAAAGAGGGGGTTGCCATGAGCCCCCTCTCTCTTCCCCCCTCTCCTTTCGTCTCTGCACACCCATACCTTATTTGTTGTTACTCCTCCCCCATTAAAGTGCACCCACGTGGGACCGCCGCGTGTTCGTGTCTCCTTCCTGATCCTGTACCGCCGTGTGTCTCGTGTAACGTCTCCACTCTCTAACCCCGCAGACAAGAAAGGCAGAAACAAGAATAACAGAAACATTTTGTGTTCATTTTTTTTTAGATATTAATTGCAGTATTGCATAAAACAGATAGCTGCCTGTAGTAAAATGCTGGGTCACTTTTATGATCCTTTTTGAGATAAAGCCAAAAATTAATACTTATTTAAAACTTTGGAATTTCTATTCAAATCAGATCAAGATATAATCATAACATATTAAAATCTACTTTTACACTAATTTGTTATCCAATACCGAATGGTTGCCCTGAAAACATATATACAAGTAACATAATACAGACTGAGAAGGGTGGCATTTACTAATGTGTGTGTGTGTGTGTGTGTGTGTGTGTGTGTGTGTGTACATGTATATAACAACAGTTAAAGGAAAAGGTCATGAAATTGAAAGGAAGGGAAAAGAGTATAAATATATTATTATTTCAAACACTTAAAAAATTTAAAAATCCACTAGAATAAAATAAAGCTTCAATACCATGTGTCAGGAATAATAAAAACATCAACATAGTAAATCTTACGAAATATTCCATAGTTGTTTGTAGATAGAGTTAGTTGTATAGTGGAATTAGGTTATCCCTGAAATTACAATCCCTTCAGTGGTAACTGCTACTAAAACATAATTCTACCTGAAGGTTGTAAGACTGCACACAGCAAAAGATAAGAGCACATCAAAATTCAAACAAGATTTTACTAAAACAAATGTTTCATTTCCAGTTCTGACGTGCAAGGACAGATTTTTCTCTAGAAAGAACACGAAATGGAAAGCACTTACAAATACATTCTAATGAAAATATTGAGATAAGCTTGTATCTATGAACTCAAAACTGATCTTCTTACAATGCAAGAATCTGCTGTGTATATCTGTGTATCACTATCATGACAGGAACCATAGAAGTGATCACACCGGAGAGTCAGATGTTAAAGAGGGATGATCCCTTTACTGCCATCAGTTTACTAAAAGAAAGTCCAGAGCTTGGTGATAACAATCTACAAGCATTCTAGCCAAAATAGATCAAGCAGATCTAATCCCACTGCTGATTTTGCTCAGTTGAAAGTATTTGTGTTAAAAAGTTAGAACCCCTGGATTTTATTGTCAAACTTTAAATTAGATCTAGTAAACATTTTATTAGTAAAACTTTAAAAATTATTAGATTTAAAAAAACAGTTCAATAAGGATTATTGGTTTGGAGATTTTTAGAGACAGGCTCTCATGTAGTTCAAGATGGTCTCAAACTTAGTGTGCAGTTGAGGATGACCTAGAATTGCTGTTCTTCTTGCCTCCACCTCCCAAGTGTTGGGATTACAGGTATCTATGTCTATGCTCAGCCTAGATTTGGTTTTGAATCATCTTTGGCCAAAACTCAAATGTGGTACAATTATAACTATACATTTAATAATTTTGACTACATGGCATTTCATTCTTCAAAGTTTTAAAATGTTATAATTTGGCTAATCGTCAAAGATTTCTTCATCTGTTTTAAGTTTGTATTTTGTTTTTAAGACAGTGTCACTACATAAGAGCAGGCTTACCTCATCTGATCTTCCTGCCTCAATCTCTGGAGTGTGCTAGAATTACAAGTGTGTATACCACAACTGGCATTCACTAAGGATTTCTGTTTATGAGCTCAATTAGTGAAGAACAATATTGAGTAATTGATACTTGGGAACTTTTATTTTATTATTGTCTTAGAATTTCTATTGCTATGATCAGACATCATGACCAAAGCTACTTAGGGATGAAAGGATTGTTTTATCTTATAGTTCTCCATTCATATTCCATCTGAGAGGGAAGTCAGGGTAGGAACTCAAGCAAAGAAGGAACCTGGAGACAGACAGGTCATGTAGAGGTCATGGAGAAGAGCTACTTATTAGTGTGCTCCTTGTGGCTTGCTCAGAACCTAGAACCAGCAACATCGGCACAGTATCACCTACAATGAGTTTGGCCTGCCCACACCAATCACTAATTTAAAAAAAAAAAAAATGTTCATCAGATTTTCCCACAGCCTAAACGTAAGGAGGCATTTTCTCAATTGAGGGTTAGATGACTCTAACCTGTGGCCAGTTTACATAAAAGCTAGCCAGTACAGTGACAACAATTATCAATATTTCTATTTATAATAATTGTCTATAAATAATACTTTCAGTAGATTCTGAAAAGATAGGTTGTGGACAAGAGCACTCACTGTTAGCATTAGAACCTGGTACCTACAAAAATAAGCCAGGTGTGAGCGTACCAATCTGTAGCCTCTCCATCACAGAAAGCAGACTCAGTAGAATCACCGTGGATTGCTGGCCAGCTGCCCAGCTTCAGGTCTATTTAGAGGCCCTCGTTAAAGGGAGTAGATAAAGAGCAATAAAGGACACCGGGAATTCTCCAGCCTCTGTGAGTGTGTACACAGACATACCCATTTACATGTGAGAACATGTGTTACACATACATACAGCACACTCACATACAAACAACATAAGTAAGTACATAAATAGTTAAAATCTGAAAGTACTTAAAGTAAAGCCATCATTGCTGCAGTTTTTAAAACTTACAGTCCACTTGAATTTACATCCTTAACTGCATTTGTATTATGTATTATCGTTTATGTGTAAAAGCATAAGAAATAGTGTTTGTGAAACATGCACTACATTGAGCTTTGTACATGAAAATAAAAGTTATGTGAAAACTGAATAATAATATATGTCAAGAAGGAATTTATTTTGATGAAAAACAAGATTGCCAGGTTGGGAAAATAATTTCATATATTTATAAATGAACATAAATATTAAGGCATATCAGAAGAACTCTTTCCCTTAAAATTTCATTAAACAAAAAATGAATTTATGTTTATATTAGGTTCTAATAGGAAATTAAACATTATTTTCAAAAAATATTATTCTAGCTAGGCTATTGGTGCCCAAGTACATCCCCTAACACTCTGGAGACACAACGATCTAATATCCAAAGCTTCTTGGGGCCGCATAGTGAGACATCATGTCAAAAACATTCCAAGCCAGAAAGAAGGCTCAGTAGATGAAGGTGCCTGCTGCCAAGCCCACATTTTACCCCAATGTGCTTTATTAGTAGTATTAGAAAGGAAAATAAACCAACTCATTATTCTCATGTTGTTTTCTATATGTGGAAAACAGAATTTCAGAGGATACTTACCATTATATATACAACACAGAATGGATTTAGAAGTATATTTCCTGAGTTCAATCCCAGGGATTCACACAGTTGGGGAAGAGAACAAATTCTCATGAACTGTCCCCTGATGTCTGCATTCAGCACCACTACATGTGAGCACCAATGCACATACACACAAATAAAGTAATATTTAAAAATGTTCTTGCTATATAGAGTACACACTTTATATTATATATGTACATAAAATAATATGCAAATTTTCAGGAAAGCTAAATTGCTTAAAGACTTAGAATCTTAAGGCATTAATCTTAACAAAGAGAAAAGTTTGATTCTTTTTTTTTTCCTGTGAGTATATTTAACAAGGGGGGGGGGGTTAGGAAGCAATGAAGGAATCAAAAAGAGGGCATGAGGACATTATGCAATGCTCTCTTCAAACGACAAGTGAACTCACATAAATATAATACTCTCAGCTCTTCCTTGCTGTAATGGGTGTAATTTTTCTAATTGCTGCCCTCTAACTTCAAAATTGCACATCCTGCTGCATTTGACCTCCATTGGACTCTGAACTATTTTTAAAGGCTATTCAGAAAAAAAAATGAGCATTTTAAATATTTTAACAGTTTCACATCTATTTAAGTGATTCAGCAGAGTAGGCATGAGTCTCACTAAAATAGATCCAAACCAAATTTTCAAAGAGTCAATGACCTTTTCTCTCCCTAAATAAGCTCACAGAAGCAGCAGATTAGCTAAAATAGCTCCAGGACGAATGGATAGGATTGTAGTCATCTCTCCGATGACCTCAGAGCAGGAGACATTCTATTTCTGACTTCATTTATTCTGTTTATTTGTTCTTACAAAAGAGGTGTAGGCAGCACAAACAAAGACTGGAATAAGTGGATTATTGAGTCTTCTGAAGTACTCCTCCGATGTGATGAGCAGCTGAGGTTAAAAAGGGAGAGTCATTAAGTCGCACGAAATGATGTTGACAGGCAGCCTAAGCTTCAGCACTCTCCCTGCTCCTCTGAGCCACACACCACAGAATTCTATTAAATTCCTCACAGAGTAGATCCCGGTCTTAGTGTCTTTTACCTTATCACCCACCAGTCAATGCAGATTTTCCTTCTGGGACATTTGGCATAATGCGTCTTCAATTATTTGTTCTACCCTAATACCTCTATTATAATGTCTTGGAACTTGGCCTCCTGCCTCTGGTGTTTATGGTCCCTATTGAACTCTACTCTTGTGGAAGAATTCCATTTCAAACATCCTGCCCTACTGTGCTTGTAAATCCATCCCCACTAATCAAACCGTCTGTCCTGGTATCTGAGTTGGGGTGTCTATTGCTGTGAAAACCATACCATGACCACAGCGACTCTCATAAAGGAAAACATTTAATTAAGGCATGCTTACAGCTGCAGAGGATTAGTCCATTACCATCATGGCAGGAAGTATGGTTGTGCACAGGCAGATATGACGCTGGAGAAGGAGCGGAGAGTTCTACATCTGGATTTTTAGGCAGTAGAAAGAGACTTGTCAGGCTTAAGCATCTGAGGCCTCAAAGCCTGCCTCCGGTGACATACTTCTTCCAACAACGCCACACCTATTCCAAGAAGGCAACACCTTTTAATAGTGTCACTCCATAAGGGCCTGTGGAGGTCATTTGATTCAAGCCACCACACTGGGTTTTAGATTCTAAAACAATACTTTGGAATGCCTGGCAAGAATTTGAAAAGCTTTTTGTTTTCTTCACAAAAATCAATTTCTTATATGTTGCTTAGACTCCTAGGCAAGGCTCAGAGCTCCTTTAAATCCACAGTTGGCTATATCACAAATAATAATAATGACTTATTTTCCAATGAACCCACTAACCTGCTTGGATTGTGTGGTAGGAAAGGTGTTTAAAAATGCCTCAGCATTGTGGGCTGAACACAGTTAGAGATCACACCCAATGCAGCAGGTTATACTGGGGGAAATACAAATAACAGAAACAATTTGTGATTTAGGTTTTTTTTTTTTTTCAGGTTGCAAGGAACAAAGCGATAACCAGTTCCTTTTAAGCACAGAACAGTTATGATATGGAATCCCAGTCACCAGAGAGCAAAAGCCGTGGAATGTATCTGGAATGAGAAACAGGTGAGCTTCCTGGATGACTTTGCAGATGCAGTCACAGCTACAGAGGTCTAGCTGTCCCTCTCTATCCTCTGCAGCAAGGTGCTATTAGGTGATGTGGCTATTCCTTTGACCTTATTCACCTTCTCTTCCTGCTATTTGACTCTCGGGCTACTTTGCATTTAAAATGCTCTGGTAAGGAAATGTTATCATTTTAGACAATTCCCAGGAAATGGACTTAGAACCGCATCAAAAGCTGTCATCCATGTAATGGACAACTGCTTTGGGGAATGCCACCAAACTTTAATCCAGTCATTGCACTGAGAGTACTAAATAAAGATGCCCATATGTTCTGGTTTGTCTAAGCTTGCGTCCACTTGCCTGGCATCAGGAAAATGCTTGCATTTTCAAAAGGATTTGATATGTATTAAAAATCACATGGTTGCACCACACACAATCACGGTGAATCAAAACATGAGAATGAGGGTTAGAAAATGTCTGCACTGGCACCTACCCTGACCATCTGTCCAGTTCAGTTTTTTTTATTTTTCTCAGCAAGGGCCAATACTTTAAATTGCTAGATGTATGACAAATTGTTACCAATAACACACACAACTCATAAGTTCTAAATTCAAATGTTATATTCTTGCATCCAATGTATTTTTATAAAATGCATTCATGCCAGACATTATTCTTGACATTGCAGAAAATGACAGTGAATATAAATTACAAAAATTTCTGTGTTTTTGTGTTGATAGACAAATGTTCATTGAGTACTTTCCTAAACTGGGCACCATTGTGGACGTGTTACATATATTACCTCATTGTGTTCTCCAACTAACTCTATTGAGTGGATCACATTGTTATTGTCATTATTGTCAACACGGCATTAATACCATCTAGGACTGTGCCATACAAAAGGGTAGCAACAGGCTAAAGTAAACCAGCTGATGAATGGGGAGCCAAGCGTTAACTCAAACTAACTGGCTCTCATAGTGCTATACTTCATTCCACCTCTGTGTACAAGAAGTGCAGACTTTCTCTTGGGGGCTCCAAGAGTTCTGCAGTGCAAAGGGAAGTCCCTTGCAAGGAAAGCAAAAGCCATCCTTGTGTTGAAGATCCTCCAAATCTGGAAGATTTTCCCAATGATGGAGAATTAGAATGCTACAGATCTAGAGCCAAACTTTCTTGGGGTGTTTTTAGACAACAGTTATCCTCTGCCCAGCCCTGCATCTGACCTAACATCCGTTTGATTACTCAAAAAGACATTTTGAGGGGGAAGGGTAGTGCCAAATTAATGGTTCTGCTTTTGTTTGAAAATTAGATGTTTCATAAGAAATATTTTCAAACACACTTTTATTTTACAAAAAATTTCATATATTTTTTGAGATTATAATTATATCATTTTGCACTTCCCTTTCCTCCTTCCAATATTTACCATATACCACTCCTTGACTTTTTTAAATCCTTGCTTTCTTTTTCATTAGCTACTGTTACATATTGATGTATATATAATTATGTATATGTATATACATATATACATATATTTATTTTTATAGATACATAAATGTCAGCTTCTCAGTCTGCATATGTTACTTGAATGCATGTTTTTAGGGCTGTCTAGTTGGTATTGGATAAGCAATCAGTGAGCTCTTAGCATTCCTTACTAATATAGTTCTTTGTGTAAAGTTGAGGTCAAACAAGGACAACTGAAGATTTTATTATGAATATTGAAGTTTGTGAGTTTTTTATATTTAACTCTTGAATGAATAACAAAATATTTATCCTTAATTAGGCTAATATGGTGAGATTTGATTATTAGTTTTCAAATATTAACCTTTTCTTACACTCTTGGTACAAATTCCTCTAGTTTTTGAGACTGATTTTTTTATATTTAACAATTATGCTTTGTGAGGAAAATAGGGAGATGCACAGACATATGTGCTGTTTAAGTTAAAATTTTGAGGACAAGTAGCACACTAGACATGTGACCTTGTAGGAAGTCACAATTATAAGTCTACTACAACTACGAGGGAAGATTTTCCCCCAAAAGCAGAGTGGTCTATTAATACCTCCAAATTAGCTGTGTTTACACATCATTGACTTGGGAAACAATGGATAAACACAAATGCATGAATGGTACAAGAAAATGTAGTCACTAATCAGATTGGTGACTGCCCTAATTGTCATCAGAGAGCCTTCATCCAGTAACTGATGGAAGCAGATGCTGAGATCCACAAGAACATGGAGACAAGAATTGAAGGGACTCAGGAAGAACACTGCTTACTAGCTTGCTTTTTAGTGTCTGCTAGGCTTGCTTTCTTATACAATCTACAACCATCTGCTCAGGGGTAGCATGACCCATAGTGTATTAGACCCTCCCTCATTAGTCATTAAGACAGTCCCTCAATTGACACTCCCTTTTTTCACTGATTGTGTCAAACTGACAACCAAAAGCCATCAAAGGTTTTCCTCTAATCCTACACTATTGCAGTCATTGAGCTATGGATCTTCCTTATCTTGTTTCAGTGTGTTTTTTGAACTAAAAATTAAAAATTTACTTAAACTGTAATCCCTCCAATCTTCAACACACAGTGTGAATGCTTTATGAGGGTATATTAGTTATTGATTAATACATTGAAATTATAATTTGTTTCATATCTATATTATAGTATATTTAATATTACCTTCTTTACATATAATCTCAAATTTAATCACTACAGCAAACTGTGATCTGATGACTACACCACCACTGTAGTTGAGAACTGATAAAATTAATAATTATATAGAAAGATGATTCAATAAACAAGAATTGGATGATTAAGGATATAATTCATTTGATATAAAGCTTACTTAGGATGCACAAACCATGGACCAGCTCATCCCCAGAACTACAAAAAAAAAAAGAAGAAGACATGAAATGAATAAAGCTGATATTTATACACAGTTTAACAAAAGACTTAAAGCTTTCTCTTGCATCTCACTGATATTTTCTGAGACAGTAGTGAACTGATAAAGACACCCTAAAGAAGTCTAATACATGCTTTCTTAATAATTTCTCTTGGAGCTGAGCTAACAATAACAGCCCAGTGTTCCTGTGTGTGATTCAAGGAGGTCATCTGTTCCTGATGGATTTTCTTTACTTCTAACATTGCCTTAGAGGGACTCTTGAAAATTGCCAGAAGTGTTTCTTCCCACTATCTGATGTTGCTATTCTCACCTGATTTGAGAGATGCCAGGTACTTCACTGCTGGCTGCATGCTCAGGTCCCTTGGCTCAGTTAAATCTCTTGCTCTAAAATAAAGCTGCTACTAATATTTTGATGGGGATTGTGAGGCAGATCTCATTTTGTCTCCCCTACGCTACCACTCTCCTTTTAAGCAAAACGTTTCCCACCAATTAAGTACAAAATTAAAGATTGCCTCTTAGTTAATTTTTGTAACTCTAGCTTGTTAGTTATTCAGTAAGAACCAGCTAAAAACTGTACTTGTCTTAGCTCTCTGGAGTCTTTTCCTTTTCTGGCTCTAAATAAGAAATATTTGTGTTAAACATAATGATTATCTTTTGTACAGCACTGTAATGAGAAGCAGTCTCTCTGTGATGTTTACTGGGTTTCTCAGACTCATGGGTAGGAAAAATGCTCAGAATATAGACTCAAAATCAAACTCAACGTATTCTTTATAAAACCTTAAGATGAATATGTCACATCTTTGAGTATTACTGTCTTTATATAACTGAACACTTTCTTCCTGGGCTATATTAGATTGTAGGAGGTGTGTGTGTGTGTGTGTGTGTGTGTGTGTGTGTGTGTGTGTGTGTGTGTGTGTTTCTGGCATGAATTGCGTACAACTAAAAGAAATGCATAAAACTAAAAGTTCATCTCCAAACCTATCTTTTTGTTCATGTGGCATCATCAGTAATTCCTTTATCAAGCCCAAAATATTTTTTTTTGGTGGCACACACCTTTTTTTATGACTTTTTAAAAATGCTAGCGGGTCCCTCACAGAGCAGCGAGGCGGGCGGGTTGGAGCAGCTAGCAGCCCGGTGCCGATCCTTGGAGAGGCTCGCGGCGGGGG